>NC_037350.1:43797424-44112424 GCF_002263795.3 Bos taurus
CTAAGACAAACCTGAACATCTCCTTCGGTATGTCTTATGGGTTTTCCCACCCAATGAGAGCAAGTCAGACACCAACCTGGTGCTGCAGAGTTAAGTCTGATTGATGAGAGAGGAAGCTGAAGCTACCAATCATACACCCTTACAGAGAAAGCAGACTTCGGACTCAGAATTCTCAGAGCTTTGCCCAGACCCAAAGACTAATTTCCCTAAGGTTATATTTCTGTTCAGCCCCCAGTGGAGGCATGCTGAACACTTGACATTTACGAGAGGAGAAAGCTGTCTTCTGGCTCCTTAGCTCCCAGTGAGATGTGGGCGACAGGTTCTGAACTCTATTGTGAGTCTACAGAAACTGTGATGACTCAGCGGTGAGAGAGAGTGTGTGTGTGTGCGCGCACACAATCCACTGCTGGTGAGCACAAATGAATACATGATTGAAAAGGAGATGATAAACTGGAAACTTGAAAAACAGAGTTCAACCCTGGGGGTTGGAGGATGGGTTTGGAATCAGTCGTTTCTAGAGAGTGGACCAAGAAAGGGAATTTGAAGTCTTACAAAATGGACATATAGTGTGAAAGGACCATGCTTTAAGAAAACTCTGAAAATTTTGACTTAAATGTATTTGGGAAGGGATGATTGATTATTCACTTGCAAAAGGGACTTCATTTTACCAGGTTGACTAGAGAACGACTGAGTTCTCTAACATGCCATGACCAAGTTCTGAAATAGGTTTTCAATAAATGATTTTACTCTCTGGGGAGCATAGCTGCAGATCACGTGTAAGAATAGCTGTGCAAGGCATTATTTTTAAAGGTGGGGAAGTACTGTAATGTTCAAAAGTCAATGTCAAAATCCGATCAGCTCAGGTCTGTTTTATAACTTTCATCTGCTCAAAAGCAGCACTTACAATGGCCCATTGTTCTGAGACATAATAGAACCAGACAGAGAAGGCGGCAAGGTTAGAGCAAGTATTCAGAATAACTCTTATGTAGCACTGAATGATTCAACCCAAAACATCCTTGAGATGTCAACTCTAGAAGTTAACTCAGACAATACTAACAGATCTTGGTGAGCTAGAGATAAAAAATTATATATATAAAAAAAAGCTAGAGTTGGGACTACCCTCGTGGTCCAGTGGTTAAGAAAATATGCTTCTAATGCTAGGAGCAGGGGTCGATCCTTCTTTGGGGAACTAAGATCCCACATACTGCTTGGTGTGGCCAAAAAAATTAAAAAATAAAAAGCCAGAGTTACATCTTTTACACTGATGGCATTGCAATATGAAATTTTAGCACTGTAAGGCTGAAATAAATAATATAGTGTTATTTAAAATACTGATTTGGCAGAGATGTTTCTACTTCTCTATTGAGTAGGTGGTAAGAATAGGTGTGGACGTGTTCTATACACAAAAGAAGGGTTTGATTAAAAAGGGAGGCGTATTTCAAGATGGAATCTGATCCGTAAGGGTACCAGCTGGTATCAATTTACCTCTGAGGTGTACTTATTTATACGATTGGATAGCATAAGACCCAAACAATCTAGGAGAGAAGTTCACATGATCTGCAGTTAGACAGTTTGTTCCTTTCATATCATCCAAATAATGAGCATCAGTGTCAGCCTGGGTTTACTCTGTTTGCTAAGAAATAAAGAAGTTTGTGTTATTGACAATTTTATGATTTTTCATTCTTGTTTAATTGCTTTACCATATTCCAGTTCAGTTCAATTCAGTTGCTCAGTCATGTCCGACTCTTTGCTACCCCATGAATCGCAGCACGCCAGGCCTCCCTGTCCATCACCAACTCCCGGAGTTCACTCAGACTCACGTCCATCAAGTCAGTGATGCCATCCAGCCATCTCATCCTCTGTCGTCCCCTTCTCCTCCTGCCCCCAATCCCTCCCAGCATCAGTCTTTTCCAATGAGTCAACTCTTCGCATGAGGTGGCCAAAGTACTGGAGTTTCAGCTTTAGCATCATTCCTTCCAAAGAAATCCCAGGGCTGATCTCCTTCAGAATGGACTGGTTGGATCTCCTTGCAGTCCAAGGGACTCTCAAGAGTCTTCTCCAACACCACAGTTCAAAAGCATCAATTCTTCGGCGCTCAGCCTTCTTCACAGTCCAACTCTCACATCCATACATGACCACTGGAAAAACCATAGTCCTCCAGAGATCTCCAGAAAACTCTTTTTATGTTGGACTGCACGAAATTCTGCCTACTACCTGCATGAAATCTCGGGAAAGTTTCTCTTTTCCCAACAGACCCAACTAACTTTAAAAATACTAGAAGCTCTCAAAGTGTGGGGATATTTTGGATCCCTTGGGGGTGCTAGTCTGAAGATCTTCGGTTAAGTACTAGCTCACTAAACAAAGGAAGCCTGTTCAGTCGCTTCAATCCTGGCTGACTTCTGCAATCTATGGACTATTGTCCACCAGGCTCCTCTGTCCATGGGATTCTTCAGGCAAGAATCCTGGAGTGGGTTGCCTACAGGAAGGAGACATAGGAGACTGGGGGTCCAATTTCTGGGTCAGGAAGATCCCCTGGAGGAGGAAATGGCAGCACACTCCAGGATTCTTGCCTGGAGAATCCCATGGACAGAGGAGCCTGGCGGGCTACAGTCCATGAGGTCACAAAAGAGTCGGACACAAGTAAAGTGACTCAAGTACTTCAGTACTGAAGTACTCGTCACTAAATAAATATATGTAAGAAATAATATATTCACTTATCTTGCAGATAGTTGACCTGAGAATAATATATTCAATAGCAGTGTTTTCTCTTTGCTTGGCAAGTCACTCTCATCTCCTCATCCAACACTCAAAAGAAATCTTTCCTTCTTTCCTCAATAAAGCTTGTCATTAGATGGTAGGAGTACTGCAAACACTTTATCTGGGGCTTTATTTTTATTCAGATCTCTCTGGGGAAGGAAGCACTTTCAGCCATCATCAAGTACTTTTATTGATACTTTAGTATAAATTAATTTCAAATCTTTTCTTGTGAAAAGGTTTTGATGATAGTTGGAAAGCTAAAGAAAACTGGGAGGGTTGGAAAAGCAGACTGAGGTGGGATAAAGTCTTACAGGGAGGAGGAGCCTAATTTTATTTCATGTAGTCATGTAGTCATGTTTTGAGGGCTTACTTATATATAAGATGGCAGGTATTCGGCTGGAAAAAAGGAACATTAAATCTGTAAACACTTCAATTTGGACCAGGGCTTGAAACTGCCTTAAAGGACCAGAGGCAGACTCTAAAATCTTATTTCAAGAACATCAGGTGAAAGGAGTTTCCCCTTTGGGCCATCCTTGGCTAGCAGGAAAATTCTTCAAAACAAAATCCTACAAGCTTCTGCTTCTGAAACTGCATTCAAGAGAGAGACCCTAGGAGAAAGCCCACACTGGCCAACATGGTGAAGGCTGGAGCCAAGAGGAGTGAAGGAGCCTTTGGTTCTACCAGCTGCCCGCTTCTGAAAATGTCCTTTCCCCTCTTTTAACACTTTATACAAGGGTCAGTTCACAGAGTGAAGAACAAGAGTTCAAAATGTCATCCTTCCGTCTGCCAACTGGATTCTAGTAAGCTGACCTTGCTTATAATGTGGAAATTTCTTGGTTTGGCAGAAAGAATACTCATAAATTATGTCTCTATCTCAGTGTTTATCTAATTGACCTGGAAATAGGAAAATGAAGAAATGCTGAGTTGGGGGATGAGGGGTTCTCAAGCAATGCTCTGCTGAGTATAATTCTCAAAATCCCTAAATATGAAGACGGGAAAATGGCCAACGAGAAATGTGCTGACAGTGGCAGCTCCTTTTTAAAAAAGCTCAAGTGTGATGATGTATAATAATGATATCTGACTTCATTCCCTCTGGTGAGAAAATCACATTGCCCTCAGTTCTTTATGTGTGTGTTATTTGTGCAGTTTGTTTCAGCTTTCCTGGAGGGAGCTGAAAAAATTAATCACAATTTCAACTGCATTTTCCTAGTCCTCCTAAAAATCCAGATTGCTGCTGTTGTTTAGTCTCTAAGTCATGTCTGACTCTTTCTGACCCCATGGACTGCAACCCACCAGGTTTACTGTCCATGGAATTTTCCAGGCAAGAATATTGGAGTGGGTTGCCATTTGCTCCTCCAGGGGATCCTCCTCACCAAGGGATTGAACCTGTGTCTTACCAAGTGCCTATTATAAACTGAAGTAAATTTTACTTATTGACATGAAGTATCTCCTTAATAAATTATCCAACGAAACAGTAAGCTGGAAAGTCATTGGGTATAGTAGGGTGCCATCAATACAAAACTGTATTTATATATGTAATAAGACTGCCCAGAAAGACAGAGCTTCAAAGTCCTGGTAGCAGTATCTCTAAATGCTTTCCTCTTTAGATATGTTTAAACTCTTTGAATTTTCTATAGGCATCACATGGCATTATCTTAGAAGAAATAACAAACAAAAACAAAATGAATCAAGACAGGTCCATCCACCTTCTTCCCCTGCGTATATCGCAACCTGAAAAATATCCCAAAAATGTTCAAGAAAGAAAGAATGATTTCTGAGGGCCATAGTCTTATAGACCTTACACAGAAGATATGACCCCTGAACTTCCAGAACACATTTAGGAAAATAGATTGGCTATAGCAGTGGGAACCCTCAGGCAGTGAATTGTATCAAAAGAGTATAAGTTATTTTTAGGCCTTTGTGAGATCATCTTTACAACCCCACATTACTGTGCACAGTGAAGTCTGACAATAGATACATTAGAGAGATAAGCGTAGAGGTAGATATAGAGATTAGAAAGAGACAGAGATGGAGACAAGGATAGGGCTAGAGATACAGAAGAAAACGACCAAAATCAATTCAGGCTTAGTGGTGACTTTGAACTACCTTTGTCCTGTTCCCAAATGTGAAGGTCAAAAAACCAGTTTTAGTCAGAGGAAATTTGGTAACAGTTTCATTCCTTTCAGGTCTTGAATACACTCATAAATTCTACAGCCAGGTCTACGTGCTTAAATATTAATACTAAAGGTTTTCCTTATGCATGGGGCATGTGATGTGTATCTTTGTATAAAAATATTATTCATGATACAGTCTCTGGGCTAATTTCAGAGTTAAATTTCTTTAGTCTCTGTATCACCTGAAGTCACTGAGGAGCATCATAGTTTCCGGAATCAAGTTTCCATGTCAGCATTCACTGCTGCTCCTAGTGAACAGAGGACAATAGAAACTCACCTGCTCCGTGATGCTCTTAAAAGAGGCGTGATGGTGGGTAGGGGCTTGCTTCTGAAACAAAGAGAATCTTATTGGTATTCACTGAGTTATAATTTCTCACAGGCATTAATAATATATGGGGAAATGTCATATTCAGCCTCACAACACTCATTGCTGCATAATAAACACCAAAGAAATGTTATACAGGAGATGATGCAGTGAAAGAGCAGTGAAAGGATTGGCTTGGAAATCCAGGTTTTGCTGCTTCCAAGCAGCAAGCTCACCTCTTTAGTCCTCAGGTTCCAGCTCTGTAGAACCTGGAATAAAAATAAGAATCAAAGGAGAAAATCTATGTAGACAACACAGTACCTAACACACAAGAAGTATTTAGGTTAGGTATTATTTTTAAATGTGTTTAACAGCTTACAAATGCAAGGAGTTGTGGGAGTAGGGTACTCCACCCTGACTGCATCTGTTGCACGTATCAGTTGAAATATTACCTCTGTCGTTTTGATTGCAAGTAAGCTCCTGATCCTATGAGATCCCATGGTATTTTGTCTAGATTTCCAACTTGCATTACAGTTAATTTTGTATATGTGACAATTATTTTTTTATCAATAAATAAATTTCTTTAAAAGAATATGTTAACTGGGATTTCTTTGGAAGGAATGATGCTAAAGCTGAAACTCCAGTACTTTGGCCACCTGATGTGAAGAGCTGACTCATTGGAAAAGACCCTGATGCTGGGAAAGACTGAAGGCAGGAGGAGACGGGGACGACAGAGCATGAGATGACTGGATGGCATCACCAACTTGATGGACATGAGTTTGGGTGAACTCTGGGAGTTGGTGATGGACAGGGAGGCCTGGCGTGCTGAGATTTATGGGGTCACAAAGAGTCAGACACGACTGAGCGACTGAACTGAAGTGACATTACCAACAGTTTTAGAGTGGTTAGCTCTAGAACCAGGAATGAAACACTGTTAGCCATTATGTATGTCTGTGTATTTTCTCTTCACATTTCTTAAATCACAAATAAAAACATACAAGATACTACAGTGAAAATACAATTAGAGTTTCTCTCAAATAAATTAAAAGAGTGCACGGTCTGGGGAAAACCGAAGCCCAGCCTACTGGCTTACAAAGGGGACATGTTATAAAACTGGCGTCCAAGTTTAGCAGTTGGCCAGTGTCTCCACCCATCCCACTTCACTGCCCTCTTTGGTTGTGTTCTTCCCCAGAGCCCTAAGCTTCTCACCCACCCTATTAATTATTAGGATTAATGTCTAAAATGGCTTAATGTCGAAAATAGTACGTACCCCCCCCACCTCCAAAGTATTAGGTATTATGATTATTTTCCCTCAGAGAGCTGATGGCTCTTAGTGGGCTTTTTAATGCATGTTCTTTTTCTGGACAGTCATGCAAAGTAGGGAGCCTTGAAGACCCATGTCAAGACAGCATTTATTATTCTTTTTACCCCTCTGCTTTCCTTAGAGAAGTTGGCAGCAGGAATTACAAACTAGGATAGAACTTTGTCTACTGTTTTTCATAAGCTCATCTTCACTTTCCTCAGCCAAATGAAGCGTGGATGCCAGGCGCAGGTCAGACACTTTGTCCACTAGGTACTTCAGAGCCCAGCAAATGTTTCTGTTCTTCCAGGACTGGGTCACAGTTGTTGTCTGATCCGAGCGTTCAGTCACTCTGTGTTTATTCACAACTGTTTATCAGCAGATAGTTATTAATCATTCACTACATGCCAGGCATTGCGTGAGTTGCTGCGGGTACAGTAATGGACTAGACCAACTTCCCAAGGAGATTACAAGTTAGCTGAACTCAAATTCTCCCAACTTTTTTCATATCAAAGTGTGTACTGAAATGATCATGTTCGTAATTGAGCAGGTGTGTCCAGAGGCAGCATCAGGGGCCCAACATGGTATGCCAGTTGGGAAGCTTTATGTAAGATGCTCAACTTAAATAAAAGATTGTTGGGGTATAGTTGACTTCCAGTGTTGTGTTAGTTTCTGCTGTACAGCAAAGTGAACCAGTTATGCATATACATATGTCCCCCTTTTTAAAAAGGTTATTTTCCCATACAGCTCATTACAGACTATTGAATAGAGTTCCCTGTATTATACAGTAGATTCCTATTAGATTGGGCTTCCCTGGTGGCTCAGCAGTAAAGAATTTGCCTGCAATGCAGGAGACACAGGAGACATGGGCTTGATCCCTGGGTCAGGATGATTACTTGGAGGAGCAAATGGCAACCCACTCCTGTATTCTTTCCAGGAAATTCCCATGGACAGAGGAGCCTGGTGGGCTACAGTCCAAAGTGTCACAAAGAGTCGGACATGACTGATGACTGAGCGCCCAGTTTCAATCCCAATCTTGCAATTTGTCTCCCCCACTGTATCCCTTAGTAACCAGGTTTGTTTTCTATGTCTGTCTGTTTCTGTTTTGTAAATAAGTTCATTTGTAACCTTTTTATTTATGTTCCACATACATGTAATATCGTATGATATTTGCTGTGTCTGACTTACTTCACTCACTGTGACAATCTGTAGTTCCATCCATGTTGCTGCAAATGGTATTATTTTGTTCTTTTTTTATAATCTGTCCTTGTATACATGTACCACATCTTCTTTATCCAGTCCTCTAATGATGGACTTTTAGGTTGCTTCCATGTCCTGGCTGTTGTAAACAGTGCTGCAATGAACGTTGGGGTGCATCTCTCTTTTTCAATTATGATTTTCTCCAGGTCAACTTTTAATGTATTTAATTTCTCCATAGTTTTTTGACTTAGATGAATAGTACAATACAGTGTCCCATTGGAGGTAGTGGGAAGGGAGGAGTAGATACTTGGTGCAGTGTTAAAAGCTGAATCTGCAGGTTGGTACTTGCTGTCAGAACTTTGAATTAGCAAAGAAAAGCATTAGAGGGCTAACTGGTAGAGGAAACAAAAGTGGCAGGGATGGGGTGCCCATTGTTGTAAACAATGTGTAAAATAGTTTCAAGACTCACTAGTTTTAAACCAATTATTTGGTTTTTAAATATTCTCCCACCACAGTTTAATGATAATTAACTTGGTTGAGTTACATCTGTTACAGATTCTCATATATTTCACAAATCCCTTCTGGAGAAGAAAATATCAAAACTACATTGTGTTTCCCTGGTTTGGAAGTTGTGGGGCCCAAGATAATGGAAAAGTCCATGTTCTTTAGTTGTTTGGGCCTTGAAAGTGACATTTTTTTTTTCAGGTTACTGTAACCTCCTTTGGCAGAGTAAACATTTGGTTGCATTTTTAAAAGCTGGTAGCAGTGAACAGCAAGAATCCAGTCACATTTTTTAACGTAGCTCCAGAGGAACTATGGTTTAAAATCGAAAGTCTTCTATTCCTATGGCAACCACCAGAAGTGTTCAGCTAATGCTACGTGCTATGTACATTAAGCCACGTACTGTGCACCTCCCCCACCTTCTACTGCCTCCTCCCCCTGCGAATTCATCCTGAACTTCACTAAACTGTCTACCTTGAAAAAGGCTCTTTTCCAGACTCAGAGCTGCTTTCCAACATGCAAGCAATCAAGCCCATGAAATCTAAAAGGGAAGACTCCTGCCAGAGGAAACCTTTACAAACCCAGAGGGGAAATGTACCCCAAAATAGAGACACCGTCTGCTTGCCTGATTTGACAGGTTTGAGAGCTCCTTGTTTGAAAGCCAGACGTGAATCTGTGAAGAGATTCCCTTGAGTTACAACCCTTTTTTGGGAGCAGCTACCATGAAGATAACATATGTGGTGAGACGGAGCCAAAACGCACCCACTGGGCAGCCGCGCAGTGCTGGGAGCGCTTCTAACACGTTCTCAGGAAGCTGGAGCGGTTAGTCACGGGGACGGAGGAAGAGCCCTCTGTGGCGCCTGTCTCATGGAGCAGGGGGCTGACTGTCACCCTTACTGCCTGCTCTCCAAGGAGGACTCCAGGGTTCTGCTCTCCTGAAGGGCTTGTTCTTCTAAAGAGTGAGAACCCAAAGCTGGGGATTCAAGATGCAAAGGTCAAGTCAAGGCAGGCTGAATCTTGGCTGAGTGTTTTTAAAATTTGAAGAGAAAAAAAAAACATTTTTAGGCGGAAATGGCCTGGGATGTCTTGCATACAGTCTTAGAGTCTAAGATATGGACCAAATACGGACGAGTCATTCACTTCTATTCCTTGGGGAAGGTTCAGAGGGACATTCTGGATCAGAATGAAGCATGAGGCCCCGATTGGCTTCCCTCTAAAGGCTATCGTTGTCCCTCTGCCCCCCATGTTTCCTCAATCAGGATGCTTGCTTAGTGGGGAGTTGGGTTAAGGCTCTGTGGGACACTCAGATGTTGATACCGGATCGGCTGCTCTGAGATGTCAGATGTGGTGCTTATCAGCTCCAGGCTGTTCTTCCCCTCACTTGAAGATGGAGATGCTAAACTATTAGTCTCTAAGTCGCAAGTTATCATATTGCTTAAAAAGTGTAGTGTTTCCAGAGCTAAAGTCAATAGAACTGGGGTCTGATTAAAGCTGACTTTTTTGTTTGGTAAAGAGGAACCAAGATATTTAGAAGTGGGGACATAACGGTGAGTCTTGCTCCTCAACGTGTGTCTTTACATGAGCAGCATCAGCAGTACCTGGGCCTCCGGAAAGTGTAGAATTTTGGCCTCCACTCTAGAGCAACTGTTTCAGAATCTCCGTTTTAACAAGATCTTCATCTGGGGCTGTTGAGAACCACTGCCGTAGAGTACTTAAGAGGCTGTGTTTCTAGTGATAAATATGTTGACAGCAAGGTGAACTGTTTCCAGTTCCATGATCCACCCTCTTCTCACCCCTGTCTCTTAGTCCCACTTAACAGATGAGAAAACCAAGATGCAAAGAGATGATGTAACTTGCCTTTTTTGTTGTTGTTGCTCAGTCACTCAGTCGCGTCCGACTCTTTGCAACCCCATGGACTGCAGCATGCCAGGCTTCCTGTCCTTCACCATCTCCTAGAGTTTGCTCAAACTCACGTCCATCGAGTCAGTGGTGCCATCCAGCTATCTCGTCCTCTGTGGTCCCCTTCTCCTGCCTTCAATCTTTCCTAGCATCAGAGTCTTTTCCAACTTGCCTACAGCCACACAATAAATAAGCTATTAAGTGATGAAACCAAGACAAATTTAAGGTAGACTTGCCTGTATAGCCAGTCAGCTAACAGGGGGATGGAGTGTCCACTAGACCTTCTTCAATGGTCTACCTTAAATACCCCTTGTTTATTAACAGACTCTTCTGGTATAGAAACCCTTTGTCAGATCTTACTCATCTTCCAACTTGACAATAGCATTTTTCAGTTTAAAAATCATCACAAATGACTTTTATGACAGTAAATCAGAGGTGAGATTATTACTTAATTTTATAGAAGGGATCAGACTCAAAGCCTAGAGAACTAAACTGACTTGTCTGAGCTAATAAGTCACAGGGCCCATGGACATTTGGGTGCCATGCCCAGTGTTACAGTATTGCCTTCAGACTGTGCTTGATTTAGAATATTTACTGTCTTGCTTACTTGCTTATCTGTGTTTGTGCTAACTTCAAAGATCAGAACAATAGATAGTGCCTTCTTGGTGATGTTCTTTTAAAATTAAATATCAATTGTGATATACATAAAATAGGGCTTCCCTGGTTGGCTCAGACCAGGTAAAGAATCTGACTGCAAAGTAGTAGGAGACCTGGGTTTGATCCCTGGATCAGGAAGATCCCCTGGAAAGGGGAATGGATACTCACTCCAGTATTCCTGCCTGGAGAATCCCATGGACAGAGGAGCCTGGCGGGCTACAGTCCATGTGTCACAAAGAGACGGACATGATTGAGCAACTAACACACACACACACACACACACACACACACACACTGTAAAACATGAAATTCATGGAATAAATGCTGGCTTTCCTTTCAAAAATTCCAGCACTCTTAAATGGGATATTAATGTGAATTAATCTATTGAGTATTCACTTATTAAATATTGAACTATTATTAGGTTAAACAATATGAAATTGATGATATTGAACCTCTTTAGATCTGTGAAAGCATCAAGCATTGATGAGTTACCTTGAGAAATGATTAAAAGATCATTGCATTCAAAGAATTCATAGCCTATTAAAGTGAACTGACTCAAAAATGTGATTAATATGATTGTTCTATGGTACAGACAGGTACATGGTACTTTGGGGGCAAACAGAATGGAGGGATTAACTTTGCATCAGGAGGAATTTTACTGACTGCTATTCATCAGTAGGGGTACATGTTTTGACAGAATAATCTACATATTCTTTTCTGGGCTCTCAAATTCATTTTGAAGGTGACACCTGATGCAAAGAGCTGACTCATTGAAAAAGACCCTGATTCTGGGAAACATTGAGGACAAGAGGAGAAGGGGGCAGCAGGGGATGAGATGGTCGGATGGTTATCACCGACTCAATGAACATGAGTTTGAGTAAACTCACAGTGAAGGACAGGGAAGCCTAGCATGCTGCCGTCCATAGGGTCACAAAAAGTCAGACACGACTTAACGACTGAACAATAACAGAATTCATTTTGAAGATGATATCATCAACAACCTTATGCAGAATGATAGAGGAGAATTACCTAGGAATGTTTTCATCATTTTCTCATCAAAAACTTTATTCTTCTGTCCTTTTAAAAAAAAATTCATTTGGAAGTCCTTTAGTTTTCAGCAAGGAGACTGTCATCTAATGGTTCACACAGAACCAAGCAATGATGTTGTGCTGTGGCAATCAGCTCTGTAGAGTCACACCCGGATCCCAGGTGCAGAGGCCTCTTCTAATTACCTGGGATTATTATAATAACTCCCAAATTATATTTCTTGGGAGATAACTATAGCCTTTCTTTATGCCCCTATTTTAGCCATGCACAGGGTTTTACATTTGTTGGTGCCAACAGGTCTTTTAATCCTTGCAAAGAACTTCCCTCTTGTAAAATTACATGAAGAAAAATAAGCTGAAGAGAATACATTCTAAACATTGAAAAGTTTTAAACACCTACTCACCTTTTAAAAAAAAGAAAGCAATTACACAGCAAACCTGCTGATGTCACTTTTCATGAATGTTGACGCATTTAGGTTGTCAATTCTATTTCTGTTCACTTAACCATAGCCTCCGATTTCCACTTATAGAATTTAGCTTGGAAATTGGGCTTTGTTCAAACTGTGATGGCTGAAAAGCCATGGAAAGCATGATACACTAAAAATACTCTTGAAACCACCTCACCTTTTTTGGACAGATCTTGAGCTGCTTTTATGATGATAAGCATGGCACTTTTATCTGTGGCTAATTGTGGAATGAAGGCTACAGAGACAAGCAACTGTATTACTTAATAATAATAATAAAAAAAAAACCCACCATTTGTGCATTAGAATTCATCCTAATGCACAAGTATTTATTTTTCCTATTTGCCAAATTGACATCTCTTAACTCTTTTGCTCTCTAGGGCAGCTAAGCAATCAGTTCAAGTTTAAACAAATGTTTATTGAATGAAGCAAACAAAAACTGAATTCTTTGAGTCAAAGAAGGCAACATTAATGACCATTTAATGTTACCCTTTCATTTTACAATTTCTGTAGTTGATTCAAGGATTTGTGTTTAACCAACAAACTAGAGAGTTATTTTCTTAGTGCAGAGGTGGGTAGGGGACTCTAGGTCCATTTAAAAAAAAGCTTCCTAAAACAATAATGGCAATTCAAAATTTAAAGGGATTTAGCAGAGACACGGAAGAGGAAATTTGACCAACTAACCTTGGCCTTTCTCTCTCTGAATCACTCAGCTATGTCCGACTCTTTACAACCAGAGGGATTGTAGCCCAGCCAGGCTCCTCTGTTTATAGAGTTCTCCTGACATGAATACTTTTGTGACCCCATGGATTATTGCCCACCAGGCTCCTCTGTTCAGGGAGTTCTCCAGCGAGAGTACTGGACTGGGTTGCCACTCTCTTCCCCAGGGGATCTTCCTGATACAGGAATCGAACCCAGGTCTCCTACAATGCAGGCAGATTCTTTACCATCTGAGCCACAAGGGAAGCTCATCTTGGGCTTTAGAGAGTGTTTAAGAGCAGGTGATGTTTGACTTATGTTAACAACTGAGCAGGAATTAAGTGGGGAGATAAAGAGAAAAGGGTTGTAAGGCAGAGGCGGAAGCCTGAGAAGGGCCTGGGAACAAAGATGAGCCTAGCGAATTTCAGGAAGAATAAGAGGGAGCGAGATTCCACCAGAGGACAGGTTCAGGTCTCAGAAGAGAAGGATAAAGAGAGGTAAGCAGAAGCTGCACCCTGAAGGATGGTCTTCACTCTCCAGCCCAGAGGCAGGGAATCCTGCTAAGAAGCAGCTGACAAAGTCCAGGCAAACCCTGATGAGGGCTTGACTTAGGACAGTGGAATTCAGTTGGAATCACTTTGAAATTAAAATCTGAAATTCAAGAGTAGGCATTTAAAATGGAAAGAAGAAATTTGGTTCTAAAGGGAGAGGTCACAGCTATAGATATGGATTCTCACTCAGCATCTTTAGAAGATGAAGCAGTGAGAATGAGGGGTTCACTTAGGAGATGAAGTATTCCACAGCCCAGGCCTCGAATCCCCCAGCACTGGTTGGAAATGCAGAATCAGGCCCCACCCCAGACCGACTGCATTAGAATCTACATTTCACTTTGATTCACATATGAGATCCATGCACATAAAGTTTAAAATTCTGTTTCATAAGTTAGTTGACCAAGATCCTGCCATTGCACAGATCATGGATCATTTTTAGAAGATAATTGGACAGATCTGGACAAACCTAACCCCAGTATTCCCTAAATTGCACAAACAGTAGTTTAAACCCTGGCTGCACATTAAAGGACACCTCGTAACTTAAAAATATACTGAAGCTCAGACTTCTCCCCTAGAGATTCTGATTTGTTCTGGGGTGAGGCCCAGGTATTAGTAGTTTAAAACTCCCCAGGTGGTTCTAACATATAACTAGGGAAAAGCATACTCATGCTAAGAAGTCTTAAAGGGAAGCAAAAATCTAAATTCAATCAATAGGATTTTTTAAAATAATGAGATATAATGCTAGGAATGTATGATTAATAGAAGCCTTAGTTGCTCTGCAGCGGGTGGTATGAAGGTAATTTCTGGAAGGTATGACTGATGACATAAAAGATAGCATATTCTTTAAGAAATCTTTTGAGTTCTTATCAAGCTCTTGCAAGAGTTGACATAGAAAACTTACACACTTTTTTAAAGTTACTAGAGACAGAATAAAAACTTGTTAAAGTAGTTTGGGAGACAGGGAAGGAGTAAGAAATCATGAGGAGGGGTTTTTTCTCTTACTGATAAAGAGCTGTATGCCTCAATTTGCTAAACTTGAAATGATGGCATTTTGTAAGACTGAAAGACTTCGTGTAGGTGTAAGTAGAATGTCAAGGATGAGTCAAAGATTAATACCTAAATTATAGAGTATGATGCGAATTTTATGCCTCTGCCTTGGAAATCAAGTTGGGGGAGAAGGAAGTATTGACTGATTTTGAAAGTACTACTTCTCTTGGGTTATAATTTAATCAGATGGATCATACTCAATTCTGAGAATGGAGAAAGACTTAAGCCATGTATTTTTAAATAGTTCTGCAAGTTCTGTCAAGCATATAGCTTATCCATTGGCAGGCTAGCTCCAACTGTGCAAAAAGATTTCAAAAGTTTGGAAGTTCCTTATCTCAGAATGCATTGCTCACTAATCAGGATAAGATTTTTCCAAATGCCCAAATCATGCTTTGATTATAGTGGTAATCTCAGAAGTGACCTACCAGTATAATGATTCTTTATGAAACGCTTTATAGACTATCTGCAATTTTTTGTTAAGAACTGCTTGTTAAATCCTTCAAATTACCCTGGGTACCTTTGGATGGTATGAAAGAATTTCAAGAACACTCTCTCTGTCCTTAAGGAGCTTAAACATTCAATAAAAACTATCAAGAGTTGTGCATCTAGGGAAAAGAGTTTATTTTCAAGGTATAATAAAATTGCACTTAAAAGCTGAGAATCTGTAAAGTCATAAAGTACAAGGTTCTAAAAACTGAGTGACAGCAATAATACTGGGAATGCAAAATAGCTCCAGATGGTGCAATATTTTAAAGAAATCATTATATCAGCTTAAGGACACAGAATACTGGCTTGAGAAGTTATATTATCCTATAATTCTCTTTAACTTAGAACATAGGCATAATTACCTGCTCACTCCAATTCTTGTAATAGGGTAGATACAATCATTGTTGTTTTTCTCACCTGAACCATTTAATTTTGCAAAGATCTAAAGGGAGCCAATTCTGTAATATCAACCCTGCACCCTCTCTGTTCCCTGGTATTTTGTGAAGGTGAATGCTGCTGTTAAGTCGCTTCAGTTTTGTCCAACTCTGTGTGACCCCATAGATGGCAGCCCACCAGGCTCCCCTGTCCCTGGGATTCTCCAGGCAAGAACACTGGAGTGGGTTGCCATTGCCTTCTCCAATGCATGAAAGTGAAAAGTGAAAGTGAAGTCGCTCAGTCGTGTCCGACCCTCAGCGACCCCATGGACTGCAGCCTACCAGGCTCCTCCATCCATGGGATTTTCCAGGCAAGAGTACTGGAGTGGGGAGCCATCGCCTTCTCCGTTGTGAGGGTGAATAGGAGTGAATTTATTTACTTTAGAAGTGAATAGGCTATTGCAAACAGAAGAGAGTTAAATGTATAATAGACATACATTCTATCATATGATATGTATGATAGACTAAAATTACATGATCACTCTGTGCTCCACTTTCAAATAAATCCATTTCATTTCATTCTCAGAAAAATCCTTTTGGGTGATTTACAGGTCAGACTTGACAGGTTAAAAAAAAATGAAGCTCAGAGAGATAAAATTACTTGCCTAAAACCACTCAAGGGAGACTTTTAAAACCTGTTTTTTAACCTGAATTCCATAAAGGAGATAACATTTGCTCCCTGGGTTGTAGAACATTGCTACATGATTGAAATGCAAAAAAGTGAATCAACTTTCAAAGGAACCCAAGTGTGGTTCAGGGTTCTCATCTTAGCAACTCTCCTTGGGTCTTCCATCTCAAGTTTTAAGAGTCATAATGATGGTCCCTGATTCAGATTTTGGCTTGGCCACTTATTAGTTCTGTGACTTTGGGCAAGTCAAATAATATTTCTTATTTAACCTCTTTTTACTTCCTTATGAAAAGAACTAATGATATTAATAGCTTCAACCTCAAATGTATGTTGTGAGAATTAAGTGAGCAATACACAGGAAGTGCTTAGAACAGTACCAGGCATGTGGCAAATAGTAAATATTAGTTGTTTTTATCTTCATGATTTTCAAATTTTGATCTCCAAACCAACTAGCTCTCCTAAGCTGTACACTCATATGTCTTCCTGGTGCTGCTAGTGAGGGCATTTTCCTGGATAGTCACAGACCTCTCAAACTCATCATGTCCAAAGTAGAACTCACCTTTGACTTAATACAACGAGGTTGTCACAATGAGTGGTGAATAAGCACGTCATCATCCAGGGAATCTCATCCAGAAAGTTGAGAGGACTCCTAAATTCCCGAATTATCTCTTTTATACTTTCTGTTCCCAATGCCACATCTTTTTTGCTTATTTGAACAGGTTTCTAATGGTCTCTGGGAATTAAGGCATCTCTCCCTCAACATAAATTCTTAAAATTCAAATAGCAGGCCATTCACTCGCTTGAAATCCATCACTAATATGTACCCAATCTGCAGGGTGTGTCTGTCGCTCCTTTCTCACCATAGTTAACAAAGCCACCTTCTGCTCCAGCCTCACTTCTCAAATGTACCAGATGTTGTAGCCACATGGTCTTCTTCTGAAATTTTCTGTAGATTCTCTTTCCTGAGGGCCATTGCAAATGTTTTTCAAACTCAGAATAGGCTTTCCTCATCATGGTGAAGAAATATTTTCATCCAAAAGGTTGAGAAACAATGATTATTTGAATACATTTTAAAAAATTCAAGAATATGAAATCAAATTCAATATAATGACTTTTGGAGGAGCTAAAGATTTGCCAATAGTGGGTATACATAATTCACAAAGGAGATGCTTTGCAAAGAGAGTAGAAATTGTTATTACTAACAGCTTTCTAAGTAGAAACTAGTATAATCCTTTGGATGATAAGAAAACAATAATCAGACAAAGTCTCTTTGTCAAAGAATTATGAACCCTGAAACAAACCCAAACCTTAAGCATTAAACTGATGTCACTACCATGGTAAGGACAAAACATTCGTGCATAACTAAAATATGTCAGTCTCTCCTTTTCACCTGGGTGTCTTGCAAAACCTGATATTAGTTTTTACACTGGTTTCACTGGCATTGATTCAAACTACATGAATGTCTATAAGCACCCTCCTAGAAAATTACCCCTAGTCTCTAGAGAGGGACCACTTGGATTTGATCTTGAAAGAGACTATTAGGGAAAATGACAATTGACACATCAACAGGAGAAAAAGAAAAATTGTTTTTAAAAAATCCAGAAAAGGGTGATTATACCAAAAATTTTGAGGAAGAGAAGAAGCAAAGTTCTAAGCATTCCAGTAAGTGGTTGAGTGAAATATTTTGCATGCACAAATTCAGTAACAGGTCATCTGTGCTGGGTCAATCTGTCTTTTCATACACAGCTTGTGAGTGTAAACCTAGGTCATTCAAAATGTGCTTCCTTTCAGAGTCTTCTGTCTTAAACAGCCCCCAGTTAAGAAGTCATCTGAAACCTTCAAAACAAAGATTTGGGCCTTGCTTAGGAACAGTGATCTTTGGCGAGTCCTTCTTTCTTCAGGATGCAGTTCACACTTGCTAGTATGGCACGCAGGACCTCTAGATTATTTCCTTTTAGAGTTTTCCTATGCCGTTGCATCTCCACAAACATCACAAACATTGTCAGAGCAATATCTCTGGTTTCTAGAGCCATATTGTTTCTCCTGCCTGCCTGCCTTTGTATGTGCTTTCCTTCTGCCCAGAGTACTCTTCTCTCCTCAAATAAATCTTTCATCCTTACACACTCTTACGATTCTTAAAGACTGAGTTAACCTCCTGCTGTGTTTCCATCTCTGATCCCCCACATAATAATAATCCATGTTTCCATTGTAGATAGACTCTACTGTAATGATGAAGATGATGATGGCAATGTTAGCAAGTATTTCGTCCTAAACTGTGGGCTTTTTGCGATGAGGACTGTTTCCTTCTTTTCTTTATTCTCAATTTCTAATTCAAGATCTCAGCCATAAAACTGTCTATAGAATGAATGAAGAAAGAAAGCATCATGGCATTTGCTGCATATTTGCCTTTTAGATGGCCTGTATTAAGAATTGCCTTTAAGATATATGGTAGGCTTTCAAGTGTTATTCCACTTATGATGGTCATCAATCCAAATACATGTCTGATAGCATGGTTATAGCACGTCTGATGCATTATCTTGTCTGTCTTGTGTGCAATTTATGCTTGGTCCCAATGTTTGGCTAAAGCTCCTGTCATCATGGTGCAAGTTTTCCTGCGGTTTGCACCTTTCTTTTCCATCTCTCCATCAGCACTGAACACAACGGTATAAAGATGCCTTCTCCTCCACAGCCAGGCTCTGCACAACCTCTGGGGAACCAAGGTTCAGCTGTGTGGGGTCACTTGTCAAACTTTTAGGGTAATTTCCACAGAGGATTGGAAATAAAAGGGACTCATGGACTGCCACCCAAGACAGGATCCCCAGATTCTGCTGACCTAATATAACTTATATAATCAGATAAACTAGAAAAATATTGATGATAAGTTTGTTAGTAGAACTATATGAAAAAAAAATCTTATAGCAAGAAGAATACATACAAAAAGGAAAATAGCTTGGCTGCAGTGATGCAGTAGTTATTTACAGATGACTGTGAAACAGCATATTTGTTTTTTAAGCTGGTTAACCTTTAACAGAAAGAAAGAAAGATGCTCACAGTTGTAGCATCACACAATGTGCTAGAGCTTCCAAGAGGGGAGATGCAGACTTCTTCCCTCTGGGCCTTACGAAGCGCTCTCCCCCTCTTACCTCCCCATCTGAAGCCTAAGCAATCTTTGTAGCCATTTAAGCAAGCAAGCAAACAAAAAAAGGAGTGAAAAGTTTCCCTGAGGGCAAGGTAATGAGAGATGCAATCATTCTGATCTAATTTTTCAGACATTTTAAGTCTTTCCTGGTGGGTCAGATGGTAAAGAATTTGCCTGCCATGTGGGAGATCTGGGTTTGATCCTTGGGTTGGGAAGATCCCCTAGAGAAGGAAATGACAACCCACTGCAGTATTCTTCCCATGGACAGAGGAGTCCGGCAGGCTACAGTCCATGGGATCGCAAGAGTCGGATGTGACTTAGCAACTAAACCTCAGCTGCTGCTGCTAAGTCGCTTCAGTCGTGTCCGACTCTGTGCGACCCCACAGCCCACCAGGCTCCCCCGTCCCTGGGATTCTCCAGGCAAGAACACTGGAGTGGGTTGCCATTTCCTTCTCCAATGCGTGAAAGTGAAAAGGGAAAGTGAAGTTGCTCGGTTGTGTCTGACTCTTCACAACCCCATGCACTGCAGCTTACCAGGCTCCTCTGCCCATGGGATTTTCCAGGCAAGACCATTATAAAGATAAAAGATACCTCTGGAAGCCAAATTTATGTTTATTTTTAAGTCTTTACAGTGCATCTTGCTATTGATCAAATCTTTGTTCTAACAAGCTGAAGAGAAATAATGGTGAAAATTTTGAGCCATAAGAAGGAAGAAAAACACACTTTTCAGTGAAAGTATATCACATCTATCCTGGCTACTGGTCTCTTTGGGGCATTTTAGTAGAATATCACATAAGTAATGCTGTTCTGTACTTACAGTGATGGGTTTATAACTTGAACGTTTCACTATTTGTTGTAAAATTTCATCTTTCTGCAAATAGGTTTTAGATTTGAGCAATGACTAAGGCAAATGGATACATGAACAATTTGCAGGTAGATCACATTTTATGTCTTAGTTTAAAAATCACCAAAGGCTCTTTCTATGAAAAGTGTCTTTAGTGGCAATCAGAAGCACAAACTGGACTGGCATCCTAGCTTAGGCGCTGATTGATGGTAAGTTATTGTCTTACTACCTTCTGAACCACTTTCTCTTCAGTTACAGGGAGCATGAGGTTCTCTGGCATTATTTGTTCTCTCCTCCCCCACCACCCAACCCCAACCTCTGTCCCATGTACTCAAGAGTGGGCTTGTGCCATGAGCTTACTTAGACTCAAATCATCCTTTGTACACCCAAAGATTCATTAAAACCTTCTGCTAAGTAGTGGTCCCTCTGCTCCAGGCTCATCATGCTTGCTCCTTCCTTCAATTTTTAAAAGTGGAAGAGTGTAATATAAACATTTCCTAGCTAATAAGATTATTAAAAACCAATCTTTTCCTTCTTCCACTCAACCAACACAGAAAAATGGATGTCAGATCCCATCTTTTCCCAGTTCCCTCCTCTTACAGTGGATGAAGTGCCCCTCCTCTAATCTAGGCTTTTCTCTCTCAATCCTGTCCCCTTTCATCTCCCCAGTGACTTCAATCTGTCAATCATCCCTCTTCTCTGCTCTAGCTTCTCTTCTGATATACTTTCAAATTTATAGAAATGTGGTAGGAACAGTATGCAATTGTTTACATTTTGCCCCATCTGCTCCTCTCTCTCTTTTTCATAAGGAATCTCAATTCATCAGGAATCATTTCAGATACACTGGAGCAATACCATACTTCTTTTCTCCTAAATACTGCAGGGTATATTTCCTCAGACATTCTCTGACTTAACCACAGTTTGATGATCAAAATTATGAAGTCTAACACTGAGAACACCACCATTACTTAATCCATGATCCATATTCACATTCCATCAATTTTCCTAATAAAATCCTTTATCAATTCAGTCCAGTTCAGTCGCTCAGTCGTGTCCGACTCTTTGTGACCCCCTGAATCACAGCACACCAGGCCTCCCTGTCCATCACCAACTCCCGGAGCTCACTCAGACTTACGTCCATCGAGTCAGTGATGCCATCCAGCCATCTCATCCTCTGTCATCCCCTTCTCCTCCTGCCCCCAATCCCTCCCAGCATCACAGTCTTTTCCAATGAGTCAACTCTTTGCATGAGGTGGCCAAAGTACTGGAGTTTCAGCTTTAGCATCATTCCTTCCAAAGAAATCCCAGGGCTGATCTCCTTGCAGTCCAAGGGACTCTCAAGAGTCTTCTCCAACACCACAGTTCAAAAGCATCAATTCTTTGGCGCTCAGCCTTCATCACAGTCCAACTTTCACATCCATACACGACCATAGGAAAAACCATAGCCTTGACTAGACGAATCTTTGTTGGCAAAGTAATGTCTCTGCTTTTGAATATGCTATCTAGGTTGGTCATAACTTACCTTCCAAGGAGTAAGCGTCTTTTAATTTCATGGCTGCAGTCACCATCTGCAGTGATTTTGGAGCCCAAAAAAATAAAGTCTGACTCTGTTTCCACTGTTTCCCCATCTATTTCCCAAAGCCTTTATAGCTATATTCTTTTCCTGGTCTAGGATCCAATCTCAGATGACTTTCACATTTAGTTGTTATACCTCTTTAGTCTCCTTAACCTGGAACAGTTCCTCACCCATTTTTATCTTTCTTGAGCTTGACAGTTTCATAAAATAAGCATCAGTTTTTAGAATGTCCTTTAATTTGAATTTGTCAGTTATTTCCATATTATTTGAAATCCGTTTATCAGGAGGTCCATGATACTGGTTTGTCCCAATATTGGTAGTATTAACTTGGCTAAGTGGTATTTCCCATATTTCTCCACTGTAAAGGTATTACTTGTCCCTTTGTAATTTATAAGTTATCTGTGGGGAGACAGTTTGAGAGCAGGCTATATTTGACTCATGAATTTTAGCATCCTGTTATTTCCATTCCATAGAAAATTGCCTATTTTCTCACTCTTATTTTCTATCCATGTGGACTTATGGATTTTACTTTTAAAAATGGTTTACTATTTCTATCATGATTTATTTTAATGCTCAAATTTTCAAGACTTGGTCACTGGCAGTCTCTTATATCTTTAACCCTTTCTGCTTACCGTTTTCCACCAGCATTTAAACCTATTTAACTCTTTCTAGACATACTTCTCTTTTACCATGTCTGTGTTTGCTTTCCCCATTTCTTTCTTTCTCATTCACTCTTCACCCTACTACAGTCTATCATTCCAATGAAACTGTCTCATTAAGGCAAAAATGACTAAGTTGAGAAAATTTAGAAATACTCATTTTCAATAACACCTCTTCTCTTCTCTCTCTCTCCACCCCTTTCCACTTTTTTGGCCATACCATGCAGCATGTGGGATCTTAGTTCCTTCCCCAGGAATCAAACCTGTACCCCTTGCAGCAGAAGCTCCAAGTCTTAACCACTGGACTTGGCAACTAAGCAACAGTAACAAATATAAACAGTAATTTAGATAGTGTTATGGATTATTGTGGACTTCCTGGTCGTTCAGATGGTAAAGAATCTGTCTGCAATGCAGGAGACCCACCAGGTTCAATCCCTGGGTCGGTAAGATCCCTGCAGAATGAAATGGCAACCCATTCCAGTATTCTTGCCTGGAAAAATCCATGGACAAAGGAGCCTGGTGGGCCACAGTCCATGGGGTTGCAAACAGTTGGACACTACTGAGCAAATAACATTCTTACTGCACCTTTTTAGTGTTCTGAGCTCCTTTTTCTACCAGTCCCTTAAGTGTTGGAGTTTCTCATAGCCCTTTGCTCTTCTAACTTTATGGATTCTCTAGGTCCCTGTAGAAGTTTGTATACAATTTTAGTATATGTGCTGCTGAAGCAAGCACAGGAGCTTGTATACAGTCTCACATCTTTCATTACCACCTGCTGCTGCTGCTAAGTTGCTTCAGTTGTGTCCGACTCTGTGGAATCCCGTAGACGGCAGCCCACTAGGCTCCCCCTGTCCCTGGGATTCTCCAGGCAAGAACACTGGAGTGGGTTGCCATTTCCTTCTCCAATGCATGAAACTGAAAAGTGAAAGTGAAGCCACTCAGTCATGTCTGACTCCTATCGACCCTATGGACCGCAGCCTACCAGGCTCCTCCGTCCATGGGATTTTCCAGGCAAGAGTACTGGAGTGGGGTGCCATTGCCTTCTCCGCATTACCACCTAGATTCTGCTTACTCCAAATTCTGTATTTCCAACAATGACCTGCTTCTTGAGCCTCAGATGTATGTATATCCACTTTCCAGCTGGATAGACCCTTGGGGCATCTTCCAGGCCCTTCACATTCAAAATATTCAGAATGAAGCTGAATCTTCCTTCTGTATATTGACACCAAATTAAATCTCAGAGACAGAATTTTGTGTAAAGTAGAAAAGAACAGCTTTATTGCTTTGTCAGGCAAAGGGGCCACAGCTGGCTGGTGGCGGTTTGGTTGTTAAGTTGTATCTGACTCTTGTTACTCCATGGACTGTAGCCTGCCGGGCTTCTCTGTCCATGGAATTCTCCAGGCAAGAAAACTGGAGTGGGTTGCCATTTCCTTCTCCAGAGGATCTTCCTGACCCAGGAATCGAACCCAGATCTCCTGCATTGCAGGCAGATTCTTTACCCACTGAGCTACAAGGGAAGCTATGCCCTCAAAACTGTGTCCCAACCTGGAGGAGTTGTAAGGAGCTCTATAGTAATGTTTCAAAGAGGACATGATCAGCTCGTGGACATTATTCTGACTGGCTGGTGGTGAGGTAAGTGGAAGTCAGGATCACCAACCATCCTACTGTTAACTTCTCCCACCTGGAGGGGGTTCAGTAGCTACAAAACAACTCAAAGAGATTGTTATTGTATTCCTTGAGGAGGAACCAGGGCACTGCCCCAAGGCTGCTCTATTGTTTCTTTTGACTGCTCCTATCTATTCTCTACATCCCTTCCCTTCCCTAGTTAGCAGCTGTTTGAACCTCTGGTTGGAACTCAGGAAAGAGCCTGGAGGCTGAATGAAGCCTATTTCCCGTAATCAAGAAATGGGGGACACAGAAAGGTTTTTGTATCCAGGAGCCCCACAGAGTCCTGCTTGTCATCAAGAATAAAATTAATCATCCCACTGCATAAACAACTTCCTTCCCCTCGTACCCTGGTCAGTAACAAGTACCATACTTATCGGTTTGCTCAAGCCATAAGTCTCTTGTTTCTTCTTTCTCATCTAAAGCAAACTAGGCCTTGTCCCCTAAGTATTTATCAAGTTTTCAATTTCTCTCTGCTCCATTCTCTATCCTAAAACAGACCGTCATCATCTATTTCCTTTTTTGCTCAGTCGCTTCAGTCGTGTGACTTTTTGCGACCCTATGGACTGTAGCCTGCCAGGATCCACTGCCTGGGAATTTCCTGGGAAGAATACAGGAGTGGGTTGCCATGATCTTCCTGACCCAGGAATTGAACCTGTGTCTCCTGCATTGCAGGCAGATTCTTTACACAGATGGCCTTCCCAGAAGGCCATCTGTTTCCTAGAATCCTGCACTATCTTCCCCAAGCCATTCCCCTGATCTCTAGAATTGCTGTCTACAGACATATATTGAATTGTGATAGGTAAGATAGAAGCATTTCTTCCTGTTTCTCCCTTTCCTTCCTTTTATTCTCTGAGACTGAGGACTAGATCCGGGTTGGAAGGAAGTTTAAAACACAGGTGGAGCTGCAGTTTTATGAAATTCTGTCACCAGAGGAGCATATCTTTAAGTTAAAGTAAGTCAGCTTAACTTAAAAAAAAAAATGTTTTCAGAAGCTGTGGAGAAAAAAATTTACAAATGGGCTATATTATATATTGACCTCATTTGCTTTTAGGACAATAATTAAATCTGTTTTAAGTACATTAATTGTTGACTAATAGATCAACAGTGGTAGACTTGAACAGCTGGGTGACATTCAGGTAACTGTTACCAAGCCCAGGCTTGTTCTGCTTGCCACACAACAGACCAATAAACCTCAAGTTGTTGGAAGAAGGAATAACGACTTTATAATCAGAAAGCTAGCAGGTCGAAAAGATGACAAATTAGCCTCTCAAAAAACCTTCTCTTCTTCAGAATTTGGGCTTTTATATACAAGGAGGGGGAGGGGTCCAGTGTGGCACCAACCAATGGCTGAGCAGGACGGTTAACGGTCGCTGGTGGACCGTTGCTCACTAACGGTTGCTTGCTTGGGGGAGGGGCCCCGGGAGGGGCCCCCTGTGGTACCAATAGATGGCGGAGCGGCAGCTCCTGCCTGTATCGCCCCTATTACACCCTGAGTAGAAAGGTGTGACAAGGCTACCCAGGTGGCGCAGTGGTAAAGGGTCTGCCGGCCAATGCGAGAGGCAGACAAGACTCGGGTTTGATCCCTGGGTTGGGAAGATCCCCTGGAGGAGGAAATGGCAACCCACCCCAGTATTCTTGTCTGGAGAAGCCCATGGACAGAGGAGCCTGGTGGGCTACAGTCCATGGGGTCGAGAAGAGTAGGAAGTGACTGAACTCACTCACTCACTCATTCACTCACTCACTCACTCACACACACACACACAGCTGTGAAATCTGAAGAGGTACTGGGTGCTCTAGCAACTTCATCCTCTAGCTCTTCTTTTCTGCCAGTTTACTGCCGTATTTTAAGTTTGTTTTTTTTTTTTTAAAGGCAAAGTTACAATTAGCTAACTATTCTCCATCATTCATTCATTAACCATGTTCATGAGATTTGACTATCATAAATCAGGGACTTTCTTCTCAAAGTTGTCCTCTGTATTTCTTTTGTCAACTTAAAAAAAAAAAAAGTGCACAGCATGAGATTTAGGTTTTATTTGGGGCAAAAATGAAGACCATATCCTGGGAGACAGCATTTCAGAATAGCTCTGAGAACATGGTCCAAGGAGGTAGTGGGGGGAGGTTAATAATATCTGGTTTTGGTGAAGGGGGAATACATGCAATCAAGCACATATTTTTGCAGAAGGATTCTGCTAGTCATGAGGAGCAGACATCACCATGAAGGTATTTAGTGCTTTTCTAGAGGTAAGGAGATGTAAGAATTGGACTCATAAAATCATGTCTAACTATATGAAGACCTATCCTTCAAGTTTTTCCAAAGCCCAGAGTGCCTCATATCTGCTCTCTACCCACCCTGAACTCTCTTCAGGGGATGTTGAAGGTCAGCAATTGCAGAAGCTCATGAGTTAATCCTTGTAGAGGGAGATGGCAGGTGCCCTCGTGAAAGTGAAAGTCACTCAGTCATGTCCAACTCTTTGTGACCCTATGGTCTGTCCATGGAATTCTCCAGCCCAGAATACTGGAGCTGGTTGCCATTCCCTTCTCCGGGGGATTTTCCTGACTCGGGGATCAAACTGGGGTCTCCTGCATTGCAGGCAGATTCTTTACCATCTGAGCTACCAGGGAAACCTGGCAAATACCCTTGGCAAGTACCAAGTTGAAGTTGACACGTTCCCACTCTTTGCCCTTCTTCCATGAATACCACCTTTCTTCCATTTCTGCCTCTTCCACCCCTTGGTTTCAATTTCTCCTCTTCTTTCCTCTTACCTCAGCTCTCTTTCACCTCACATTCTTCACTATGCATTGGATTGGCCACAAAATTCATTTGGGTTTTTCTGTCAGCTCTTACAGAAAACTTGAATGAACTTTATAGGCAACCCAATATTTCTTGATTTTTTTTCAATTTATCTCCAGAGTACTAGGTTTTCTCCTATTTAAAAAATGTTCAGGGCTTCCCTGGTGGCTCAGTGCTGAAGAGTCTGCCTACCAGTGCAGAAGACACAGGTTCAATCCCTCATCTGGAAAGATCCCACATCGAGCCTGTGCTCTAGAGCCTGGAAGCCACAACCACTGAAGTCTGGAAGCCTGAACCCTGTGCTCCACAAGAGAAACCAGCACGAGAAGCCTGCACATCACCACTAGGGAGTGGCCCCTGCTCACCACAACTAGAGAAAGAAGTCCACGCACCAACCAAGACCCCACACGGCCAAAAAATAAATTTTTAGAAATTATAAAAAACTTTCACCATTCACAGCCCTTTTGTTCTTATTGCCTATCATATCTCTTCCTAATCCCCGCTCCTATTCCTTCCCCTGCCTCATATTCCACTCAAGTCGTTCTCACTAAAATCCCCATAGAAGCGGAATTCATGGCTTAACTGCATTATGGTCCACTTTAACTCTTCCGCACTTCCACTCCATTTGGGGGTGTTTTCTTAGGGTTGCTGCTATGACTATTGCTGCTTCCTCTGACGGGACACTCAACAGGCGGGCCCATCACCTTCCAGCACTCTGGCCGCCCTCTTACATTTGTGTGCCAGGAAGGGAAGAAGGCCTTCAAGACAGGGCTACGCTTCCACGTTTTACAGTTGAAGGGGAAATCACAGACCTCTTAAACCTCGGTGGAGGATGATACTCTACTCTATTTGCCTTGTTCATCCTTCCTCTGCACAGCGTTTCCAGCCTCTTTTAAACCACCCTGTGGACGCAGTGCCTGAATTCACCATTGAGCAGAGACCTCCCCCTCTTTCCTAGACTGGACACTGGGGGGCCAAGGTCCTGTCACTTCTGGAACTGTGGGTTGGCATGGCCTCCCTGGCACTTAGTCATCCAATCTGGGCTTCCCACAGTTAGAAGACAGCAGGGATTGGGGTGGAAGTTGGGGAGGTGTGTGTGTGGCGGAGGGGAATGATCATGATTTAATTGCTGCCTGGAACACCCTCACTGGTGGTGGGATTGCTCTGAGTCTCTACACAGCTTGATCTTGTGCCAGGAGATCCCACTGGGCACCATGCTGCTCTTTGCTGTACCAGCAAAGAAAACCAGAGGGGTTGATATTTCTTCTCCTTCTTAACCCACTAGGACCTGAGCCAAGAAAGTGGGGGAAAAAAAAAACAAATTTAGAAACATTTTTTTTTTCTCCCTGGGGACATTCATTTCACGTATAAATTTTTCTGCATTTCTTAATCAAGTGGCATGTGATGTCCATTTAGAGTTGCCCCTTGCTCAGTTTGCGATCTCATGCAATTCCTGACAGAGGAGAACAAGTCTACAAACCAGATGGAGAAATAGAAGAATGCTGTCCTGAAGCCAGGGGGTGTGCTGAGCATCAGGAGAATAAAGTCTGGGACTTCCCTGGTGGTGCAGGGGTTAAGCTTCCATGCTTCCAATACAGGGGGCATGAGCTTGATCCCTGATCAGGGAACTAAGATTCCTACATGCTATACGTGGCCAGGAAAAATAAATAAATGCAAATAAAAGAAAATAAATTTCAACATAGGAGCAAAACACTGAGAAGCTGCCTGTGCTTTGTAATTTTGTCACGACTCCCAGAAAGACAGCAAGAGGGGTCCCGGCTGGACTGTCCCACACAGTCCTTAGGAGTTCACCCTACATTGTCCTGGCATCCAAGAAGGGAAAACAATTTTTTTAATCACCAAATTCCTCAAGTAGCGTCTTCGCCTTTGTTTCAGGATTTTAAAATCCTGGGTTTCAAGGTCAATAGATTAATAGTCCCAACTAATGTGCTGCAAATCTGCAATTAAAAAAAAATTATCCGTCTCCTGTGACTGGTGTCTACTAGCCTATCACTTAGTATCCTTCCCTGGCTTTTTCACTGGAGATCCAAATGTTTATTTTGAAAGCTGCTCAGAAAAAGAGGGCAGAAGTGAAGATGACTCTTACTGTCAAACATCAGTTGGTGTGAGAGCATCTATAAATTTCTCTCAAAACAGAAAGTGAAGAAAAAAGTACAGGAGTGTGAGGCATCCGAACGTATCTTAAGTGTAATATTGATAGAAAAAGGGATGTTTGCTTCTGTTAATTTCTTGTCAAACACACTTCTCTCTCCTCCCTTTTACTCTAGCTTCTTAATTCATGTTTATACGGTGTATCTGGGACCATAATCTGAGTTCTTTGCAAGTTCCAAAATATTTGTTGTCCTTATACAGGAAAGACAGCTTGGGTGGGTCTGTAATTCTTGGGTCATGCTCTTAGGTAGGCGGAGAGTATGCAAAGCCATTAAACATAGCAGGATATGCAGAGACCAGGATATAAACCTAAAAGCCTTTTTATATGGCCTGGGTTTTCTGTAACTGCCTCTTTGCCTGGGTTTCATGGAAAACTCTCTATGGGAGATGTCTTAGTAGAGAACCAAAGGCCACTGGCCCAGTGATCTGCTTCATAGCAATGCTGACTGCAGAAATCAGAGTGGACACATGGCTGGCTGCTGTATTTTAATCAACCTTGTGAGGCACTTGCTTAACCATCCACATCGGTCATCCAGCTTGATCCATTTTAAGAACACCTGCTACTGGCCAGGTCTCATTATCTGAGGGAAGGTGAAGGTCAGGGATCATGGGATGGCTCTGATGGGGCTGCAGATGGCTGGCAGACAGGACATTGCCAACTCTGAGAAGGTGGTTTTACATCAGCTCCCAAGACTGGTCCTGCTCAATCATCCACGTGCTCTCCACCCCCACCAGCCCAGCTCCTTGGAAGAACTGACTTTACCCTTGCAGGCAGTGCTCAGTTTTCTGAAGGTTTGCTTCTAGCCTTCTTCCCCACACACTGACGCACTGTCATATTCAGTGACTCTTTTCCATTTTTCTGATCGGCTATATCATATACGCCCTCATTTTAAACCTCATACATTCCTGAATGTTTTACCTGGGGGTCCTGTATAGTTTTGTTGTTCAGTCTCTAAGTCGTGTCTGACTCACTCTTTCGTGACCCCATGGACTGTAGCCCGCCAGATTCCTCTGTCTGTGGAATTTTCCAGGCAAGAACACTGGAGTGGATTGCCATTTCCTTCTCCAGGGCATCTTCCTGACTCAGGGATCGAACCCACATGCCCTGCATTATAGGTGGACCCAGACCTGCCCAGCACAGAATCTTCAGGCACTTAACTCTCGATGCACCTGAGCTCCACCCGGGTATTGGCTCCATTACAGTTAAACTCCGCTGGTCCCACACTGACATCATCTTCTTTGCACCCTGTATTTTCCCTAGGTTGACAGTATCTCCTAGGCAACAAAACGTGGGAGCCTCATTAACTGCTCCATCCTCTAAGTCTCCCATAGAAAAGAAATCTCTAAACCCCATCAGTTTTTCACTTTATTACTGTTTCTCATGCTATCACATTTTGTCACCTGACCAGCCCTATCCTAGGACAGATACACTCTGGCAGGGAATATCGTACCAGCTCCACGATCACTTTGCCAGTCTTGGGCATTCTTCCCTCGCAAATTCATCTTTTGCAAAGCCAGTGGGGTGATCTATCCAAAATATTAAGCCGACTGTGTCATTCCACACCTCGGAGTCTTTTGCTGGGTTCCCAGGACCTGCAGGTGAATCCAGAACTCCTTAAGGTGGAACAGGTGTCCCACTGCATCCGGCCCCATGCTCCCTCCAGCATCTGCTTCTGTATCTCATACTGAAATGACACTGGTGGTTTCTGAACTCACAGACCATGCCTTGCTTTCCCGGGTTTGCTCACGCTATTCATCTGCCTGCACGGTTTTCTTCCTTATTCTCCTCATCCTTTAAGAGAGGCTTCAAGTCCTACCTCCTTGGGAAGTCTACATAAATTCACCCTCGCTGCTGCTCACATCCACTCTGGTAGGTGACGGGATCTCTTGCATGCGTGCCTGCTAAGTCGCTTCAGTCGTGTCTAATTCTGTGCAACCCTGTGGACCGTGGCCCGCCAGGCTCCTCTATCCATGGGATTCTCCAAGCAAGAATGCTGCAGTGGGTAGCTCTGCCCTCCTCCAGAGGATCTTCCCATCCCAGAATCGGAGCCTCTTATGTCTCCTGCATTGGGAGGCAAGTTCTTTACCACTAGCGCCACCTGGGAAGCCCCATGAGATTTCTGGGGTTCCCATAACTTGTTTTCTCCCCTCTACTTAAACTGACAATAAGGCCCTGGGCCTTTTACGTCTCTCCTCCACTAGGCTTTGAGTTCCCTGAGGTCAGATTCTGTTACTTTCATCTGCACAACCAAGCACAGTGCCTAAGGGAGCACGCTCTCCGCTGATTGTTGAAAGACCAGCTTACTCAGTATCTCTAGCTTTTAGTTTTCTTGGGTAAATCAAGATGTAGGAAAGAATAGGAAAGACAGAAAAGAAGAATTTCACTGGAACTGTCTCGTTCTGCCTGACCCACAGCAAGCCAAAATGCTGAGACCCCGAGGCTTAAAACAAAGAGCTCGATTCCTAAGGCAGCGAAGCTAGAAGACTTAGCTTATTACTTACCTCATTCTCATTACTTAGGAGACCATTCCTCCAATCCACTTCATGGAAGGTAAGGGGCTGGGGGTATTTACAGATGAATAATAAAGGAGCCGGGCAGTCTCAGACGTGGACAGCTTGGGGAATGTGGGGACTGTGGGGAAGTGTGATGGCAAAAAGGTATGGTCATCCTAGTTCTATGCAGGCATAATTGGGCTACGGGCCTCTCCACGTTCTTAGGGTGGAGTTTTTGGCCCTCTGATGGAGAAAATCTGACCTTCATGCATGCCCGGTTGGAGAGTCTGTGATCCTATCCAGTCTGAACTGGCTCAGCCTGAACTAGATGCAGCTGACTCCAAGTTCTTAGAAAACACTTGGGGAAAACATGCCATTTGAAGGGCATGCGAGTCTTAAAAAAAAAAAAAAAAAAAACACCCCAAAAAACAAACAAAAAAAACCAAACAAACAACAACCTTGATTACTCAGGTGAAATTGATTTGACTAATTATTACCCACAGTTTCAAGAACACATCATTTATATTTGCTACACCTGACTGTAAGTGTAATTGCTTAAGAGAAACACAAGTGAGGGGGTAACACAAGATTGAAAGCAGGAGGAAAGGGGACGACAGAGGATGAGATGGTTGGATGGCATCACCGACTGGATGGACATGAGCTTGAGGAAGCTCTGGGAGTAGGTGATGGACAGGGAAGCCTGGTATGTTGCAGTCCATGGGGTCGCAATGAGTCAGACACGACTGAGTGGCTGAACTGAACACAAGGTGGGTATTGAAGGTAGCAGGGATGGGAGATGGGCAGGAGAGAGGTCAGGATAAAGCACTAGGAGGACCTAACATTTAAGCGGGGGCTTGAGGAAAGGGAGCAAGAGGTCTGGCTAGTAAAAATGGGCTCTGGAGCACCATCTAATGGTGCTCTTTTGTTTATAATAAAACAAGCAGCGTTACAAACACAGTTAACAACAACAAAACCCACTGAGTCCTTGCTTATTCCAGCAATGGTCATGTATCAGCCAGTGAAGTACTGGGTTCTTATCTAGGGCAAGCAGTTTAGAGAGGGAATTACCATGAAAGGAGAGAGAAAAATGGTAGCAAAGTGCCCTAGGAAGAGAGTCACACTCTTAGATGGAAGGCTGTCCCTACCAGTTATTACTCGGTAGGGAACAAGCTCGCTCACTTCAGGCCATAAGCCAGTCCTGCTTGCTCTCTGGATGGTGTCAGTGACTCAGCACCTTGCAATAAGCAAGGAGCCACCACCCATCAAAAGTACAAAATGAGATTCTCTCCAGGGAACCTATGCAGTCCTCTCACAGCCCATGGACCCCGAGGCCATCAGCTCCCCTGGCTTAGTTCTGTTAAGGAGAAGTTTTCCAAAAGCAGAAGTCATTGGAAAGGAAGGGAAATCTTATTCCAAGCAAGGAATATCAGGGGGCTTGAAACTGGAAGAGGGTAGGTAACAAGCCATTGGTGGAGCGTAAGAATAATGGGAGATGCCACTGAAACGTTATGTTAAGTGAACTGGTATGATATTTGAACTCTGGGTTTTTCCTCCAATGCTATGTGTGGGTAAAAGCTGTCTGGGTAAAAGGCCAGAACTGGATGCTGAAGTCTCACTGCAGTTGAGTCAGATAAGGACGTGACTATCACCACCGATAAAGCAATCTATGCCACAGGTTGGGTACCTGCTGGCCCAGCGCTGCAACTGGTGCCCCTTTGTGCGTTAGCCACTGTGGTCCCTGCAAATGCAGAGCAACTGCTGCCATCGCCAGAGGCGCCCTGCGTGGACATCTTTTCATCTTTAGCTCCTCATTCCTGCTTGAGTGGGTGCCTTTGATGGTTCAAGCTTTGGGTGTGTGACAGGCTTTCTGCCAAGGGAGCCTGGCAAAACAAACATTGCCCGTTTTCAGCTTTTACTTTGCCTCTCAGAGAGCTTATCTGGTGGGGGTTTCCCCAAACACAGACGGAACTAGGCAGCTTAAATTTTTTTTTTAAAAGACAAATTCCAACATACTATTATTTGAATCAAACTTTTCAGTTGTAATTATTCATTTCCTTACTAAAGTAAGATTAGAATTGAAAGTAATACATATCAATTACACACTAACTCAATAATATTACAAGCTAATTTTAGTTTTACAGTCAAAGCAATTGCTAACCTCAGAATAGATTTTTTTTCCTACAAATTTTCACTTAAAAATCAGTTTGGAGCTCTTATTTTCCCCAAAGAAATAATTTTTTTCACATATAGTTTTCTGGGCCAGGAAACAGACTTCAGTTTAACTCCACGTGTATCAAGGGTAACAGAAAGAGGGAGGGATATAACAATGAACTCACATGTCCATTGTTTTTTCCAATGCACATTTCCTTCTCTTTTTTGCAGTAGCTTCTGAATGCATTTTATGCAATATGATTGGGGCTGCTGCTGCTGCTAAGTCGCTTCAGTTGTGTCCTACTCTGTGGGACCCCAGGCAAGAACACAGGAGTGGGTTGCCATTTCCTTCTCCAATGCATGAAAGTGAAAAGTGAAAGGGAAGTCACTCAGTCGTGTCTGACTCCTAGCAATCCTACCAGGCTCCTCCATCCATGGGATTTTCCAGGCAAGAATACTGGAGTGGGGTGCCATTGCCTTCTCCATGATTGGGGCTAGAATCCTCAAATTCATTGCATGTTATAAGATACTTGTCTTTATACAGAAAGACAGCTTAGCAGGGTCTGCAATTCTTGACTCATACTTTTTTCCTTTGAGGACTTTAGGGCAGAACTCCGTGTTCTAACCCTGTAGCAAAGTTTGAGACCAGTCTAATTCTTTTTCTCTTAACATTTTTACTTGCATGTTAAAAGATTCTTTATCTTTGAGGTCCAATAATATTACCAATTGTTTATCCAGTGTTGGCTACATCAACTTTCTTCCTTCACCCTCAAATTACCTTTCATGTTTTCCTCCTCTTCTTCAGAAGGAAAAGTGAAGCTAAGTTGTGGGTATCCAGCCCTGTCCCCTTCACCTACTCTTGGATCTTGTCCGTTTAGTTACACTCACCTGACTTGTCCATATCCTCTTCTCTGTGGGGGCCCCTTTCTCCTGAGTCATCAGGCTGTCTTCTCCACATCATTAAAAATGACATTTTCTCTGACCCCGATAAACCTGCAAGCTTCTGCCTTTTCCCCTCCCTTTGCATCACCACCAAACTCATTAGAAGAAAAATGTACAATCGTTATCTAAATAATGAGACCTTGCAACTCATTTATCCAATCCATAAATGACGAACATATGAAGAAGGAAAAAACCCAATATGTTGCAGAGGAAGGACTGTTTTGCTTCAGAAGCATCCTTCAGCATTTACATTTGTAAAATCTGTTGGAGGACATGGAAGGTAACTCAAAAAATAACCAGCTAAATTAAGGCCGCCAAACACCTTACGTTCTACTTTTACACCTTTCTCCCCTGCATAACTGAAAATTTCTTCATTAAACTGGAGCTTCCTTAAAGTTCAGGATTCCCCAAGCTCCTAACACGCTGCTCACTCTACTTGTGTAGGATTTTGTGTCTGAATCGTCACAGATATTTATTCAAAATTCAGACCTACCCCAGAATTCTCTGTGGCCAATCCACTTCAATTAGCTTGAAGTCAGCTGACCTACTAGGTGAAAAATAAACAATGAGCATACGAGGACGGAAAAAAGCAATATATTGCGGAGGAAAGCCCTGCTTTGCTACAAAAACATCCTCCAGTAATTACATTGGTAAAATCTGTTGGGGAATGTGGGAGATAAATGAAAAAATAAGCAGTTATTTATTTGGAGTTATCCAACTCCATTCTACCCCATCTCCACTTGCTTTTCCACTTTCCTTCTCCAGGGCAAGTCAACCCCAAGGGTTGTCGCCTTGTTCCAGGCAGGTGACTCCCAGAGTCCTATCTCTGACCATTCACACAACACCTTCTCTATTTTTTGGCCTGATATCCTTATATGGGGGTCCTAAATTTCAGTATGTCAAAATTTCAACCTCAAACTCATACAAAACCAGTTTCTACCTTCCTGCCTTTTTTTTTTTATACTTTTAAGTGAAATATAGTTGAATTACCATGTGTTAATTACTGCTGTACAGGAAAGTGACTCAATTATACATACATATATATCTCTACCTATATATGTATATATTATTTTTCTTTCTTTGGGGGCTTCCCAGGTGGCGCAGTGGTAAACAAACCCACCTGCCAATGCAGGAGATGGAGATGCAGTTTCAACCCCTGGCTCAGGAAGGTTCCCTGGAATAGGAAATAGCAACCCACTCCAATATTCTTGCCTGGAAAATACCATAGACAGAGGAGCCTGGTGGGCTACAGTCCATGGGGTCGCAAAGAGTCAGACACGACTGAGCATGCAGGCACTACATCTTTATCCATTCATCTGTTGTCTATCTCCCTCTTGACTCCTCTATTTTCATGACCATTTTTACTAGCCTCATGATTACGCAAGCTCCTGCCTTCTTCCAATGTGTCTCTTAATACAGTTATTTGCCAGGTTATTATCTTCCACTTTTTTAATAGCCCTCAAATCACTTTCCTCCCTCCCATTCTCCTAGACATCATGAGGCTTTAGGTCCTTATTTCTCCTTGGCTTAGATATTAAAGTAGCATTTCCTGCCAATCCACCTTCCCAACATTGCATATACATTGCTGTCAGAATAATCTTCTCAAAAACACTGTGGCTCTCTATTGCCACCAAATGAAAAAGAAAAGCAGAAAACAAAAGCAACAACAAAATGAAAGCTTTCTCTGGTTTTTAAGGGATTCTGCAATATATTATTTTATTGTTCTATCTATCATGCACTCTAAAGCAAACTATATTCCGTGTTCCTGCTCCTCCCCTGAGCAAGGGTCTGTGTCAGGAATGCATTCTATAGAGTGTTTAGAGAGAAAGTGCTCTTCAGTGCTCAAGACTAACATCACCTTATCAAAACCTTTCTTGATCTCCTCAGCTGGATGTGTGAGCTTTTCCTTTGAGCTGTCTTAGAACATTATTAGGACTCTTCTTGTGACATTTATCTGTTAAAAATATATTCTGGTAATGAAAGGAACTGTGATATCTCACACAGGGGGCTGGTGTTCCTGAACCCAGGAGTCACATCTGATATATGCCTACATTGGCCATGATACTTCTCCCTGAGTACACATATGTGTCTGTTAGAACCAAAGTGAGAAAACACACATCTCTCTTCAAACCATTGTTTTTAAAGAAGCAAAAATACTACATACTCAGGGTCATTTTTAAAAAGATTGTTACCTAGTATTTTAAAGAGATTGTTCCAGTTTCCTTTGAGAGTTACACTTGGACTATTTAAGGATATTTTTTGTTTGTTTCTGTCTTCTCTGCGTGAATTGTGTATTCAAAGACAGGTGGAATGGAGGAAGCCAAAGTGAGCTAACTCAGCCAACACTGGCAGCTGTCTGTCGCTGGAACTTGTTGCCCTGAAAGAGGAAGTTGTTTTTCCGCATTGCACCAGAAAAATAGCAATGCAAACACACTTGATGGGAGGGCTATTCCAGACATAGGAAATTACTAGAGGGAATATTTTTCCTTTGCATCCTTTCCTGATGGTCCTAAGAATAATGAGATCATTTGAAAAGAGAATGAAAGAGAAATTTCTGTAATTTGGCAAAACTAATACAATTATGTAAAGTTTAAAAATAAGATAAAATTTTAAAAAATGAAAATAAAATATTTTAGAAAAGTCTATTCAGTTGCTGACAACAAGGGTAGTAATGAAATTCATTAATATTCAGGTATCCCAAACACAAGACATACTTCTCAGATTTCCAGAGAAAAAACCTCAGCTTTCATTTTAGTAAGGTTAGAGTACAATTTGGACAAACCCACATTTTCCCAATAAATACAATAAAGCTCCAAATGCCCCTCTTTTTTGTTGAGTTGTTAAGTGTTCGGCTGCGACCCTGTGGACTGTAGCACATCAGGGTTCCCTGTCCTTCGTTATCTCCCAGAGTTTGCTCAAATGCCATGTCCATTGAGTCAGTGATGACATCCAACCATCTCATCCTCTGTCAACTCTTTCTCCTCCTGCCTTCAATCTTTCCCAGCATCAGGGTCTTTTCCAATGAGTTGGCTCTTCACATCAGGTAGCCAAAATATTGGATCTTCGGCTTCAATATCAGTCCTTCCAATGAATATTCAGGGTTTATTTGCTTTAGGGTTGTTTTGTAAACAATCTTTCAGATTGTTTCTCAAGTAGATATAGGCTATTTGTACACTTAGACATGGGCTTCTAACATAAATTGGATTAAAACTCCATTTAAAAGAGTTTACTTTTTTTTGGACACGAAACTTTAGTTTTATAACATGTAGGACATTTTTGAACATTTCAACTTTCTGAAAAAATTGAAAGAATTTTGCAACAAATGCTGATATGCATCAAGACTCTACCATTAACTGTTACTATATTCATGTTATCACCTATCCATTCTTCTGAAAAATGGATCCTTGGAAGAAAAGCTGTGACAAACTTAGCATATTAAAAAGCAGAGACATTATTTTGCCAACAAAGGTCCATATAGTCAAAGCTATGATTCTTCCAGTATTCATGTATGGATGTGAGAGTTGGACCATAAAGAAGGCTGAATGCCAAAGAATTGATGCTTTTGAACTATGGTGTTGGAGAAGACTCTTGAGAGTCTCTTCGACTGCCAGGAGATCCAACCAGTCCATCCTAAAGGAAATCAGTCATGAATATTCGTTGGAAGGACTGATGCTGAAGCTCCAATACTTTGGTCACCTGATGTGAAAAGCTGATTCATTAGAAAAGACCCTGATACTGGGAAAGATTGAAGACAGAAGGGATGACAGAGGATGAGATGGTTGGATGGCATCACTGACTCAGTGGACATGTGTTTGAACAAGCTCCAGGAAATGGTGAAGGATAGGGAAGCCTGATGTGCTACAGTCCATGGGGTCGCAAAGAGTCGGATACAACTGAGCAACTGAACAACAATCCATTCTTCTAACCTTCTAGAATACCCCCCCCCCCCCATAGAAAGCTCCTTCTTGCCTTTTCTTGTGCATCCCACCCCCTCTCCACAAAGGCAGACTTTAGAGTTTCACCCACCTTAGATTTAAAATTCACATTTAAATGTCTCTTAAGTACTTCTTGACTGCTTACATCATTTTGAAGTAGTTAGAAATTCACATGAGCCCTTTAATTTTAAAGTTAATCTGTGTAATGAATATTCTGCTTTCTAGACAAAAAAAAATTCAGAACCCACATTTCATGAAGAATCATGTCTTTAGATAGAACATGTCTGGGTGGCATTTAGCATCATCATTTTGGGTGAGTTCATCTCTTTAGGGGTCAGGTCTTCATTTGTTCAATGGAGTTACAAATACCAACTCTACACTCACCTCAGAACTGTTGTGAAGGTGAGAGAAGCAGCAGTTAAAATTTCCATAGAGATGTACAGTATTCATACCTGTGCAATCAGACGAGTTGCACTTTGCGGGTGCAGCCTTGGAGAGCCATGCTTTTCTAAACAAACATTATAAGCCTTATTTCTGGGAAAATTTGGTAGAATCCATCATTGGCTCAGTGTGCTATAGTTCCATTTTTCTCATTAAAGACATTCAAATTCTCACACTGACAAAGCATGTCACTATTTTCGGCAGTGGCCTTTAATAATAATCTGCTTATTTTTAGTGCACTCTACTAATTCAGATCAATTTTATTTTTTTATTGTTAATTAGATGGGGATTCAAGAATAAAAGAACGTTAAGGCTTTTCCCCTATATCCTAGTTACAGGCCATTTCTGAATTCTTGCTTCAATGCCAACAAAAAGAACTGACAGCTGATCTTTGTGATTCAAAGCAATTTCCACCCTGCTAAATTATTCTGGGTGTCAAGCACATGAAGCATCTCAGATAAAAGTTGTTAGAAAATGAGTAATATAATCATTTTGTGTAAATATCTAAATAAGTAGCTTTGATTAATTTTTTATTTCTCAAGTGAATATTCTGTTGGTGGTCCATATCTATGTATAATTATGAATTCTACAGCAGTGATTTCAATCTTGAGATCTTCAATATGAAAGTTAAATTAACTCAGATGAAAACTTAATGAATTTTACTGTTTGAAGATCATAGAGTTCATTAGGATGGAGAAAACTGAAAACAACCGAAGTATCCAGCCATGGAGAAGGATGAAGTAATTTATGGCATATCACACAATAGGATATGCTATTGCCAGCACATTCAGAGTTGCCAACCTATGTGTAATTTTCTTACAAGTTAGTGTAGAAAAAGATAGAGAATATGCATCATAATATTAACACTGGTTAGGGCAGGATCATGGTATTATAGTGTATTAAGATATTTGATGATCAAATTTCTTTCTTAAACTGGAAGCAGTGACAGACTTTATTTTTTTGGGCTCCAAAATCACTGCAGATGGTGACTGCAGCTATGAAATTAAAGGATGCTTGCTCTTTGGAAGAAAAGTTATGACCAACCTAGACAGCATATTAAAAAGCAGAAACATTACTTTGCTAACAAAGGTCTGTTTAGTCAAAGCTATGCTTTTCTCCAGTAGTTATGTATAGATGTGAGAGTTGGATTATAAAGAAAGCTGAGTGCTGAAGAATTGATGCTTTTGAACTGTGATGTTGGAGAAGACTCTTGAGAGTCCCTTGGACTGCAAGGAGATCCAACCAGTCCATCCTAAAGGAAATCAGTCGTGAATATTCATTGGAAGGACCCATGCTGAAGCTGAAGCTCTAATACTTTGGCCACCTGATGCAAAGAACTGACTCATTTGAAAAGTCCCTGATGCTGGGAAAGATTGAAGGCAGGAGGAGAAGGGGACATCAGAGGATGAGATGATTGGATGGCATCACCAACTCAATGGACATGAGTTTGAGTAAACTCTGGGAGTTGGTGATGGACAGGGAGGCCTGGCGGGCTGCAGTCCATGGGGTCGTGAAGAGTCGGACACGACTGAGAGACGGAACTGAACTGAAGATATTTGATGATCAAATTTCTTTCTTAAACTACTTTATTTCTCTCAAGTTAACTACAATGCTTGCAATAAACTGTGCTTTGTACTAGAAATATTCCAGTATTTTTTTCCTTAAACTATGAGCTCTTATTTAAAAATACAAACATTATAGACATGCATAACTTAGAAAATCGGAGAAGGCAATGGCACCTCACTCCAGTACTCTTGCCTGGAAAATCCCATGGACGGAGAAGCCTGGTAGGCTGCAGTCCATGAGGTCGTGAAGAGTCGGACACAACTGAAGCGACTTAGCAGCAGCAACTTGGAAAATAAAAAAAATCTTATAATCTGGTATTTCAGAGACAATGGCTATGTTTTTCATACACACACACACATCACATCACATAAAGTTTAGGAATATGGAATTAGTCATACCTGAGTTTGATTCCAACTATGCTGTGTGGTCTTAGGAAAATTATGTAATCACTTTAGGCCTTATTTTTTTCATGTGTGAAATAAAGATAATGATAGTAAGACATTTCATAAACTGCCTAACATTATTTATTTAACAAATATTAGTTTGCATATACATATATACAGTTTTGCTTTGGCTCCATCCCTTCATTCTTTCTGGAGTTATTTCTCCACTGATCTCCAGTAGCATATTGGGCACCTACTGACCTGGGGAGTTTCTCTTTCAGTATCCTATCATTTTGCCTTTTCATACTGTTCATGGAGTTCTCAAGGCAAGAATACTGAAGTGGTTTGCCATTCCCTTCTCCAGTGGATCACATTCTGTCAGATCTCTCCACCATGATCTGCCCATCTTGGGTTGCCCCACGGGCTTGGCTTAGTTTCATTGAGTTAGACAAGGCTGTGGTCCTAGTGTGATTAGATTGACTAGTTTTCTGTGAGTATGGTTTCAGTGTGTTTGCCCTCTGATGCCCTTTTGCAACATCTACCATCTTACTTGGGTTTCTCTTACCTTGGGCGTGGGGTATCTCTTCATGGCTGCTCCAGCAAACTATGCCAAAGCCTTTGACTGTGTGGATCACAATAAACTGTGGGAAATTCTGAAAGAGATGGGAATACCAGACCACCTGACCTGCCTCTTGAGAAACCTGTATGCAGGTCAGGAAGCAACAGTTAGAACTGGACATGGAACAACAGACTGGTTCCAAATAGGAAAAGGACTACGTCAAGGCTGTATATTGTCACCCTGTTTATTTAACTTATATGCAGAGTACATCATGAGAAATGCTGGACTGGAAGAAACACAAGCTGGAATCAAGATTGCTGGGAGAAATCTCAATAACCTCAGATATGCAGATGACACCACCCTTATGGCAGAAAGTGAAGAGGAACTCAAAAGCCTCTTGATGAAAGTGAAAGTGGAAAGTGAAAAAGTTGGCTTAAAGCTCAACGTTCAGAAAACAAAGATCATGGCATCCGGTCCCATCACTTCATGGGAAATAGATGGGGGAACAGTGGAAACAGTGTCAGACTTTATTTTGGGGGGCTCCAAAATCACTGCAGATGGTGACTGCAGCCATGAAATTAAAAGACGCTTACTCCTTGGAAGGAAAGTTATGACCAACCTAGATAGCATATTCAAAAGCAGAGACATTACTTTGCCAACAAAGGTTCGTCTAGTCAAGGCTATGGTTTTTCCTGTGATCGTGTATGGATGTGAGAGTTGGACTGTGATGAAGGCTGAGCGCCAAAGAATTGATGCTTTTGAACTGTGGTGTTGGAGAAGACTCTTGAGAGTCCCTTGGACTGCAAGGAGATCCAACCAGTCCATTCTGAAGGAGATCAGCTCTGGGATTTCTTTGGAAGGAATGATGCTAAGGCTGAAACTCCAGTGCTTTGGCCACCTCATGCAAAGAGTTGACTCATTGGAAAAGACTGTGATGCTGGGAGGGATTGGGGGCAGGAGGAGAAGGGGACGACAGAGGATGAGATGGCTGGATGGCCTCACTGACTCGATGGACGTGAGTCTGAGTGAACTCCAGGAGTTGGTGATGGACAGGGAGGCCTGGTGTGCTGCGATTCATGGGGTCACAAAGAGTCGGACACGACTGATCAACTGATCTGATCTGATCTGATATACATTTTTAAAATAGAGATGGAATATTTCACATGCTGGTTTTTTAAAATCTTCTTCTCCTATACAATATATCTTGGACAATCAGTTCAGCTCAGTTGCTCAGTCGTGTCTGACTCTTTGTGACCTCATGGACTGCAGCACACCAGGCTTCCCTGTCCACCATCTCCCAGAGCTTGCTCAAACTCGTGTCCACTGATTCCATTACACCATCCAACCATCTTATCCTCTGTCGTCCCCTTCTCTTGACCTCAGTCTTTCCCCGCCAGCATTAGGATCTTGTTCAATGAGTCTGCTCTTCGAATCAGGTGGCCAAAGTATTCAAACTTCATCTAGAGGTAGAGGAGAAATAAAAGAAAATCAAATAGAAAAGTAAGATCAGGTCAGGGAGGAAGAAGAATGGTGAACAGGAATCAAAAGACTTAATGTAAATGCTGGATTTACCTTTAACTAGCATTGGCCTTGGGCTGATCTGTCACACTCTGTCTCAATTTTCTTTCAGCTTTAAGATCCTGTAATTTATTCTTTATTAGGTTAAAAACCTAGGATTCATGTATTTATGAATACTTGTTGAGATGTTATTTTCAAATGTGCCTGGCACTTCTTGGAAATCCCCACCCTGAAGTGGTAACACAGAACTTTCAGGTAAGGTGGTCTTTAGTTTCCGATTTCTCATGTAAATATCACAGTCTTTAGACATCCTAACTAGAGCTGGCTGTTTGCATCTCTGAATTGGAACTTCGTATGTTCTGGAGGATGGATTTGTCCAGGGCATGGTTTGCAGCAAGGAGTTTGGGTTAGTTCTTGCTCTGAGTCAACTCCTTCTCAGCCCCTCATTTCTCCTCTGAATGTGGATCTTTTCTGTTTAACCTTCTGTGATTCTCTAAACTTCCATTCAGTTTCACATTTGATCAATCAGCAGAGAAAATCAGGAACATAGCATTCTCCAGGTCAGTGATTTGCAAGCTTTAATGCATCTAAAAATCACCTGAGATCTTAGTAACAGCAGGTCTGAAGTGGGACCCATACCTCTGCATTTCTAATAAGCCTCAGGTAAGAACTAGGCTGCTGTCTCACAAACCACTTTAAGTAACAAGGAGCTAAGTCAGTCTAGAAAGGAAGTGAGAACAAGGTGTTCCTTAAGCAGAATAGCCTACTGGAGCATTCTTGCCAAAACTGGTCAAATTCAACTAAGTGAGCAGTAACAGGTCAAAAATATAATCAGTTCCTTTCTTGTCCTTCACCTTGCCCTGGAGCATTTTTCCCTCTCCCAGGAAAAATGACTCAATAGTCAAAGGCTCCTGCTGTCTTAAATCTCAAGGTGGGTAATCAAGAATGAGGTTTTAAGCAATCAGCAGTAGAGAGAAAAAGTAGCGGAAAAAACGAAACACCCACACATTGAGAACAGAGAAATCGAGAAATCACTCTGAGGGACCAAAAAACCCAAAATGTATCCTTTGCTTCTACAGTTCCCAAACTTTAATTTTTAAATTTCTCCCCAATTTTAAATTAATAACATGCTTATCATTAATAATTTGACCAGCAATGAAAACGATAACATAAAAATTACCTAAAATCCTTATTTTTACATATAACTACTGCCAATATATTGGAAAACATACTTCTATGTCAGTCTGACTGTACACACGCACACCCTATTTAATTTTACATAATTAAATGTTGTATTACAAATTGTCTATTTTTACAAAATAAATTTACCCATTACTGTCTTACTGCTAGTACTTTATTGAATAAATTTGAAGTATAACATTGGGTAAATTTAAGCTGAACACATATTATTTTGATATTTATATATTATAATAATTACTGATGTAGCAATATTTATCACATTACATAATTATAGTACAATATTATTATCTATATTCATTAGAGTGTGCATTAGACCTCTATAGCTTATTCACCACACATTCAAAGTCAGTTTGTACCCCTAAATACCATCACTTTTACTACTGTCCCCCTCCACTCTCCATCCCCTAGTACCATGTTACTCTGTTTTTTATAGATTTAACTTTCTGATATTCCACATGTAAGTGATGTCATACAGTGCTTGTGTTTCTCTGTCTGAATTATCTTCTTTAGCATAATGTGCACAAGCTTCATCTGCGATGTGGCAAATGGGAGAATATCTTCCTTTCTCAAGGCTGAATGATATTCCATTGTATATACATTCCACATCTTTTTTATCCATTGATTCACTGATAGATTTGGGTTGTTTCATATTTTGCCTATTGTGAATAATATTGTGATAAACATAGATGTGTATATATCTCATCGAAATCCTGTTTCCATTTGCTTTGGGTATATAGAAGTGGAATTGCTGAGGAATCTTCACATTGTTTTCCATAGTGATTGGGCCAACTTACATCTCCACTGACAATGTATAAGGGTGTCTGTTTGATCACATCTTCGATAAGGACCTGTTGTCTCTTTCTTCTTGATAATAGTCATCCTAATAGTCAGCAATAGTACTTTAAATCAGTTCAGTTCAGTTCAGTCGCTCAGTCATGTACGACTCTTTGTGACCCCATGGACTGCAGCACGCCAGGCTTCCCTGTCCATCACCAACTCCCGGAGCTTGCTGAAACTTGTGTCCATTGAGTTGGTGATGCTATCCAAACACCTCACACTCTGTTGTCTCCTTCTCCTGCCTTCAATCTTTCTTTAAATAGCTGTTTTAAATAGTTGTTTAGTACTTTAAATAGCTGTTTTAAAATTCCTAGTATTGATGCAAGCGGAGAAGACAATGGCAACCCACTCCAGTACTCTTGCCTGGAAAATCCCATGGATGGAGGAGCCTGGTAGGCTGCAGTCCATGGAGTCGTGAAGAGTCAGACACGACTGAGTGATTTCACTTTCACTTTTCACTTTCATGCATTGGAGAAGGAAATGGCAACCCACTCCAGTGTTCTTGCCTGGAGAATCCCAGGGACGGGGGAGCCTGGTGGGCTGCCGTCTATGGGGTCGCACAGAGTTGGACACGACTGAAGCAACATAGCAGTAGCAGCAGCACTGATGCAAGAGAAGCATGTTTTTCTTTTTTTAAATTAGGATATACTTTAAAAGAATATTTTATTAATGTTATAACCTTACTAATTACATATGTTCAAACAATATCGGTCATCACAGAGCAGAAAGCAAGCTATCACTCCAAATTTGACTGTCTGGAGTACCTTCTTTAATATTAGGTGAGTAGCATTCCTGAACATTTTTCTATGTGTATATGCACAGTTTAAAACATAGCCAAATAAAAAAATAATTTTTATAAAAATGAGATTATGATATGTATACTATTTTAATTAGAACATTCCAAGTTGAATTATAATATAATAGGGGTGAAACAAACTGAAGTCAAAGTTATGGAACCAATTCTATAGACTCTGATTTCTCAACCCATTGCAATATTCTTGCCTAGGAAATCCCATGGAAGAGGAGCCTGGTGGGATACAGTCCATGGGGTCAAAAAAGAGTTGGACATAACTTATTGACTAAACAACAATCCAGTATCTACTACTTAAGTTTCTATAGGAACTTGGGCAAGTTACATAATATTTCTGTGTCTCAGATTTCTGATCTGTAAAACAGGATTTATAGTCCCGAAATCACATGACATTATCAGGATAAAAAGAGATAATATAAATAAAACATTCTGAATGGTTCCTAGAATATAGTGATTCATAAATATCAGTTATTTTTATATTAGCTCAACTATATAGATTTATTTTATGAAAAACTGGTTAATGAATATCAGAGATAGTAATCATGTTTTGGGGTTAGGTTCCATTAAAAAAAATTTCATAGCTTTTTCCTATGAAACGTGGAGAAATGTATCATTTTTTTCTCCCTCCTTCCATTACAGTCTGACCTCCATTTTATTATAGTCATTTAGCTAATGGTTTTAACATCTGGATTCTGTTCTACACGCATAACTCTAATAGTTGTCTCTCTTTCTGAGACTTTATTTTGACTCGTCTTCTGATTGCATGAACTTCACTTTGGAGTAATTGCTTTTAGCAAAGTCCTATAGGTCCGCTGCCCGCTTATGAATGTGGCAGTGTTAGCTGCTCAGTCGTTTCCAACTCTTGCGACCCCATGGACTGTAACCCACCAGGTTCCTCTGTCCATGGGATTCTCCAGGCAAGAATACTGGAGTGGGTAGCCGTTCCCTTTTCCATGGGATCTTGCCGACCCAGGGATCAAACCTGGGTCTCCTGCTTTGTAGGTGGATTCTATACTGTCTGCAAGAATGCCTGTCTCTTAGTTTAATTCTTGAGCAAAAATGTAGGCTGAGTAGTATATTCTTCAGTAATACTTATCCTCTGATTTTTTAAAAAATTTTTATTTATTTAGGCTGTGCTGGGTCTACACTGCTTTGCTCGGGCTTTCTCTAGGTGTGGCAAGTGGGGGTTCCTGTTCCTCGTGGTGTTCAGGCTTCTCACTGTGGTGACTTCTCTTGTTGCGGAGCACAGGCTTTAGGGTGCACGGACTTCAGCAGTTGGGGCATGTGTGGTCAGTAGTGGCGGCTTGCAGGCTTTAGGGCACAGGTACAGGGGTTGCGGTGCATAGGCTTAGTTGCCATGCAGCACGTGGGATCTTCCCAGATCAGGGATTGACCCCATGTCCCCTGTACTGGCAGGCAGATTCTTATCTACTGTGCCACCAGGGAAGTCCTCTGATTTTTAGAAATGTTTTTATATCATCCTCTGGAATTTAATAGCAGTGAAGCCAACAGCTTCCATCTTCCTAGACAGTTTTTATGTTTTAAACATACACACTTTTTCTCGAATCCATTGTGACTGGGTATTCCTATGACATGCAGACAAAACTGTCCTATACAAGGTTAAATCACTTTTTCTATCCACCAGCATTTTATGAGCACCCATTTCCCCACACTATTGCTGACACCGAATATTGTCAGTCTTCTAAACATTTTTTCAATCTAGAGGACAAAATTGGTATCTCATTGTTTTAAATTTTAGTTTTCATTGCTGATGAGGTTGACCCACTTTGCATACACTCATATCATTTTTTGTTTTTGACTTAAGGATTGATATCTATTCAAATTCTAGGAGATAGTGAAGGACAGGGAAGCCTAGCATGCTGCGGTCCATGGGGTTGCAAAGAGTTGGCCATGACTGAGCAACTAAACAGCAACAACCATCAATTACATATTTTCTATTGGTTTGTCTTTAGGGCCTAGCAAACACTAGGATTTTCAGGAGCAGTCTACGTTGGTTCTTTTTCTCTTTTTGTGTTTCTTAAGGCTGAGGCAAGCATATGGTAATTTTGGTGTTCATTAACACCTTTACCAGCCAGTAGATTGAAGGAAGAAGAGAAGATGAACTCCAGTCCATCCATCTGTGGTCTTGTTGCACGAATTTCACCACCCTCGCATGCATTGCTAAAGAACTTTTTGAATTCATAGTGCAAAGTAGAGTTGCTTCTCAAATGGTTCTGAAAATGGTTCTTATGCAATCCAAGTGAAATGCTCAAGTGAAAAGAGTAGAGAACAAAAGTAAAATAAAGTATCCCTCTCACGGAGTAAACACAGTGCATATGTGTGCTTGTTACAGCTACAGGCGTGTTTAAAAACAATACATACTTAAAAAAAACATACTAGAAAGCACTGCTTTCTGATGCCATGTGCAGTGGATAATACGTTTGATGCTAATGAATATATACAGACTTTGTTATTCAGTCACGTCTGACTCTTTGTGACCCCATGGACTGTAGCATACCAGGCTCCTCTGTCCTCCACCATCCCCCCGGAGTCTGATCGAATTCATGACCCCTGAGTGAGTGATGCTATCTAACCACCTCATCCTCTGCCTCCCCCTTCTGTTTTTGTCTTCAATCTTTCCCAACATCAGGGTCTTTTCCAATGAGTTGGCTCTTGGTATCAGGTGGCCAAAATATTGGAGCTTCAGCTTCAGCATCAGTCCTTCCAATGAATATTCAGAATAGATTTCCTTTAGGATTGACTGGTTTGATCTCCTTGTAGTCCAAGGGACTCTCAAGAGTCTTCTCCGGCACCACGGTTTGAAAGCAATGATTCTTTGGCACTTAGCCTTCTTTATGGACCAACTCTCACAAAGTAATAAATATGGTTCTTTGTATTCTAAAGTTCCTATTTATAGTCTAACTTCCTTATTCATGGCCTCTTTCCCCTCCAGCCTTAGCTGCTGCTGCTGCTGCTAAGTCACTTCAGTTGTGTCCGACTCTGTGTGACCCCATAGACGGCAGCCCACCAGGCTCCCCTGTCCCTGGGATAGAATCCCAGCCTTAGCTAGACCTAGTTAATTCAATTTTCAGAGCAAAGAGATACACCTCTTTTCTTCAAGCTGTTATATCTTTTTATTTTTATTATGTTGAACCAGGGGAGGATGGGGAAGGCACTCAGTACTTCAGAGTCTGGGAGGCTGTCTTTTCATTTATAGAGAAAACAAAAAAAGTGAAGTTTTATTCTTTTTTAATTTTGGTATTTAAATTTGTGATAAAGATGGCTATTCATAGGCTATTTTGGCTTTAGAAACTGTGAATTTTTCTATTATGTAAGTTTTCAAGTATCTACTGAGTTCTTGCAAGGTTTCTATAGAATCATAGCACTGCAGAGCTGGAAGGGATTTTTACAGTCCCTCTAGAAAAATTCATTACCCATTGTAAGAATCCTTTATGTGTACATACTTCAGTCAACTTTATGGACTGTAGCCTACCAGGCTCCTCTGTCCATGGGAATCTCCAGGCATGAATACTGGAATGGGTTGCTGTTTCCTTCTCCGGGGATCTTCCTGACCCAGAGGTTGAACCCTTGTCTCTTGCGTTTCCTGCATTGGCAGGTGGGTTCTTTACCACTGGCACCACCTGGGAAACCCTACAAATCCTTCATAGAACATCACTATTAGGTGATGATCTGACTTTGGCTTGAACACCTGCAGATGGGAGGTGGGAGCTCATTTTAGCTAAAAGCAGATGGTTTCACCATCTCATGCTGGTCAGAATGGCTGCCATCAAAAAGTCTACAAACAATAAATGCTGGAGAGGGTGTGGAGAAAAGGGAACCCTTTTACACTGTTGGGAAGCAAACTAGTACAGCCACTATGGAGAACAGTGTGGAGATTCCTTAAAAAACTGAAAATGGAACTGCCATATGACCCAGCAATCCCACTGCTGGGCATACACACTGAGGAAACCAGAATCGAAAGAGACTTTTGTACCCCAGTGTTCATCAGAGAACTTTTTACAATAGCTAGGACATGGAAGCAACCTAGATGTCCATCAGCAGATGAATGGATAAGAAAGTTGTGGCACATATACACAATGAATATTACTCAGTTATTAAAAAGAACACATTTGAATCAGTTCTAATGAGGTGGATGAAACTGGAGCCTATTATACAGGTGAAGTAAGTCAGAAAGAAAAACACTGGTGTATTAATGCATGTACACAGAATTTAGAAAGATGGCAATGATGACCCTACATGTGGGACAGCAAAAGAGACACAGATGTAAAGAACAGACTTCTGGACTCTGTGGGAGAGGGCAAGGGTGGGATGATTTGACAGAATAACATTGAAACATGTATATTATCATATGTGAAATAAATGACCAGTCCAAATTTGATGCATGAAACAGGGGACTCAAAGCCGTTGCACTGGGACAACCCAGAAGGATGGGATGGGGAGGGAGTTGGGAAGGGGTTTCAGGATGGGGGACACATGTATACCTGTGGCTGATTCATGTTAATGTATGGCAAAAACCACCACAATATTGTAAAGCAATTACCCTGAGAAACACTGGGCTGGAGGAAGCATAGGCTAGAGTAATGACTGCCAGGAGAAATATCAATAACCTCAGATATACAGATGACACCACCCTTATGGCAGAAAGTGAAGAAGAACTAAAGACTCTCTTGATGAAGGTGAAAGAGGAGAGTGAAAAAGTTGGCTTAAATTTAGCTCAATATTCAGAAAACTAAGATCATGGCATACAGTCCCATCACGTCATGGCAAATAGATGGAGAAACAGTGGAAACAGTGGCTGACTTTATTTTTCTGGGCTCCAAAATCACTGCAGATAGTGACTGCAGCCATGAAATTAAAAGATACTTATTCCTTGGAAGGAAAGTTATGACCAACCTGGACAGCATATTGAAAAGCAGAGACATTACTTTGTCAACACAGGTCTGTCTAGTCAAGGCTATGGTTTTTCCAGTGGTCATGTATAGATGTGAGAGTTGGACTGTGAAGACAGCTGAGCACCGAATGATGCTTTTGAACTGTGGTGTTGGAGAAGACTCTTGAGAATCCCTTGGACTGCAAGGAGATCCAACCAGTCCATCCTAAAGGAGATCAGTCCTGGGTGTTCATTGGAAGGACTGATGTTGAAGCTGAAACTCCAATACTTTGACTACCTCATGTGAAGAGCTGACTCATTTGAAAAGACCCTGATGCTGGGAAAGATCGAGGGCAGGAGGAGAAGGGGACGAAAGAGGGTGAGATGGTTGGATGGCATCACCGACTCAATGTACATGGGTTTGAGTGAACTCTGGGAGTTGGTGACAGACAGGGAGGCCTGGTGTGCTTCAGTCCATGGGGTCGTGAAGAGTCGGACACGACTGAGCAACTGAACTGAACTGAATAAAATAAATAATTAAAAAAATAAAAGCAGATGATTTCATAAATTGAACAAATGTACATTATAGCAATTTATTTTTCCTTCCAGTAATATTCCTTGTTGAATCCTAATATTACCCTCTGGAGCAACTAATCTGTTCACTCTTTCAACATGTTGCTATAGTTCAGTTGCTAAGATGTGTCCAACTCTTTGTGGCCTCATGGACTCTAGCCCACCAAGCTCCTCTGTCCATGGGTTTTCTCAAGCACAGATACTGGAGTGGGTTGCTGTGCCATCCTCCAGGGGATCTTCCTGACCCAGGGATCGAACCTGTGACTCCTACATTGCAGGTATATTCTTTACTGCTGAGCCACCGGGGAAGCCCCCTGCCAACATGACAGATGGTCAAAATTTTGAAGCTCATTATTGCATATCCATTCAGTCTTCCATTTCCAAGGTTAATTACTACAAGCTTGTTCTGTCAGTCCTCGTGACTCTGGCTTCCAGATTGCGCTCTTCTGGCAATGATACTTTATATGCACTTCTGTTATTAATGTCATCTTACAGAGAACTATCCTATTCTGAGACCCATGCGCCCAGACACAACCTAAAGAGCACAAAATCTTGAAATACTAAGACCTTGTCTAGAATCCTGGTGGTTAGAGATGGAAGATGGAAGTAGCTGTAGAGAATGATTAATGACCTAATGTTTCAAAGGAAGACATTGCGATCCAGAGAAATAATACTACTTGTCAAAGGGTCATCAAATAGTTAAGCGGCAGAATCAAAGTGACGATCGGATGACTGGAAGTGCAAAATTAAGCCTAGAGATCCCAGTGGTAAGTGCATTCTTTTGTTTTTAAATTGAAGTATGGTTGATCTGGGCTTCCCAGGTGGCAGTAGTAGTAAATTGCCTGCCTGCCAATGCAAGAGACTTTAGAAATGCTGGTTTGATACCTGGGTTGGGAAGATTCCCTGGAGAAGGGAATGGCTACCCACTCCAGTATTCTTGCCTGGAGAATCCCATGGACAGAGGAGCCTGGCGGGCTAGAGTCCAAAGGGTTGCAAAGAGTTGGACACGGCTGAGGCAACTTTGCACAGCACATAGTTGATTTACAATGTTTTGTTAGTTTGAGGTGTTACAGCAAAGTAATTCAAATATTTATGTACATACATATGTATATTCTTTTTTGAATTTTTTTCTTTTATAGGTTGTGCTTCTGTAAATTCTGCTCAAGTTCCTTGTCCTTTTTTCTTTTTCTTTTAATATTTTTAATAGACACATACCAGCTCTTTATCACTTAACATCACTTTGGGGAAATCATATTTGTTGTAAATATTTTTCTCAAAAAATTTTTCTGATATTTTGGATATTCAAACATTTAAATTTTGTATAGTCATACTTTTCAGTCTTTCCATTTGAATTCTGTTTTTCAGCAACCAAACCATAGAGGAGTCAGAAATGTTCTTATATTAAACACAGGTAGAAAGGAGAAGCTTTCACTTGCCTCAGGTGAAAATATTTGCAGTGACAAATATTTTAGTTACCTTTTGAATAAGATATGAGTGATAGTTTTTAAAAAGAGAAATGTGGAAAAGAATAGATGTTAAATGGTATTTTGGCATAAACCACTCCTTATAAACAAGGAATACAGATAAGGGGGTGGGAGGCTACGGTTGGAGCATACCTGGTTAAGATCAGATGCTTGAAAACTCACCTGAATGGGTCCCAGGGAACTATTACCAGTGTATATGGACCTCGTCATCAGAGTGATATTTGGATATTGCTAACATTACTCCTTCCAAGAAGCTAATATAAGAAGAATAACAGTGAACCTGAATTTCAGAGATTATTGAGCAAACCATGACCTAAGTTTGAGCAAGCAGCCCATGATGTGTTGTTCAGGAATCGAAGATGATATATTAATGGTGCCGAGTGCGTTAGAGTGAATGTGACCACAGAGATCTTTCTAATCTGTGTGTGAGCACCGCCTACTGGCCACGGTTGGACCCTGGAAAAGGATGAAGGCATCAGTCCACACTCAAAATATCATAGTCTTTAAAGTAGTAGGGCTTTCTGCAGATTATAGTGATGACTCACTGATGCAAGAGATTTTTTCTTTGAAAGTGTCTTGAAATACAAGGTTTTAGAATCATTTTTGTAAAGTGGAGCAAGTGTAGAGAAAAGTTATTCTCATGAACTGTTTGCAGGAGCATAGATTGGTTTTATCTTTAGGAAGTACACTTTAGTAATGTATATCAAAGATGGAACTCCCAAATTCTATTGTTAGGAATTTATCCTAAGTAAGTAATCAGAAAATTTAATAGAGATATATTGCAAGGGTCTTCTTCGGAGCATTCAGAAGTAAAAAATGATGAGGGGAAAAAGCAAACTACACCCCATCTCTGTGAAGAGATCAGTTATAACATCTATGGAACACTATGCAGCCATAAAAAGGATGTATGTGTTTTTACATGTATGCCTATAAAAAGATACCTATGATTTTTCACTGGGTGACCAAGGCTAATCTTTAACAGCCCCTGATGTGCTGCAGACTTGGAGTCAAGGCCACCTCATTTCACATGCTGACTTTGCCACCTCTTAGCATTTGGCTTTGGGAAAGCTGAAGTTTTTTTTTTTTTTTGCTTGTTGTTGTTGTTTTCAAAATTTATTCATCTCTAAATTGGAAATAATAACAGTACTTACCTTTTGAATGGCTTTTAGAGTTAGAAGCTTTTAGAGTTAAAGTTCTGAAGCACACTGCACCTAAGATAAAGTCAGTTATTCTCACTGTACTTTTGTGTTCACATATAAAGTTCATGTTTATATGTCTAACTATAAACAGAAGCCCAGAAGGATATACCAACATGACGGTAAAAGGTACTTCACAATGTTAGGATTAAATGTAGCTTTTCTACATTTTCTTTATACCTTTTTATACCTTTTAATTTTTACTTTGAATATGAATTACATATAAAATAATCAAAGCTATTTCTATACCAAAAAAAGAAAAGTAACCTTCTTTTACTGCAAGAACAGTAGGATATTGTTAACAGCATGCTTGTTTACCTGAAAATGATGCAGTTGGATATTCCATATTGTATTTAGGATATCATATCATAATAGGCTTGGTCAATGGCCTTTGTGTTTACTGAAAATCTTACTTTTCTACTGAAATTCTTATTTTTCTAGCATGAAGTAGCCATAACAATTGGGGAAACAAATTGAATTCTCCAAAGGAATACTTTCCTTGTAATCTGTATGTTTTAAAACAAGAGTAAAACATGTATTGTTGATGTGCATGTGATTATTATAATAATGAAATCCAATCGAACGCTATTTATACATATTCTTCTGTCATCTGCCATTCACAGAGAGGAAAAGATAAAGGAAGAGAAGGAAAGAGGTCATACATGCTTAAATGATTTGATTTAAAAAAATTTTTTTTATTGTGGTAAAAGTCACATAATATAAAACATGCTGTTTTAACCACATTTAATTGTACAGTTTAGTGGTGCTAAGTATACTCACATTGCTGTGATTATACTTAAAACTCTCATCCTTATCCATCTCCCCAATTTTTCACTTTCCTAAATGAAGCTCTGTTCCCATTAAACACTAAATCTCCATTCCCTCCCCCCCTCACCCCTGGCCCCTGGCACCTACTAGTGTATTTTTCTGACTCTGTGAATTTGACCATTCTAGGTACCTCATAGCAATGAAATCAAACAGTGTTTGTCTGCACCTAATGCATATTGAAATTTAAATGACTGATTTTTATCCTCAGTGTTATCTCATTTGGATTTTGATGTCAGAGTGTTAACATAAGAAATTATTTTAACATGAAGTTCCCAAGGTTTCATCTGTGTTTCTCTAAAACGTCCTATTTCACAATACTCACTCAGCAAATCTTACTGTCTGCACATTCCCTCACACTCAAACTTGGCAGCAAGAAGCAATTTCTTCCAAGATTACCCTTTGTAAAAAAACTGTGCTTTTACAACCCGAAGGACAATCCATTCATAAAATTATTAACCATCTTAAGGATCAGTATCACAATTGGATTTCTATGATTATTAAAGTTCATGGTGAAACATGAACTTACCCATTTGACGGTATGCAAGAATTCATTTTGTTTCCCATCAAGCAAATTATCCTGACTATCCAGGTTAGGTGGCAAAATGACTGTCTCAGTCATCTAATAGTCTCCTTCCCTGAGCCCCTTTAAATAATTAATAGGAGCTTGCATGGCCACTGGGAACTACGGATTTGGTGTAAGATCTGAAGAATTTATGTGAGAGGTGGTGAAATAGACCCAGACTGATGAGAGCTATAAAGAGTGATCCACACCACTCCTCCCATAAAAGGGCAATGTTCCCAGGTGTGAGTAGAAGAGATCCTGACAAACACTGGCTAGCCTCCAAAAAACTCAGAGAAGCAAGGCTTGGAGACAAGAACGATCTATTTGGCAGGATTTGCATCCCACCAGTTAAGCTCCATTGTAGGATGTCAAATGGACATCATCAGCTCATGTGTCAGCTCCATTTATACTGACTGCCCCTTTGAGAAAAGCTTAGAGCTGTTATTGGGATGAGCAGTAGGTTTGACAGATAAAATACAGGAGACACAATTAAAACTGAATTTCAGATAAACAGTGAATGGTGTTTTAGTATAAGTCAGTTCCAAGTTTACTCAGGACATAGTAATATTGCAAAATGATGTGTTCTTTGTTCAAAGTTAACTGGGCATCTTCTATTATTTTATTTCCATATTTGGAAACCATATGGAGTAGCAAAGAACACACTAATCATTGGTTTTGTCTGCCATGATTATTGAAAACTAAGCACTCGTAAGGAGATGCAGGGTTTCCTACTGTGTAGTGCCTATCCATAACACATGGAGAAATGACATGGACACAAGTGATGGCGGGGGCTGCTGTGGTGTGCACATTTTGCACCCCCGCCCCCCAGCCAGTACTCAGGACAGCTCAACCAACAGTGTAAATGTATTCGAAAAGCCTTACTTACTCTCCTTGTTTACCGGAACCCAAAGAATTATTAACAAGGACACATAACATATCTCTCACAAGCCATCTTCATGTTGACCTGACTATAACTCTCATGGGCAGCAATAAGGTGCTTCTGGACAATTTGTATATCACATATCCTGGCAAAGATAAAACATTTATTTTAGGTTAAGCCATATAAAACTGCCATGTTTGTACATTTCAAAATGGTTAGAATCAGGGTCTTCATAGGTGATCCAGTAGCTGAGACTCTGTGCTCCAGACGCGAGAGGCCGTGTTAGGTCCCTGGTCAGAGAACCGGATTCCACATGTGTTCACGTGTGCACGGTCAAATAAATGTCAAATAATAAAGACCTGGCAGTGTCAAATAAGTAAATCGTTTTTTTTTTTTTTTTAATGGCTAGAATCCTAGCAATTTTAAATGTGAACAGCTCTGAAGAATCAAAGCGAATGCTTCCCTCTGAAACAGACTTGCCTCAGGAGACAGCAGGGGAAAAAAGTTCAATGGTTCCTACTGTGCTTTGTGAGCCTCAAGATAATTTGCATTAAGAATTCAAAATAAGTAGTCATGAAGTTCTAAAATCAGAGTGGTATATATAGAGATGTAAAACACAAGTGTTTAATAAAAACCATGATGTCTACAATGAATAGTAGATTGGATATGGAAAAAATAAGCTTTCTGAACTGGAAGAGAAACTCAAGAGTTTTTCCTGAAATTAGATATTAAGACTATTCCTGGAAGTATAGAGATAAAAATGGAAGGGAGGAGGAAAAGGAAAAGGGGAGCAAGGCAAAGCATAATTAGGATGCTTCTGCTCTCACATTGATGCAGAACTGAATTTCTGAGGAGAGGCTGCTGCTGCTGAACCCAAAGGGGTGATCAAAGAAGAGAAAAGAACATTTTCCAGAACGCTGGAGCCTGCAGATGAGAAGAACTCACCACGAACCGATGATAAACAATGCAGACCCCTACTGGTATTTTATGCACAAAGGTGATGAAAGACGCACTTGAGTCTCTGCCAGGCTAGCCAACTGAGCAAGAAATCAACATAGAGAATTGGAAAATGTGAAAGAAACAAGAAATGGTAATGTCTGCAGGCACTGAAACTATCTAATCCTAGAGAGACCTCTACCTTACAGAAGTATGTGCATACAAGTTAATAAAAAAGGTCAGAAGTTCCTAACAGGGGAACTATATACTATTAAAACATTAATAATTAAGTAACTTATTGAATAACAATTGCATAAAAGTAAGGCTGGGTCTAAAATTGCAGATTATATCAAGGATAGGAGGAGGTAACTCTCATATTTTTCATCTCAACCAGGAATAATTGAAAGATGTTCTTCCTTTTCAATGTTAACTTTACAGTGTAGAGAAAAAAAAATTAAAAATAAATGTGGTCACTAAGAAAACACAAATGAGCAATATAAAGACAAAGTACAAGAGAGAGAGAGACAGAAACAGTCCCTTTGGTAAAAGACTAAAACAGAAAAAGAAATAGCAATGGGGAAACAGGCTAGAAGGGTAAATGGTTTTAATGCCTTGTTAAGTCTCTCCAATTAGATGGAAAATAAAATCCAGAATCAAATTATGTGGAGCATTGAAGCCATAGATTTAAAGTAGTAGGACATGGCTAAGTCAAAAATAAAAGTAATGGACAATAATGTGGAGGGGTAAATGTCCACCTAGTCAAGGCTATGGTTTTTCCTGTGGTCATGTATGGATGTGAGAGTTGGACTGTGAAGAAGGCTGAGCTCCGAAGAATGGATGCTTTTGAACTGTGGTGTTGGAGAAGACTCTTGAGAGTCCCTTGGACTGCAAGGAGATCCAACCAGCCCATTCCAAAGGAGATCAGCCCTGGGATTTCTTTGGAAGGAATGATGCTAAAGCTGAAACTCCAGTACTTTGGCCACCTCATGCGAAGAGTTGACTCATTGGAAAAGACTCTGATGCTGGGAGGGATTGGGGGCAGGAGGAGAAGGGGATGACAGAGGATGAAATGGCTGGATGGCCTCACTGACTCGATGGACGTGAGTCTGAGTGAACTCCGGGAGTTGGTGATGGACAGGGAGGCCTGGCGTGCTGCGATTCATGGGGTCGCAAAGAGTCGGACACGACTGATCTGATCTGATCTGATCTGATCTGATGCACATATGGAGCTTCCCAGGTGACTCAGTGGTAAAGAATCAGCCTGCCAATGCAAGAGATGCAGGTGGGAAAGATCGCCTGAAGTAGAAAATGGCAACCCACTCCAGGATTCTTGCCTGAAGAATCCCATGGAGAGGAGCCTGGCGGGCTGTAGTTCATAGAGTTGCTAAGAGTTGGGCATAACTAAGCACGTGCACACACACACACACACACACTCTTGCACATATAGATACATATATTAGGAAAGATACAAGCCAGGTATTATTAGTGGTTATCTCAGGGTGTAGATTAATGTGAGCTTTTCTTCTGCAATGTTTCTTCTTTATATTTATTGATATTTGCTGATTTTTTCCACAGTGACATGTTCTCTTTTATCATTCAAAACACTTATGGTTACCTCTACTTAAAAAATTAATGAATTTAAAGAATAAGAATAAGCCAATCTCAACATTGCCACATTTGTAAGGTGTTACTTTCTTTAATATATAAGTTAAGTTTTCAAATCAGAGAGAAAAAAAAGATGAATGGTTGTTTTAAAATTTGGGTAAATGGATAGTTTAAAGCAGAAATGCAAATGTTTATTATGATTTTGGTTTTTAAACACATGCATGTCGTGGTGGTAGAGTCACTAAATCATGTACGACCTCTTGCGACCCCATGGACTGCAGCCCACCAGGCTCCTCTGTCCATGGGGATCCTCCAAGCAGGAATACTGGAGTGGGTTGCCATTTCCTTCTCTAGGGGAACTTCCTATCCCAGGAATTGAACCTGGGTCTCCTACATTACAGATGGATTCTTTACCGACTGAGCTACGAGGGAACATGCATATATATGCATTGCTAAAAGCCTTGAAAGGAATGTTTTAAGATGTTCACAATGGTTCTGTTAATTAGCCTCTGTATATCTATCTGTGTTCTCTAGAAATGAGCATGTATTATCTGTATAATCATAATATACTGTGAAAGAAAATAATCTCTCAAAGGACAAGAGAAAAAAAATAAGAGCAATGTGTCCTACAACTGAAAGTAAGTTTGTGGAATTTGAACAAACTTGCTCAAAGCTAGAGAAAGATTAGATCTGGGATTGCTCCCATTCCTTTAGGATGTTCATCCGCCTTTCCCATCCCAGCCAAAGCCTCCATGAATGCCAGCTGGGCAGGAGCCTGGCTTCGTCTACCAGTTGAACAATTCGCAGTAGAAGTGAGATTAGAGGCCTGATGTGCTCTGAAACTTAAGCAGAATAGATCAGATCGTATTATTTGGAAGAATCTCTAGGAAGGCACATTCAATTTCTGATGCCTTCCAGAGAGGTACTCTTCTTGGAGCTTTAAAATGATCTTGCATTTTGCATCTCCTGTTAAAATCTTTTAATGTCTCTATTCAGAGACACCCTGGAGAAGAAAGTGGCGACCCACTCCAGTATTCTTGCCAGGAGAATTCTGTAGACAGAGGAGCCTGGCAGACTACAGTCCATGGGGTCGTAGAGGGTTGGACACAACTAAGCCGCTAACACATTCAGAGACAAGATTATCATCGGCATCTCTCCCTAGGGCTGACTGAAGTTCCCAGGTGTCTACACGACAATGAGAATGCAGTAGCAATTGAAAGGAAAACCGTTCCTATCAAACCGTGGCACTGGGTCTATCTTTTAGGAGTGGCAGACCCTGCGTGACCCTTCTCTGCGTGTACATGCCTTTCACCATGGGAAGCGGCAGGCCCTATATCCAAACCCACTACCAGGAATTCCAGGTTCAGATGAAGACATTTTTCTGTTTTTATAAATAGCTAATTGAGAGCCTCAAATCTAGAGCTGTATATCTGTCTCTCCCCCAAAAGATTCACCAGCACAGATGGCAAATAAGCCAAAGATAGATGTATCTGAGTCCTAAAGAAAGAAATGAGATTTCTCGAGCTACTTCCATTTCTGCAGCAGGCATTACTAGAACCAGTTCTGTATTCCCTGCAAGCTCCTACAGAGCCTGGAGGTAGAGGAGGACATGAGCAAAAGTCATGCACAGATCCTTTAAAATGGACACTGCTTTTTTCTAGGTCTCTGTAAAAATCTTAATACACAACATGGATAATTAGGTAATCAAATTCGGACACTATCCTAGGCAGTTCTCAGTTTAGAGCACAGATGTCCAGATGTGCCTCGACCAGAACAGGAGGCCAGTCGTCTGTCAGCAGCCAGACGGGACAGCCAGAAGGGACAGAAAGACAACATCCCAGGTTTCGGAGAAGGTCGGGAAACATTTCCACAAGAGCAACAGTTGAGTAAAAAACAGAAGCAGGCGTAACTTAGCATTTAAGGAGCATTTTGTAATTCATAATATTTCACAGATATATTTCAGCTCCACCAGTACTTGTGAAGAAGGCTGAACTGGAAGTCTTCCTTTCCAATCCGCAGATATGAAAATTTACTCAGAGAGGCTAAGTGACTTGCCCAACGTCACACAGTTAGTATATGTTGGAACTTCAACTTCTTTCTGTTACCTGAGAGTCATCATTCCTTTGCTAATTTTTGGTCTCTCTCCAGCTGGAAGATACTGAAATTGCTCATTAGGATTTCATCACTTTAGCTGGAGACTGCTGCTGCTGCTTAAATACCTCTACAGACGCCTATATGATTGCACAGGGATATGATATCAAATAACAGAAGAATAAGACATTTTGGGGCCTTTAGCTTAGATATCCTACCACGATTATAAAGATTTCTTTTCAGATTTGTGTTTTGTCTTTACAGTTCTTAGTTTCTTTGCAATCTCAATTTATAAAGCCATGCTTGTTTTAAATATGAATACAAATCCATAATTACATTCAAGAAGATGTACCGTATTTTATCCCAAGACTGCATACTCTGGCAGACCAAATATGCCCATAGGATTGAAGGTACCCACACATGAGAAGCTCAGACATTGTTTTCTTGTTAAAATTCAGCTATCACTTTATGGGGACATACACTCAGATAAAAGGAGGTTGGGATTAATACACCAATTTCAGTAGTTATTTCTAAAGCAGACTTGGATGGGTTAAATCAGGTAGGTGTACAGACACAGTTTTCTCTGTAAGACTGGAGAGAAGATGGGAGGTGGGATGGAGGATGCTAAGAAACAGATTGGGTAACTGGACTCATGATTTTCTCTAAAGCCAGCCCTGAGTACATGTCCCTGGCAAGCAGGACTCAAGAGAAAAAGATGTTCAAACACCTTGATCCATGTAAAAATAACTTTACCTACAAGTTATAGAAAGATGAAAAAATGAAATCACATCCTCAAGCATTTAAAAGAAATTGTAGTATTAAGATACATAAAACCTGTGCTGCCTTATCTGTGGCAACCCACTCCAATACTCTTGCCTGGAAAATCCAATGGACGGAGGAGCCTGGTGGGCTGCAGTCCACGGGGTCGCTAAGAGTCGGACACAACTGAGTGACTTCACTCTCACTTTTCACTTTCCTGCATTGGAGAAGGAAATGGCAACCCACTCCAGTGTTCTTGCCTGGAGAATCCCAGGGATGGGGGAGCCTCGTGGGCTGCCGTCTATGGGGTCACACAGAGTTGGACACTACTGAAGTGACTTAGCAGCAGTAGCAGCCTTATCTGTAGTAACAGATGTAAGAGACAGGCACATATTAATTCATAATTTATACTATAACTGTTCCCTTGACTGAAACTGATTGTTGCTATCATATTTTAAATAATCATGACAACCAAGACAAATAAAAATCAGACTACTTAGACTTTTATCGTATAAAGTATATATTTTTAAAAAAATTACAGTCTCAGTATCACTTTGTTGTTATTTACTTGCTCAGTTGTGTCCAACTCTCTGAGACCACATGAACGGTAGCACTCCAGGCTTCCCTGTCTTTCACCATCTCCCAGAGCTTGCTCAAACTCATGTCCACTGAGCTGGTGACGCCATCCACCAATCTCATCCTCTGTCATCCCCTTCTTATCTTGCCTTCAATCTTTCCCAGCATCAGGGTCCAATGGGTTGGATCTTTGCATCGGGTGGCCAAAGTATTGGAGCTTCAACCTCAGCATCAGTCCTTCCAATGAATATTCAGGATTGATTTCCTTTATGATTGACTGGTTTGATCTCTGTGCAGTCCAGGGGACTCTCAAGAGTCTTCTCCAACACCACAGTTCAAAAGCACCAATTCTTCAGCGCTCAGCCTTCTTTATGGTCCAACTCTCACATCCATACATGACTACTGGAAAAACCAGAACTTTGACTAGATGGACCTTCGTTGGCAAAGTAATGTCTCTGCTTTTTAATATGCTGTCTAGTTTTGTCATAGCTTTTCTTCCAAGGAGTAAGCGTCTTTTAATTTCATGGCTGCAGTCACCATCTGCAGTAATTTTGGAGCCCAAGAAAATAAAGTCTGACACTGTTTCTACTGTTTCCCTATCTATTTGCCATGAAGTAATGGGACCAGATGCCATGATCTTAGTTTTTTGAATGTTATTTAAGTCAGCTTTTTCACTCTCCTCTTTCACCCTCATCAAGAGGCTCCCTAGTTGCTCTTCACTTTCTGCCATAAGGGTGGTGTCATCTGCGTATCTGAGGTTACTGATATTTCTCCTGGCCATCTTGATTCCAGCTTGTGCTTTATCCAGCCCAGCATTTCACATGATGTACTCTGCTTAGAAGTTAAATAAGCAGTATACAGTATCACTTAGAAGCCTACAAGAAGCTACTGTAGTTAGCCCTGGGGTTCTCTTTTTCTTGTTGATACCATAGGATTAGAGCAATAAAACATTATTTTGTCATTATGCATGGATTTTATATTTGGGTTTTTTTTGGGGGGGGTTTAAAAGTACTAAAAATCTCATCCTTTGGAAGGTGAACATATCCTTTTCTGACAACAGTGATCTAGGGCAAAAAATAGCGCCACCATATTGTAACAAAATACTGCCCCTTTTACTCTTCACAAGTCGTCTCCTCTCCTCTCTCATAACTCCCACCGACGTGGGAATCCTCAGAGCAGTGATCACCCCTCAAAGGCAGTGTTCTGATGACCCACCCTAAGACTTGTCTGGTCTTCGAAGAGTGAGGCAGGACACAGACTCCACAGAGTCAGAACACAGCAGGCATCCTCCCGTCCCCTCATTTCCTACTCTCTTGCTGCCCATGACAAAAGCGGCACCTGTGCCATAGATGCCGACTCAAGATCCTGCTGGGCTGTTGATTCCTGTCCAAGGTGTCTACCCTGAACCCTGAAACTGCCTTTTCTCAAGAAAGTTGATGCCTGACGGCAGAGGCCACTGATGGCCACCCTCAGCTACATGAATGAAGTGATAGCAGTAACAATAATAATAACAGAGATAACTAGCATGTATAAAGCATGGGCTGTACTGGGCACCGTTACGCCTGCTTTATATTATCAACTGTTTAGTCTTTGTGATAACCCAGTATGGTGGTCCTCGTGTTTCTTGTTTCTCTGGCATCATTGGTTCCAATACTGCTGATAACTTTCTTCTTCATTTTGGAGGGAAATTTTGCAGCAATTGCTGTCTTGGGTTTTGTTGTTATCTTCATTTCAGTCCCTCTGTTCTAAGGGAACAGAGTTGGAAGATAATTTTATCCCTCTTAGACTCAGGATTTTCTTTCCATTTCTCATGAATCAAAGTTGTCTGCCTGGAATTTAAGAGTGGAATATCCCCTCCAGGGTTTTTCACAGATCCTGAACCCCAGTGCTCCTGCTACATAGTAATAAGGAAGGAAAACTGTAGTACTAGCTGGAGAAGGTGTTGGTGCTTATTCAAGAACAAGGAACCTCCTATAATTCCCCATCTTGAGACTCATCACACTTTTATAGTAATTACTTGCTTAGTGTATATTTTACTGTTGGACTGTAAGTACTGCCACATGAATGAAACAAGAGTAATAACATAATAACAGAGATAACTAGCATTTATACAGCATGGGCTGTACTGGATACTGTTATGCCTACTTTATATTAACAACTTGTTTTGTCTTTGTAATAACTCAATGTTGCCAATTGCAAATGAGGAAACTGAGGCACAGAGCGATTCAATTAGTAAGTGCTACAGCCAGAGCCAGAGTCTCAGTTTAATCAAATGAAAATAAGTCGTTAGCTGAAACCTTAACCTTCCCAGGGTAAAAGTCACATTATTTCTTGATTTCTTATCATTCTAAAGAACAACATAGTAAAAATGTCCACACATAGAGGTCAATTAATTTAAAAATTGCTTAAAAAATAGGAATCCTTTCATTCGAACCCTAGCTGATTGGGACTTTTTGTTCATTATTGTTTGATTGCATTAAATATGATATATTTAATTTTCATAAATGTGTATATATGTAAATTTCTGAATCCTTCTTTGGGTAGATGCAATCCAAATCCATTGCAATTGACCTCATGCTGCTAACATCTTCCGATTATGGTCACGATGGCAACTATTACAGATTGTCTTATACAGCATGCTTACAGAGAACGGTGTATATTTATGCTATAGAATCACTTCCACATTTTCCCAAATCAATTCGACATTCGTTTGTTGGGAGCTCACCGGGCCCAAGAATTAGTGTCAGGCACCTCCTTGTGCAAGGTGCCTTTGTAATGCCATGCAGGCTGGCTGGCTGCAATTGAAGCTGAATCCTCCCAGAGTCTGCAGGCTGTGTTGCTATTATCAGGATGCAAAAGGCAAGCTCATTCTCAAATTATTTCTTGGACCATTTGTCTCAAGTAGATAAAGGTTAAAATGTTCTTACATCTCAGTTGGAAAGCCTCTTTTTCTTTGATTTCCTCAGATGTGGAATAGTTTACTACCAGTCCCCATCTCCTGTTCCCCTGCTGGGGTTCTGAACTCCATCAGATAATATTTGTAAAGCACTTTGTGCTCAGAAGAAAGGCCACACTTAGAAGGGTAAGCATTATCCACCTGACTGCGCCCAGGGCAAACGTTGTCATCGGCCAAGCTTTCTTCTGCCCTCATACGCCATGTACCAAAGGCATACGTAATAATGAGAAACTCACTTTTCAAGCTCAAGCACAAAGGAATAAAGCAACCGTTGTGCCCAATGGAGCCTTGGAAGGCATGTGAAATAAAGCAGAAAGCAGAGGTTAGTTTTGCAAATTGTTAGAAAAAATCATCAGACCACAGTATTCATGATAGGCAGTAAATCGCATTGGCCTTATCCAGGCTGACAAAGTATGCTTCTAACTCTCCACATGTTGCCTTTGCAAACAGTTTCCCTTTCTCCGCTCTGTTGAACTGGAGATTAAAAGAATCAATAAGATAACTGTTCAACCTCTTTTTGGATTTTAATGAATGACAATCACAAGGCCATCATATCGCTACATCATTAACCACTTTTAAGAGTTCAACACGTTTTTATTATAAATGATATTTTTATTATCATTCATCGCATACGTTCCTGAGATACAGACGTGAATAAAACGACGAGCGACTTCATTTATTAAATAAATAGACATAAACTGAGCAATTTAATGGCTTCAATTATTTTCATAGCCAAGCAATATTATCTGTAGCATGAGAAATGGGTTTTCAATCGGCCATTAGTACAACTTTAAAACTATGTGCTGTGCTTTCTATGGTGTCTGGCACATAGAATGTGTTCAAAAACACTAACTTCTTTGGTTTCTTCTAAAAAATTGGAATCTTTGTCAGGAGCTCTCTGAGCAGACTTTCTTTTAAATCATTCTACCTCCAGCATTCAGCACAATTTCTGGCAAGAGGTAGATGATCCATAATATTTGCAGACTGAGTGAGCCTGTCACAGAGTGGTAAATGGACATTCAAATGGTTTCCTAGCGCAGCTTACAGTGAGAACCTAACCAATAAAGTAAAGCACAGGAAAGCAAAATATATGGAATTTCTTTTAGTTCTGAGCCATCTTGTTATTATTTTTCAGTTATTATTTTATGGCTGTGGTTGCTAATGGATATTTCATCTCTTTTTAATGTTGATGAAATAAATCTAAATTTTCTTTAAAATGAGTACCAACAAAGGCATATTGTAACAGCTTTATTGAAATATAATTCATATTCTATACCATTCACACATTTATAGTACACAATTCCATGTCTTTTAGTGTATTTAAAGCATTCTGTAGCCATCACCACAGACAATTGTGAAACACTGTCATCACTCCAAAAAAGACATCACAGGCCTCTTAGCCATCACTGCAGGCCTTGCTGCCTATCTCCCCTAGCTCTGTGCACCCACGATTCTGCTTTCTGTACCTATAGATTTGGCTCTTCTAGACATTTCATATACATGGAACTATTCTGGGCCTGACTCCTTCTATTAATACTGAGCATAATATTTCCAAAGTTTATCCTTGTGGTAGCATGTGCTGGTACCTCATTTCTTTTGATTGCTGAATAATATTCCATTGCATGAATATGCCACATTAAAAAAATATCCATTCATCAGCTGATGGGCAGTTGGATTGTTTCCACTTTTTGGTTATTAGAATAGACCATGCTGCTGTGAACATTAGTGTATAAGTGTTGTGTGGATATACTTTATTTTCTCACCCAGGAGTGGAAGGCATACTTATAAATACGAAGAAGGCGAAACAAGTGAAACAAACGCCACATCCATTCATTTACTAGAGGAGATGGGAGAATTTTAGGCAGAGGAGAAGCTGCATTGACTAGGAGTCATCAGGAGCCCAGGCACTAACTCTAATGAGGCACGTGACTCACTAATGAGGCACATGACTGGAAGGAAAGACGTCACCTCTGCTTTCTTGTGCGTAAGTGGTTGGGCCCTTACCTTTATCTCAAAGGTCAGCTTGCATTGCAGGGATTCAAAAAATCTAATGTAACAGGGGCCTGGAGTTAGATTTAGTTGAAATTCAAGGCAAAATCCAAAAGTACTAGGTCAAGAAAAATGAAAAAAAAATAGTGAATATGAAGAATGTAACAGATAAAAATACTCCCTCCTTGCCTTTAGGAATAAATAAAGGTTTTATCAGAAAGAAGGAAAAAAGTATATTCTGATCATCTTAATAAGGGCTACCCAAGTGGTTTAGTGCTAAAGAATTCACTTGCAATGCAGGAGACATGGGTTCAATCCCTGGGTCAGGAAGATCCTCCAGACTAGGAAATGGCAACCCATTCCAGTGTTCTTGCCTGGGAAATCCCATGGACATGGGAACCTGGCAGGCTACAGTCCATGGGGTCACAAAGAGTTGAACATGACTGAGTGATAGCATGCACGCATGCATCTTTATAAAGCAGTGATAAATGACTAAAGAGAATTAAGTAAATATTGATGCATAAAAATAAAAGTCTTGCTTGTTAAACAGCACTATAAGAAATGCAGATAAAAATTGTATTTGCAAACCTACCTTTTTTTAATCTAACAAAACTCTTTCTTTAATTACAAAGAAAAAAGAACACTTTATGAAAACAATTGAATATATAATAACTATCTCTAAGAAGGGGCTATTCAAGAAGTGTCTTATGATTTTATGAGGAAATGTCGAAAATTTAAAAACATCCACGTGTAATATTTCCTTTGTTCACATTATGTAGAGACTATATCCAAGATCCTAGCAAAAGATGGCAAACAAATGGACTATCCATGCCTTTCTTACTCTTTCCTCTTAATTAAAAGCTGTCTTCACCCAGGGGTTTCCCCTCACCCTTTCTATTCTTCAATTTCACTTAATATTTTTTAACTTATTAAAATGTGGATAAGCAGAAATATAATAGAACCTGTATTTATTAGATGAGAATATAGAAAAGTGGTTAGACAGATTTCTGTTTAAAAAAAATTATGCTTAGTCAACGGTATAAATTAACATCCTCATGCCTACAGCATATGCCTTTTTCTTCCCATGTGCTCAGAAATAGGCCATCTTTGGAAGGTATGGGGGTGCTTTTCTTTCCCATATAGGTTCCAGGCATTGCCTAAGTGACTTGCCTATCAGTCTAGTAAGAAGAGAGTGAGATGGTCTCACTGCCATATTTATCCAAGCCTTAATGCTTCCCTGTCTTTAACACTCATACACACACACATACACACACACACACACACACACACACACACACACACACACACACACCCTCTGGGTAAAAAGAAGTGGCAGATGGGGGACATGAAAGACGAGGGTTGAAGAGGGTGAAGGTAATTCCACCCCTCTGCCTGTGTGCTGTGCTCACCCCAGGTCGGCTCAGTCTTGATTTTCGCAGTTCACGAGTCGCACCTTCTTTGCTTTCGCCTTTCCCTCTCACATCACCCAGCGGCCTCCGTGGGTCATTGCCTCAAGCTGTCTGGTCACTTGAGACAGTCAAGTTAAGGTAGATGGGAAGTGGGGCTGGGAAAGCTGATCCAAATCCAGAGTGCTTTAAGCATAATTTTTGGGACTACTTTTTTTTCATTTTTTAACACCAAAACATATGGCATTAATTTCCTGAGAAACCAGGCATTTGGAAAGAATGATTTTGATATGAGGTTTTTAGCCTATCCAGAATAAATTTCAATCTTTTTCAAGCTTTCTTTCTATTCAAAACACATATTTTTTTAAAAACTGAAAAAAGTGAAAAATATTCATGTTAATCAACAGTGGGATGGATAGATAATGGTATATTTTTATAACTGAAAGCTATTGCAATGAAAATGTGACATTGAGTCAAAGAATTCAGACACAAAATAACACATACTGATGATTGTACTTAAATAAAATTAAAAAAAAAAAAAAACTTGTAATGCATACTTAGATGGTTAAGCTATAATGAAAAACCAGGAAAGTGATTGCCATAAATCCCAGGATGATGGTTTCCTTTGCAGAGGAGAAAGTGGACAGTGATTGGGAAATGGTATGAAGGTGCTTTCTAGGGTTTTAAAATCTTCTCTGTTTTGACTAAGGAGGTAGTAACATAAGTATTTGTTGTGATAATTCCTTGAAGGTATAAGGAAGTTATAATTCCTTGGGGGTATAAGATAAGAAAGAAAACAAAACATGCATTCACTACTATTTGGAATAGGGTGTGTGTGTGTGCACGCGTGTGCTCACATGCTCTCACTCAGTTGTGTCCGACTCCTTGTGACACCATGGACTGTAGCCCGCCAGGCTCCTCTGTCCATGGGATCTTCCAGGCAAGAATACTGGAGTGGGTTGTCATTTCCTTCTCCAGGGGATCTTCCTGATCCAGGGATCTAACCTGCGTCTCCTGCATTGCAGGCAGATTCTCTACCACTGAGCCACCAGGGAAGCCCATTTTATATGTTACAGGTACACAAATAATTCACAATTTTGAAAAGTTATATTCCACTTATTATTATTAGAAAACGTTGGCTGTATTCGCTGTGTGTGGTACAATATATCCTTATTTTATACCTAATCCTTATTTTATCCTAATCCTAATTTTATCCTTATTTTATACCTAATAGTTGGTACCCTTGAAAGAGAAGTTGAGATTGCCTTTGAAAATTGGTAGGTTTTCAAAATAAGGTGATAGAGAACAAAAGAGACTTTTAGCTAATGGAACAGAATGAGGAAAAGCCTGAAATAGGAAAACTTCAGTTATCTCTTGGGTCAAAGTGATAGTGTAGCTTATGTGGAACATAGGTTAGGAAGCAATAGGAGGTAAGATTGAATACCTGTACAAAGAGTTTGGAGTTTATTCTGAGACCGAGGTTCTCATACGGTAAGGTGTACCAGAATCCCCAGCAGAGCTGTTAAAACAGATTCCTGGGCCCGAGCTCCTGAGTGTTAGATTCAGTAGGTCTGGGGTAGGGCCTGAGGACCTGCATCTCTAGCAAGGTCTCAGGTGGTGTTGAGCTGCTGGTTCAGGGAGTGAATCCTGGGAGGACAATGGGAAGCTGGAACTAGACCCAGCGTGAGCAAATGAGGCTAAACAAGGGGATGGTAACAAATGTGCAAAGGATGAAACCGACAGAAGACCCTTCAAGGAGGTGAGATGAACGCGAGCTAACCAAGAAAGTTGATGTACAGTGTGGGAAACTGTTTCTGGCTCACTTTCCCTCCATCCCTTCCCTACTTCTCTCTGTGTTTCTATTTCTCTCATATTTATTGGTTAAATCATTGTCGCCTTTCTAAGTCCTCTAGCTGAACTACCTTATGAAAGGTGACTGCATGTCTTCGGGCTTCAATTTTCTTGACTTTAAAATGTGGGAGTTGAATTAAACCCATGCTTTCCATTCCTTTTATCTTTTAAAAGAAACAGAATAAGTTGGACTGTGTGCTTAAATTGGCCTAGGCCTTCTCTGTATCTGTTTAAGATGTAAAGGGCTTCTAGGAGCAGAGTTTGGAAACCACTGTGGTTTTCAGGCCTGGCATAAATATAATTTCTGAATTATACTTATGAACTGATAGAATTCTTACCTAAAAAAGACTATAAGTCAGAGATTCTGGGTGCTCAGATAAAAGCTTCAGAAAAAACTGGCCTAGTGTATTAATTATAAAATAAACAGATTGCAGCATTTCCTAAAATAGATATTGCTTTGGTGTTATTTATACCTATGGAGAGTTAGAAAGAAAGGGGGGAATATTTAGGTCAGAGCCACACTGATAGTTAATTTCCAAAAGGTTAAGTAATTGATCATCAGTTCATCTCTACTTGATCAGAAAATTAGTCTAAACAGGTTTTATATTTTTTAAATGGAGATTTAGGTTAACTTTTAGATTTACTTTGAAAACAACTTTCTGCACCATGTCTTTGGAAATGAGAGGCTTTTTAAAAGCCTTCATTTATTTTTTAACTGAAGGATAATTGCTTCACAATATTGTGTTGAGAGCTTCTTAATACTTACTTGTATGTTTTAATTAGCAATTGAATATTTGACTCTTTTTACCAGTGTCTTGATCTTTGATTTTTTTTCTGCCATCATAGCTTGATATAATTTAGCTCTTTGTCTTCAAAAAGAAATACTGAAAAATTAGTGTAATATTTGTTACTTTATTTTTGATTAATAGAAAGCACTGGTCTCCTGGGCACACTGACAACAGTTATTGTAGTAAATGCCCAGGAAAGCAGTTACCGAACACAAGTTAATTGCCTCTAACACCAAAGCTGAATTTGGGTGCCAGTCGTCTCTTTTAGAACTGTAGCTCTTTTCATGATAGAAAAGTACTTTAGCAATAACAAGTTTCAACAGAAGCAGTGGATGCGTGGGAGGAAATTGAAAACAGGGAGAGGAATAACATTTTATTGTGGGTGGTTTTTTCCCTTTCCCCCTACATGATGTCAGTTCTGTACGAACTTAATGGCAGCACATTACCTTTCCTTTGCGGGTTTTCATATCTTTTAAAACCCACCTGCTTGCTAATGTCAGTTCTCCTTTTTTTTTAAAAAAGAACACTTGTGAAGACTTTGTGATGCTTACTTGAAAATGTTCAAGTTCGCTAAGTTCATACGGGGGCAAGTGAAACTTGATCCTAGAGTTTGGCCAAAGAGATCATCTCAAACTGGGTACATCTTGCATCATGAGAGAATTCTTAGAAATATAGGATTATTATCCTTTTCAAAAGAGCCCAGTGATGACAACAATTATTAGCCACAAAGGGGATTTGAAGGAGCAGTTCTTTACTTAAAACTATTCATGTTGTAAAGAAGAAGCTGAGTGTTAAGTAACTTTCAGGGGTCACTTACAGTCACACAACTAATTAATGACAGAAGTAGAACACTAACCTTCTAACCAGAATTCTCTGTCATCATACGCCCAAAGCAACTGAAAGATGGGGCACACTGCTGTATCCTTTTAACATGCGCTCATGCTGATAAGACACAGATCACCGAGAAAAGATGGGGAAGGACTCTGTTGCGTATGGCACAGTGTTTCATAAATATGGCATTTACCCAGTTTTGTTCCTTTGTCTAAGTGTCACCCATCTTCCAGCAGCTGTCAGACTTAATTGCTCTCTAATGCCTTCAGGTAGTTGCGTTTTACATTTTGTTCAGAGTTGATAGTTACTGTCTGTGCATGGAATGCGCTGGTAGGAGCAACGTGGCTGTTACCAGAAGTGGAGCCTTCTCGGTCCCTGAGGTTTTGCATTGTGTACACCCGTTACCGTTCATCCGAAACAAGATATAGAGAACTTCCGACTCCACAGAGCTTTTCTTTCTGTCAATTCAGTTCAGTTCAGTCGCTCCGTTGTGTCCGATTCTTTGCAACCCCATGGACTGCAGCACACCAGGCCTCCCTGTCCATCATCAACTCCCCGAGTTTACTCAAACTCACGTGCATTGAGTTGGTGATGCTATCCAACCATCTCATCCTCTGTCATCCCCTTCTCCTCCTGCTCTCAACCTTTCCCTGCATCAGTGTCTTTTCAAATGAGTCAGCTCTTCGCATGAGGTGGCCAAAGGATTGGAGTTTCAGCTTCAACATCAGTCCTTCCAATGAACACTCAAGACTGATCTCCTTTAGGATGGAGTGGTTGGATCTCCTTGCAGTTCAAGCGACTCTCAAGAGTCTTTTCCAACACCATAGTTTAAAAGCATCAATTCTTCGGAGCTCAGCTTTCTTTATAGTCCAACTCTCACATCCATACGTGACTACTGGAAAAACCATAGCCTTGACTAGACAGACCTTTGTCTCTGCTCTTTAATATGCTGTCTAGGTTGGTCATAACTTTTCTTTCAAGGAGTAAGTGTCTTTTAACTTCAGGGCTGCAGTCACCAACTGCAGTGATTTTGGAGCCCCCAAAAATAAAGACAGCCACGGTTTCCACTGTTTCCCCATCTATTTCCCATGAAATGATGGGACCGGATGCCATGATCTTCGTTTTCTGAATGTTGGGCTTTAAGCCAACTTTTTCACTCTCCTCTTTCGGTTTCATCAAGAGGCTCTTTAGTTCCTCTTCACTTTCTGCCATAAGGGTGGTGTCGTCTGAATATCTGAAGTTATTGATATTTCTCCCAGCAATCTTGATTCCAGCTTGTGCTTCATCCAGTGTTTCTCATGATGTACTCTGCATATAAGTTAAATAAGCAGGGTGACAATATACAGCCTTGACGTACTCCTTTTCCTATTTGGAACCAGTCTGTTGTTCCATGTCCAGTTCTAACTGTTGCTTCTTGACCTTCATACAGGTTTCTCAAGAGGCAGATCAGGTGGTCTGGTATTCCCATCTCTTTCAGAATTTTCCACAGTTTATTGTGATCCACATAGTCAAAGGCTTTGGTATAGCCAATAAAGCAGAAATAGATGTTTTTCTGGAATTCTCTTGCTTTTTCAGTCCTTTCTGTGCAAGTTCAGCTCTCCTCTCCAGCACTACCTCATTCCTGGAGCCCGTGAGTAATTATGTCTGAGTATGAATCTCTTATACATGGAGACACAGCACCTGTAGTCATTCCTGCCCAGCTTCATTCAGTAAAACACTGAGGTCCATCCAGGCTGCTGTGTGCATCAGCAGCTCTTTTCTTTTTGTGCTAATTACTATTCTGTTCTATGGGTGTGCCACAGCCTGTGTGTCCATTTCCTTGTCAAGGAGCACTTGGGTTGTTTTCAGGTTTTGGCTCTTATGATTAAAACCGCTATGATTATTCTTATACAAGTCAGTCTTTATCTGGGCATAGTTTTCATTTCTCTTATGTAAGTACATAGGATAGGAGTTGCTGTTTTTCAAAGTACCACTTATTAAACACTCCATCAGCACTCGATGAGTAGTCCAGAGGCTCCGCAACCTTGCCAGCACCTCGTGTTATTGTAATTTAATTTTAGCTATTCTAATGAGTGTGAAGTGAGGCTCTATTGATTCTGAACTACATCTTAGTGATGGCTAATGATGATGGAAATTTTTTCATGTGCTTATTATCTACTTGTATATCTTCTTGGAAAAGATGTCTATTCAAAACTTTTACCAGTATTCATTGCGTTTTTAAAATTAGTTATTTGTAGTCATTTAAAACTATATGTTGTATATGTGTCCTTGGTCAGATGTGTTTTACAAGCACTTTTCCCTCAGTCTGTGGTGTGTCTATTTATTTTCTTAATGGAGTTTTCAAGTAATAAAATATTTTCAATTTTAATAAAAAGTCCAATTTATCAGTTTTTTTCTTTCATGGCAATGCTTTTTAAATTCTATTAAAAAATTTGCCTAAGGTTCATTTCTAATTATACCATTGAAGATTAGTAGGCTTTAAAATATTTTTTCCTTCCTTGAAGCTTTGAAACTTTGCATGTTGTCTTTTTAACCAGTGAAAATGTTTTTTGAGATAAAATGGAATATGTTTTTTGCAGATTTTTAGGGTTTTGGGTGAGACAAATGAAAAATTAAATGATGTTTATGCAGTGACTTGCATGAAAAGATATTTAATAGATGCTACTTACACTCCCAGTAGCAAACGTCATCCAGTGGATTTAAAATTTTTGACTTATCGCTGCACAAGTACGTGTTGATGTGCTTAGACTAGTCCAGGAGCACTGATGTGTGCAGCTCTCGTGCCGAGGCCTGCAGGGCTTAGCACCGAGTCTTACAGACACACCAACTCTGCCGAAACATATGCAGAGGTACCTCACATTTGCTCTTGCTTAAAAGATAACAACACGTTTGCATCAATGACATTAGTGTCCAAATAAAATAGCAGTCCCTAACTTTATATTCTTACTGAATAATTAGTCTCTTAACCCAATAAAGTAGCCAAACAACATCCAATTAAAAGTACTTTATGGGATAAGCCGTGGGAACAAAAAGTACCTTCTGGTATAGTTAGGGAGTTTGGGATGGACGTGTACACACTGCTGTATTTAAAATGAATAACCAACAAGGACCTACCGTATGGTGCATGAAACTCTGCTCAGTGTTATGCGGCAGCTTGGATGGGAGGGAGGTTTGGGGGGATGGATGAATGTATGTGTATGGCTGAGTCCCTTTGCTGTTCACCTGCAACTCCCGTCACACTGTCAGTTGGCTGCATCCCAACACAAAATGAATAGTTTAAAGTTTGAAAAAAAGTACCTCATGTAGATTGAATAATAGATGAAATTCTAAATGTGCCAAATTGGGATCTGCCCAGTGGGTGATGCAAATTCGCATTTGCCAAGACTGCATTGTAGTTCACAAGGTTGATTTTAAGCACGATTCTTGCAGACTGACTTTGTCCCCATGAGCTCTGCTTTCTACAGTGCCTATGTGACTTGCATGCGCACACACACACACACACACACAAACACACTCTCCACCAGGGCCATTTGGAAATGTACCTGAGATGCAATGAGCTACAGCAGAGTCACTCTGGTTTAGGACAGTGTCAACCTTTGCAAAGCCTCAGTCACATGGTTTCCCGGCCTCACTGTGCCAGCTGGATTTGAAAGAAGCATTTCGCTCTTGAAGTATTTGATTCATCATAATTCTCAGTCTTTTTCTACTTGTGTTTTCAGCAAAATCTTCTTCTCCTATTCTATCTTCTGTAGTCTTAGAACACTCTCAGTAATGGTTAAAGATGTAGTCTCGGTACTTCTTGCAAATTATCTCTAGATTCCCATACAGTAATGCTAGGTATAGATTCTTATACCCATTTTACAATTAAGAAGTTCAGATTCAATATTCTATAATAACCTAAATGGGAAAAGAATTTGAAAAAGGATGGATATGTGTATTTGTATAACTGAATCACCTTGCTGTACCCCTGAAACTATTAATAATACAATGTTGTTAATCGACTGTGTGTATGTGCACTCATTTGCTAAATCATGTCTGACTCTTTGAGACCCCACGGACTGTAGCCTGCCAGGCTCTTCTGTCCAGGGGATTTTCCAGGCAAGAATACTGGAGTGGGTTGCATTTCCTCCTCCAGAGTAAAATAAAAATTTAAAAAAGAAATTACCAAAGCTACCCAGCTGTTAAGTGGCTGTTTGGGAATACACACTTCAGTTTGTCTGTCTGCAAAGCATATGTCTTTCCCACTGCACACCATGCCATTTCCCTGGTTCAAGGGCAACATAACATTTACTACAGTGGAAGGAAATTCCAGAGTTTAAACTATTGTCAAGATAAGTCACTTATGTAGTCTTATATTAGTCAACTTGACAAGTTATAAACAGCTTCATAGATACTTCCTGTTGTCTCTCTATGGTAAACTTTGACATACACATTTACAATTTGTCTTTCTGGACAATACCATGTCTCTTCTCCAAGGGGAGATTTAGATATGTCACTAAGTCCTTTCTAGTGAAACAATGAAGAAAGTCACTTTTAGTTTGATTTATGCAGGGTTGGATTGAAAATATTGGGCAAAGGGCTGGATTTTCTTTGTTTAGGCTATCTTTGGTTGAGCACGTAGGGACAGAAATTTAAAAATACACAGACACACACACACATAAAAACCCAGAAATGGCTAGAAGAAACAAGAATGTCTTCTAGTTTGGTTTCTTTTCTCAAGTTGATTATTTGTGACTAGCAGTCTACAGATGAAGAATTTTAATGATCAGAACCTAGAAGTATGCATTGTGCTATTCTGAGCCCGTTTCATTAAAATACAAGCTTGCTGGAGGCACGAAGAAGAAGTTTTTGTTGTTTAAGATAGCATACAATATTGATCATCTCTTCAAAGGCCCTCAAAATTACCATTTAACTCAGAGAATTTTATATCCTGATACCAGAAGATATGGTGATACTTTTCTCTTTTATTTTATTTTAATTTTTTACAAATAAAACACAACAACACACACTGTCCGTGTGTCCTTTCTTTCTGCGCCCTGGCAGGAAATTAGCTAATGTTCTTGGAATGTGCAGTCTTTCACTGCTCAAGGTTTTTGTTTTCCATCCTTTTACAGAAAGGATTGTTCTTAGCATCCTACCAGGGGCACATCAATAGAGTCACCAACACAACTGGTGGATATTTTCTGTTATGTTGACGGAACAGTGTGCCAAAAAATTCTCCGGCTTCTTCGTGTAATACTGCAGGTGTCATCTACATCTTTTAAACGTGAAATAGATATTTCATTATCAGGCTTGTTATGAATACCAACAACTGGTAACTCAAGTTCTGCCCCAGAAAACTATATTTCGGGATGACTTTCTCACACAAAGTGTTTTTCTTTGCTTAATATTTAAATCAAGATTCTTGTTCCTGGCTTTAGTACCTCTGTCATATGTATTTGCATTATTGTTTATCATTTAAGTATTTAAAGAATCCACATGCGATGCAGGATACCCTGTTTCTATCACTAGGTTGGGAAGATCCCCTGGAGAAGGGATAGGCTACCCACTCCAGTTTTCTTGGGCTTGCCTGGTGGCTCAGATGGTAAAGAATCTGCCTGCAATGTGGGAGACCTGGGTTCAATCCCTGGGTTGGGAAGATCCCCTGGAGAAGGGAAAGGCTACCCACTCCAGTATTCTTGCCTGGAGAATTCCATGGACAGAGGAGCTTGCCAGGTTATAGTCCATGGTGTCACAAAGAATTAGATATGACTGAGTGACTTTCACTTTTCACATCATAGGTTTAGCAAGCTATCCTTATTGAGAATGTCATCAGATACCTAGGGACACAAAAGAGCCAGTAGATCAGAATAAATTCTTCATCCAAAATCCAGTCTTGCTTCAGCTAGACCAATACTTAGTGATCCTTCCCTTTCCTAGAAGCGAAACTTGGTGAGGCGGTTAAATAAAAATATTCTAAATCATAAAAATAAACATAAATTTTATGTTTGTTCTGTTCACAGATCATCTGTGCTACACTCCAGCATTTTAAGTCTATATCCATGTAGGAAATGGGTGAGGAAGATGGGCAGTCAACTGGGAAATTTAATGAATAGAAATAAAACATATAACTATAGGTTTAAAAATAATTCAGTGGTTGTTCTGCTACCAGGATAATGATTCTGGGACATATATTTCTTTCTTTTTTTAAAAAATAATAAAGCATTCCTTTACTTTTCCGCTTCACTCTTCAGAGATAGCCCCCATTACCAGATCAACCTGTATTTGAATTCTGTTTTTAGGGAAGAAGCATTCTGCTGTGTGTCTGTCCTGCTGATATGAGGATGATTAAAAGCTTGGCAACTGGACACACACGGCAAGGACAAATTGATGAGGGCTCCGATAGAGAACGTGTGTTGAAATGCATTCTTTTCTTGGTGGAGTCACAAGATGCTCCTTCGTCCTTTGCCTAAACCAGTGGGGCATATATTTCTTGTGGAAAATAAAGAGGAGAAGTAAATATGTGTATTTATTTCTGTATCTGTGTATAAATGGATATGTATACGAACTGTGACAGAATCAGGAGAGAGGGGGCTTCCCTGGTGGCTCAGTGATAAAGAATCCACCTGCCATGCAGAAGGCCAGGGTGCGATCCCTGGGTTGGGAAGATCCCCTGGAGAAGGAAATGGCAACCCACTCCAGTATTCTAGCCTGGAGAATCCCATGGACAGAGGAGCCTGGTGGGCTACTGTCCATGGGGTTGCAAAGAGTCAGACATGACTGAAATGATTAAGCAGCAGCAGCAGCAGGAGAGACGAAAGGGCCAGATGAGAAGGGAGACAGGTGTTAGTATGACCAAACCAGTGAGGCTGAATTTTTTCTTTCTCTTTCTTGTTGCCTTAGCTCGTTCTTGGCTCTGAGTTGCTGAGGCCCTTGTTTCGTGAGTTCTAATATTGTGATATTTCAGTACAGTGTGGCGTATGACAAACACGTCTTGACTTGTGACTAGACGGATTGCTGAAGAGGACTTCTGATAAGGGGCTTTCCTGCATTCTGAGAAAGTCAGCACTGCCCATCAGCACAGCCAAGGTTCTCAAGGACACTGGCCTTGGCTCATGGGATCTACAGTAGAGGCTGGTGCTTCCAACCCATCCTTAGTCAGAGCAGGCAATTCTGTCCTCCCACCTTTTTTTTTTTTTTACTGATAATACATTCCTTCCTCTTCAGACACTTCATCTTCAGATTTTGAGAACTTCTGCCCACTTTAACTCCCATCAATCAGATGTTACATAACAGCACCGTGTTCTCTTCCCAAAATGAAATCTATTCTTCAGAACAGCTATAAGTGGCTCAGGCTCAGAAAGAAAGTGGATGTTAAATGTGATTTGTCATATCCTAGGAACAACTAGACTTTCCGAAGGAATAATTGTAGCTGGATGTAAATGGAAGATTGAAGTGGAGGAAGTCTACAATTTCGTAGACAAAAGAAAGAGAAATTGCCCTTCTTCTGGGAACTCATATTCAAAAGGATCCTTAAAAATGGAAGACCTCATGCGAAAATGCAAATCCCTCCAAAATTCTACCAGATCTTTTGTAGTTCTGTTAATTAAACTCATGTGGTAGGGCTGAGGCTATGAGAATTCTCATAATTAACTTCAAGCGCTTTGAAATTTGGATGCTTTAAAATGTGTAAGGTGGTTTTCTAAGTTAATTTGAAAATGGAACTGTCTTCCTCCTCCACCCCTCAATTCCTATTATGAGATATGTATTAATGAGAGTTGAATCTTAAATGATGGCATTATTGCGTCATCCCAGATGGCGCTAGTGGTAAAGACCCCATCTGCCAATGACGAAGATAGAAGAGACACAGGTTCAATCTGCGGGTTGAGAAGATCCCTGGAGGAGGAAAATTGCAACCCACTCCAGTATTCTTGCCTGGAAAATCCCACGGAAGAGGAGCCTGGCGGGAGACAGTCTATGGGGACAGTCTATGGGTTCACAAAGGGTCAGACACAGCTGAAGCAACTCAGCATGCCTGTGGGAATCATTATCATGTGACCCATGCATGTTGGTTTTTGCGAGGTGTGCCCTCTGGTAAGTAGTGTCCAGTTTGTTCTTTGGTCACCAACCATGATTGAATAGAAGACAGTTTTTACTGGACACTAGGTGGCAGCAAACTGTTGAGCTAAACAATTAGCCGAAGGACAAGGACGCTCAAACCTCTTCATGGTTTTCAAAGGGAGGTGATGCAAATGGGTATGGATGAAACTGAATGGTATGGAAGAACAAGCTTGCTTGCAAGTTTCAAAGGCGTAACTCTTAACTGTTGTCTCTCCCAGTATTTTCTGAAGCTTCTTGAAGCTTCATCGACTTACCTTCACACTATATGTGTGTATGCAAGGGTTAGTGTGTTAAGTGTTAGTCACTGAGTCATGTCCCACTCTTTGTGACCCCATGGACTGTAGCGCACAAGGGTCCTCTGTCCATGGGATTCTCCAGGCAAGAGCACGGGAGTGGGTAGCCATTCCCTTCTCCAGGGGTCACACTATATAGGGCAGAATTATACACCCAAAAGACTAACCCTAATGAATGCCACATTCAGTTTCATTATTTCTCTGGAGTCAAAAATAGATATCCATGAAATTAAAAGATGCTTGTTCCTTAAAAGAAAAGCTATGACCAACCTAGACAGCATATTATAAAGCAGAGACATTACTTTGCCAACAAAAGTCCGTCTAATCAAAGCTGTGGTTTTCCTAGCAGTCATGTGGATGTGAGAGTTGGACTATAAAGAAAGCTGAGTGCCGAAAAATTGTTTCTTTTGAACTGTGGTGTTGGAGAAGACTCTTGAGAGTCCCTTGGACTGCAAGGAGATCCAACCAGTCCATCCTAAAGGAAATCAGTCCTGAATATTTATTGGAAGGACTGACACTGAAGCTGAAGCTCCAATATTTTGGCCACATGATGCAAAGATCTAACTCACTGGACAAGTCCCTGATGCTGGGAAATATTGAAGAGAGGAGGAGAAGGAGATGACAGAGGATGAGATGGTTGGATTGCATCGCTGACTCGATGGACATGAGTTTGAGCAACTTTAGGAGTTGGTGATGAACAGGGAAGCCTGGAATGCTACAGTCCATGGGGTTGCAAAGAGTTGGACATGACTGAGCAACTGAACTGAACTGAACTGTAATATCTTAGCTTCTGTCTGTCATGAGAGGTTGTCTTTAAATCTGTGTCACCAATTAATCTCTTTTAGTTGTTTTAAGTGGTAATATGTAAATCATTACTAGAAATATAGAAAAAAATATATGTCAGCCCAATGCTTAGTACAAATGCTTAAAAAAATAAATATAACCTGTTCAACTGTGTACAAATCACCACTCAATGATGGCTAAGAATATTAATTGCCTGTGAAAGATGATTAGATTGTCAATAGAGTTTTAAATGTAAAACAAATAAAAAGTGAATCAATAAAATTTGACAATGAGAAATCAGACTACAGAAGTAGATAACATTCTAATTATCAACTTGTGTATTTACCTATAGATCATTTTTGTAATATTTCTTTGTAAAGTGTCCCATTGTATTTTATATGCTCATAATTGGCTTCTTACTCCAAGAATAAGAATGGACATAAATGATGCTAAATATAAACCCTATAAAGAAACAAAATTCTCAATGATGGAACCCAATGTTTCAGGAAAATTCCAGTGACATTGTATTTATAGTGATTCCTCTACGTACTATTACCAAAGCAAGTTGTTATAAAAAGAAATTTGAAGTTTTGTGAATTGATTTTAAGGCTTTTAGATTGAATTAGGGTGGAGGAAATTCTAAATTTCTTCCAAGTATCAATAGTTCTTTGTGGTAAGGTCATTAGCTTGTCAACTAGACACCATTAAAAGTCTTGACAAGATGAGAAACAAGAGATAATTATACTTTGCATGGGAAGCTAGATGTATTCTTTAGTTTCATATAGTCATGAAATAAAAATGATCAAAGGATGGATGTTGTATCAGAGTGCTAACATTCTCTTTGGAAATCTGACTTCTGTAGACTAGACTTATATTGCCAATCTTCTACAAGACAAAATGGGATCTGACAAAATATTTTTCTGACTTGTGAACTTAGTTATATGAAAATTTATGTAAAGGCATAAAAATTACCATTTGACTTGCTTATTTAATGCCTTGCTTTCTAGAAAGCTGTAAGTTTGAGAGTCGAATTACCCAGAAAATGAGTGAGATATGGCTGCTGAATTAAACAAAGCAAATCTTAAATGACTGATTTAGACGATTTTGAAGTCTGAAATTTGCTTTAACATTGATTTTTTTTTTAATCATAGGAGAGTACTTTTCTCTTTCAATACTGGGATCTACTCTTGGCTAACATCTTCCAGCCCATAAGAGAGAATTCTTTTGTATCTTAAGAGATACACATGCCTTATTCTGCTTTAGTGTAAGAGGGTCTGTTTCTTCTGCTATCAGAAAAGGAAAGGTTATCTATAAAGCCAGAAAACACTAAATGGTGGAAATTCTTTGTACTCACATCTACTTTAGTATTCTTCTTTTAGGACATTTGTCCCTCCTCAAATCCCCAACCGAGTAAGAGGCTCCTTGAGGGCAGGGACCGTGCTGTCCTTCATCTCTCCATGTCCCTTTCTGTTTAGCACAGAGTCTGACACTCAGACCATTTTAATTAAATGTGAGTGAATGACTCCCATGGCTCAGTAGTAACAGACAGAAACCCAGTCAGAAGTGAGAGTGTGCTGGTATTCATAAGGGATTCTTGAAATCATCAGGAGGGTAAGTTCCTATTGGGCTTCCCAGATGGCTCAGGGATAAAGGATCCATCTGAGGTGCAAGACACAGGGGTCCAATATCTGGGTTGGGAAGATGACCAGGAGTAGGGAATGGTGACCTGCTGCAGTACGCTTGCCTGGAGAATCCCATGGAGAGAGAAGCCTGGCAGGCTACCGTCCAGGGGTCACAAGCAGAACCGGATATGACTTGGCGATCGAACAACAACAAAAACAATGCAGTTCCCAGGAATCAATCAGTCGGTTCAACTAAACTCTGCATTTTTTTCCATTTAGTCAACTTCTTTATTTTGAGTTTACAAGCAAAATGGTAAGATGGTGCAAGTAGTGGCCTTGAATTTGTTTTTTGTTTTTTTTTCCCCCCAGAATGGAAAATTTGATGCCACTAGAGGTCACTCCAGTCATTAGCAACAGAATGATTAGCATGGTCTTTGTCTACGGGTAAAGCAGCTCTTGTAAAGCCCTTAACATTTCCCGTCAGCAGGAGTTGAGTAAAAATTGAACACTCACAAATGGTCGGGGCAAACATGGTGATTTGTTCTGTCTCTCTTCCCCATCACGGTTTACCTTCCTCTGTATCATTTCTTTTGGCTCCAGCTGGAGACCGGCTAGCCAATAATAACCAGGTTGTTTATTGCATGCATATTATGTGTCAGGCAATGTTTTAAGCACGCTGCAGCACTTAACAGCAATCCCATGAGGTCAGTACTGTACTGTCACCAATTTACAGAAGGTAAGCTCGGGACTGAGAGATGTCATTTATCTCATGACGGGCAGAGCTGGGATTCAAACAAATGCCCATACATTTAACACTAATCTGATGCCATTGGCAGCGGCGGAGTATGTCTGCCTCTCCTTTCCACTTAAACAACAGGTTTCAATGTCAGAACAGGAGAAAAGCTTCGGAATACATATATGTGGCAGCAGAAATACATTGACAGCATAGCAGCATATATTCTGACAATATATTCAGCATATATTCTAGCATTCTTCAAATTATTGTATAGGTCAGGCAAATAACTAGTGTGAGGAGGTATTGTGTGTGTGTGTGTGTGTGTGTGTGTGTGTGTGTGCACGTGCTTGGGAGGGAAGTTGATTTAGGGGAGAGCATGAAAAACAAATCTTTCAAGTTAATGGTCGGATTTGCTGTTCAACATAGTAGAAAAGGCCAGCCCAGCAGATCCATGAGTTTATCATTTCAGAGTGATTTATCAAAAAGGAAAATAGGGATTTCCCTGGTGGTCCAGTGGCTAAGAGTCCACACTCCCAGTGCAGGGGTTCAGTTCCTGATTGGGGGAACTAAGATCCAACATGCTACACTAAGATCTGATGCAGTTAAATAGGTAAATAGATAATGTTTTAAAAAGGAAAAAGAAAACAGGTTTTTTTCAATCTGCCATTGAAGGAAATATCCCTGCTTCTGAGCTGCAGCTGGGAATGTATCAAAAGCTAAAGAAAGTACCTTTTAAGAATATCTTTGACAATTTGGAGTGAGACCTGGGACTCTGATTTAAGCCCTGTCCTGCATAAAAGAGTACCTTGTAGGCTAAACAAGGCATTTAATTGTCAAGAATGATGATATCTATGTGTTTATATAATACCTGTCCCCATGGCACACCCAACTCAATAGATGAAGACATGGAGACAGAGGGAGTTTAAAGACATTTTCCTCAGCTCCCCAAGCAAATGAACACCGAGTGTAGAATCCCCAGCCCTTGGATTTCCACTCAATTCTTGGGTTAATGGGACCCTGTTTTATGCTCGTTTGCACTGAGCTTGGAAATCTTCCTTGCTGAATTTTCTTACAGGATCCCTTTTTACCCAAGGTGACAAAGGCTTCCAGTTTACCCTAACCAGGCAGATATCTTAACCTCATAATGCAATCTTCAGGAAAACCCCCTCTGCTTTCACTCGGAGCCCCATAAAAATCAGTAATCAGGAATGCTCCTCATTTAGGCAATCGCCACAGTTGGCACCTGTACTGGCGTGTGCCTTTGGAATGGAAAGTCAGGATGGTTTCAAAGTTCCATATACAATAACAGGAAAAAAATTAAACAAAGGAACATTTTAAGCAGCAGTCCCCACCTCTGAGCTGTTTCTTTCCTATCTCAGCCAAAGCGCTGCATACTTAAATTCCCCTGAGAGTAGACAAGACTATAAAACCGACATTTGAGGTTTTCTTTGCCCCACAGCTGAGGAAATACAAATTGTTATAAACTTTCTCTTCTAGCATAACTTGCTGCCTTTCAAAACACTGTAGAATGGCAAGTAGAGACAGTTGAAAAGGAGGAAAAAACTGAGCTCCAATCTATTTATCTCACACCCTTTAGTATGAGAAGTGATGTTTTCTGGAAATATTTTAAAACAGCATTTGCATTTCTGGTCAGCCATCACATTTTAGCTTTAACACATACGGGACAGTAAAAGTAGCAGGTTAAAAACTATTTCTAACTTCATGGCTGGGGAAGTAGGATTTAAGGAGGAAGAAGCCTGGTAATACATTGTGTCGTGAAGTGTTAGTCGCTCAGTTGTGTGTGACTCTTTGTGATCCCATGGACTGTAGCCCACCAGATTCCTCTGTCCATGGAATTTTCCAGACAAGAATACTGGAGTGGGTTGCTATTTCCTCCTCCAGGGAATCTTCCCGACCCTGGAGTCAATCCCAAGTCTCTTGCATTGCAAGCTGATTATGGCAATCTATTAGATGAGTGCTTTATTTGTTGTTAAAACTCCAGAGCCTTTCTCTACTTTTATTATGAAAAATTTATTATTTCACTACTCTTATTATGAAAGTACCATGACTGGAGCTTACTGTGATCAAACAGGCACTGTTTATGATAGAAATTTCTCTGGAGAAGAAATTGTAAGGACCTGAACTTAGCTGCATGACAACTTCTCCAGGCATTGGTTTCTTCATTTGTAAAACCTAGGTAATAATACCATATTAATTGTTCCTTTCTCATAAAACATTTCATCTCATAGCTATTTTGTCAGGATGAAGTGAGCTTTTTAAAGTAATATAAGATGCAAATTTTTAATTATATCCTTCAATGAAAGCCTTTAAAAATTCTCTGTTTGTATATACCAGTCGGAAATACGTATTCTAATGCAGAAGAAGAGATCATGTTACATTATTTGCCTTAAGTTCCCCACAAGTATCATACCAGTTGAATTATAACTGCCAGTACATTCTTCCGTTTGCCACAGCAAAAGCCACACTCTTAACTTTGATTCCTTTCTCTCTTTCACAACCCAAGTTCATGCCAATAGGAAATCCTGTGGGCACTCCTTACAAAATGTACCCAGAGTCCAACCACTGCTCACTGCCTCCATTGCTACCTGCTTAAGGCACTACCTGCATTATTGCACCTTTTAAACCACAAGCCTATAGAAAAGTCACAAGTGCATTGCAAAGACTTTTGTTCCCTGGTGCTATTTGAGAATCTGTTGCTGACCTCATGCCTGACAACCCTAGAATAATTTAGTGTATCTTTTCTACAAACAATACATTTTCCTATGTAACCGCAATATAATCATCCAAACCAGGAGATGACCCTTGGTACATTAGTGCCACGTTGGTTCTAAATGCCTCTACATGGGCAGGTTCTCTACCGACTGATCTGCGAGGGAAGCCCCTCTACAGGGGCATGCCCTCAAAAATCTATTCTCAACAACAGCCAGAGGATACCTTTAAGATGGAAGTCTGATCACGTTCCTCTTCTGCTTGAAGTTCCCCAGTCCCTCCCCATCACCCTCAAAGAAACAGATCTTCTCAATGGGTTGGTTACAAGGCTCTGTGCATCTGGCTTCCTGCTAACTCCATGACCTTCTTCTGCCCGCTGGCCTCCCTGGCCTTTTGCTGTTCCTTGAATGCACAGTTGGGCTCCCACCTCATGTCCTTCACAACCTGAGCCCTCTGCCTGGACGTTCTTCCTCCAAGCATCCTCATGTTCACACCTCATCTCTTCCACCTTCTCAAGCATTTTTCCAAATGCCACTCCCTCTGTGAGGTCTTCTCTGAGCATCGTCTTCAAAATAGGAATCCACCTCTCACCTGACTTTCTTCCCTCCTTATTTATTTTCACTACTAGCCTACTGCCTTCTCATCTTCTAATATACCCTTTACTTCCTTCTTTTGTTTGCTTGCTTTTCTCTCCCTGCCATCAAATGTCAGCTCTTAAAAGGAAGACATTTTTTTCTCTGTGCTCTCTGCTCATCCTTGTACTTAGAATAGTGCTCCCCTCATAGTAGGTATTCAATCACTGTTTGCTGAATGAATGAATAACACAGGAGCGGTGCAAATACCTTGACCTCACAGTGGTGTGGCTTCTCCTAAGAACCAAAGCAACCACTGTTTCACTTACCACACTTAATCCACAGTCTCTTTATGAGGCAGATGTTTTTTACCCTGTGTTATTGGAGAATATGAAGGCCAGGTGGCTGTCTTCCTCTAAGTCACATAAGCAGTTAGAGAGGAACTCCTATGAGAGACCTAAGCTCCTTCCAACTTTCTCCATGTCCTTCATTCCACCATCTCCCCAAAAGAACAGGGTAATTTTTCAAGTTGAGCTGGTACCTTTTTGTGTGCATCACATTCTTTTCCCATGAAAGCTACAGCTTCCACACTATATTATAAAACAAGCGCTTAAAGGAATTTTATCCAGAATTTATCCAGGAAATTTATTTATTTATTTTTTTAATCCAGGAAATTTAAATTCTTTATAAACCAGTGTTATTTGCACAGGCACGTGTCTTACTATACTTTTCTTAACTGCTGCTGCTGCTGCTGCTAAGTCGCTTCAGTTGTGTCTGACTCTGTGCGACCCCATAGACGGCAGCCCATGAGGCTCCCCCGTCCCTGGGATTCTCCAGGCAAGAACACTGGAGTGGGTTGCCATTTCCTTCTCCAATGCATGAAAGTGAAAAGTGAAAGTGAAGTCTCTCAGTCGTGTCCGACTCTCTGCGACCCCATGGATTGCAGCCTACCAGGCTCCTCCATGCACAGGATTCTCCAGGCAAGAGTACTGGAGTGGGTTGCCACTGCCTTCTCCCTTTCTTAACTGATACATAGTAAATGCTCAATTGGGTTTTCCAATGCCTGCAATTAGAGCAAAATAGATCTCCCTGGGTTTGAGGCTATATCTTCATTTCAATTTCCATTTTAGGAAAGAGAAAGTTCTTTAGATCTCATAAGAACCTTCATATTTGGATTGATCTTCAGAAAGATCTTTTGATTGAACAAGTCCATGAAGCGCAATAAATTCATTACTATTCTGTATGCCACAATAAATCACCTCTCAGGAAACCAATCACTCAGGTAACTGTGGCCCTTTTTAAAATGTTGCAGTTTATGGGACAGCCCTAGAGATATTCTGTTTATCCAGCTTTGAGAATGATAGTAAGACTGAACACTGTGAAGATGTCCAGGAATGGTGCCTATCATGAGGTAAAAGAGATGCTGTTTTTTCCTGCTGCAATTTCCGGGGCAGCTTTTAGAAAACAAAGGCATCAGCTGTGTGGATTCTGTGGCGAAGCAATGGTGAAAGAAATGATTCACAGAGTGGTGGTGGGACAGACACAGACTTTCAGAGTTTATCAGCTTTCTTTCTTTCCCTTCCTGCAGGATGGTAACACTTCTTACTACACGGTATAGAGGATGGCTCACTGGCTCTAAGTGTTCTAGGTCATGGTTTTTCCAGTTGTGACATGACCTATGCATGCCATGCATGCTTAGGACCTTAGTTTCCCAGGAAGAATCATATGACCATGAAACAATCTGGTAAGGGCTGTAGGTAGTGGAATGAGTTAAGTATTGTAGAGAAGGAACTGTAATTAACTTGTCTGGAGGTAAGTTTTTATAGGGTGAGAATCTGGAGGAATATCAGGAAATGTTTTAGAGAGGATGTATTTTTTTTTTTTTGTATTTTGCAGAGCAAGTATAATTTTTCCAGGTTGAGAAATTCAAGACAGATATTCTAGGTTCAAATTTAAGCAGAAGCAAAGGCATGAGGTGTGAAAATCATGGCATGGTTGAAAAACTTCACCAAGTTTTTGGAAGATAAAGAAGGGGAGGAGAATTAGAAAAATAGATTGGGACAGATCTCAAAAGATTTTCTGTGTGACAAGGAGAACTTTCAAAGGGAACAAAATAGGATTTATCACTTAGAAAGATCACTCTGGCAAAGTGTGGAAGAAGAATTAGAGGGTCGTCAGAATAGAGACAAAGAGATGCATTAAGAGGTTTTCATTCTAACTCAGGTGAGAAACAAGGCTGGCATACACTGAACAGTGACAATAAGTTGGATGTTGAGAGGTTAGAATTGATAAATACCAGGAAGGAAGGTCTAACAGGGACTTCACTGGTGGTCCAGGGGATAAGACTTCTCTTCCAAGGCAGGGGAGAAGGCTTTGATCCCTGGTCAGGGAGCTAAGATTCTGCATGCCTCCAGGCCAAAAAAATCAAAACATAAAACAGAAGCAATATTGTAACAAATTCAATAAAAACTGAAAAAGAAAAATCTAACAACTTTCTGTTGCTTGAGCATGGGAATTCAGAGACAATAAACCCTAAAAGTAAATAAAATTACTTGGAAAGCTAATGGAATTAGAAACAAGTCAAGAGCTGAACTCCAGAGTCTACAAACTTTTAAAGGGGCAAAGAATGACCATACATCTAGAAGAAATATTTAGATGGGGAAGAGAACTAGTAAGGAATTAATATTTTAGAAGAGAGAGCATTGCAAGAGGGAAGAGATGATTGCATTTTGAGAAGAGTTCACTGACTCATCAATGAGGAGATTAATAAAACAATTTAAGAACAAGTAGAGGCTGCTGTCCATGGGGTCACAAAGAGTCGGACATGACTGAGCGACTGAACTGAAGTGAGAGGAACAACAGACTGGAATTGTCTTTAAAATGTGTGTGTGTGTGTGTGTGTGTGTGTTTGCTTTCTAAGAGGGAGAAGAGCTGAACTTTTTTCATGCTAAACTAGGGTGAGGGGGGAAGGTGGAGATACAGGAGAAAATAGTATCTGTCATATGTTCCAGATGAGGTATGAAGGGTCCAGGTCTCAGTGATTTACAGAAAGCTTTGGAGAGATTAATACCTTTTTATATAAGACAACATGACAGGGTGGAAGTGGGAAGGAATTGATAGTAATAGACAGAAACTGAAGAATTTCCTGAATTTATTTCTTCAGAAAAAGCAGACTGGGTCATGTCCTGACAATCAGTAGTTATGGCACAGTGTTGAAGGCTCCAGGAGACCAAAAGCAAGGAGCTACTCTGAGGAAGCGTCAAAGAACTGCAGGCAGTACTTGAGCATCTATTGGGCTGGACTGACCACAAACAACCGTATTTGGCTACACACTACTGCTGCTCTTGTGAATCCTTATTTACTCCTCAAAGCTCAGTTTTGATGTAATTTCCTCTGGGATATCATTTGTGTTAAAGGCCATCCATAGGTCTTGTTCAATTTTGAAACCCTAGATTTCAGTTCAGTGCTTGGAACATAATAGGTGTTTAACACAGGTTTGTTGGGTGAATGGGTATTGTGTGGCCTTGCATGAGCTCATGCCTAGAACGGCCAGAGCCAGTTCAGATCAGAGTTATTTATATTTTTTAAAATTAGTACTTTCTGGCGCACAATTGCTTTACAATGTTGTGTTGGTTTCTGCTGTACAGCGAAGAGAACTGGTTGGGTGTATACCAATATCCCCTCTTTTTTTGGATTCCCTTCCCATTTACATCACCACAGAATGCTGAGTAGGGTTCCTTGGGCTGCACAATGGGTTCTGATTAATTATCTATTTTATACATAGTATTAATAGATCAGATGTCAGATCAAAGTTTTCGATCAGTGAAATTAATCTTCATGTTCTCATCTTCCCACTTCTCTACTGTCATCTTCTGCCTCCTGCCATCTTTGCCTCTCTTACTCCTCTACCTCTCACACTCATCAGTAGCTGTCTACTCTTCTGAAAAAGTCACCCTTGCTCTCAGGTGACTATATACTCATTTCTACCAAGACACCACTTCAAAATTAATCCAGATGTCAACAACACTTAAAATGAAGAGTGCATTTGCTTTAAAAAGGGGAAACAGTGACTGTTGTCTAGAGAAGCAAATAAGCTGGAATATTAAAGAGAAAACCCAGTCCCAACGCGTGGAAGCCTTCTCTCCGGGTGACTCCCCTTTGGCCTCTCTGCTAATAGGCTCAGCTAGTTTCTTCAGAGGAAAGTCACCATCACCACCTTTTCCATTCTGGGAATGAGCCAACCTCACCCATCATTTGGAAAAGGAATGGAAAAGATAGACACTTGGCACACTGCCTTAATACAGATTGAACAAGTATGTATACGGTGGACATCCATCCTGTAAAACACAGATTGTACACCTCTCTTCCCTGATCCAAGTTAAACTCTGTCATTACCTTTTATCTTACTGAAAAGTTTCCACTTCCCAAGTTATTAATAATTACTATGACATTTATTAGAGTCTGTGTGACAGGGAGAAATTCTTATAGGTTTCCCTGTTTTTCTCCTTGATGTTCATAAGTTTGAATACTGGTAAATATTCTTTTTTCATGAAATAGCAAGGGGTAGCCTAATATACGGAGAAGGTGATGGCACCCCACTCCAGTACTCTTGCCTGGAAAATCCCATGGACGGAGGAGCCTGGTAGAATGCAGTCCATGGGGTCTCAAAGTCCATGGGGTCACTATGGACATGACTGAGCGACTTCACTTTGACGCATTGGAGAAGGAAATGGCAACCTACTCCAGTGTTCTTGCCTGGAGAATCCCAGGGATGGTGGAGCCTGGTGGGCTGCCGTCTATGGGGTTGCACAGAGTCGGACACAACTGAAGCGACTTAGCAGCAGCAGCCTAATATATGACTTCATGACTCTCATCTTTTTCTGAGCTGGGATTAAAAGGAAGAACTGAATTCCCTATGAAGAAAAATGACAGCCGTAAAACCAAGAAAAATGAAGACATCATTGATAATGTTCAGAGAGCCATTAGAGTTGGCAAGAATTTACTTGAACTTGGGTGGTATGAGTCTTTTTGCTGCCAAAGATGTTTCTTGGATATAAAAGCAGAATTTTAGAATATTTGAGTGATCCTCCTATGCCCAGAGTTTAAAATACCTGGAGCTAGTAAATAAATTCTCCCTTTTATAGCCAAACCATAATTTCATTGCAGTTATTCATTTTGACTCCCATGAATAAATTAACAAATACCATTTTTTTTTCTCGCCTAGGACTGTCTGATTGCAAAGTTGGGAAACTGGGCATTTCTTCCTATTTATTATCTTGAGCGAAGTTAGATTGCTTCTCTCCTAGTGACTCCCACATTCATGCTTCTTCTAGGATGCTGAGATATACCCAAGGTTGGGTTTGCCTGAGCAACACTGAAACCAGATCATTTGAATCCTATTTTTGCCCCAAGCGTTTCCTACCTGGTCCCATTCCTTACCTCCTCATCCACAAATCCACAAAGATACTGCACCTGCAGATCCCAGTCAGATCTTACCCATACCAATTCAGGCACTGTTTGTAAAGAAAAAATGCAAGAAGAAAAATGAAACAACCACCTCAATAATTTGTAGTTTTCCAGTTTCTGTGTGATCCTTCTTCCTCTGTTTTATCTCTCTGTCCTTTCCCTGTTTTTCTATAAGCTATTATTTACTACAGGGTTATATGCAAATTGAGATTTTTGAAAGAAAAAGATAAACAAAAGCTTTGTCACTTGGTCCTCTTAGGACAGGGTTTGCAAAACAATGACTTAAGACCTGAGACCAGGTAGGAGAAAGAGCCTCTAGGGACCACTTTGCAGAACTGCAACATGCTGGGGATGGTCTGGGTTTCGCCTTCTGTGGTCATCACACCTAAAAATAGTTTTCTTTTGTTAATAAAGTTGGAGAATGTTGATAAATTCAGTTGAAAGTGTCAAAAGAGGAAGGCTCATGAATTAGAGCATTCCATTAACTACCAAAGCCACAGGAATGCATGTTGGGAAATAGCAAGAACTAAGGTCTGTGATGAGAAATAGTAAGCCCTAAGGTCTGTGATGAAAAAGGAAGCTTCCAACCTCCTCTCCACAGATAAGGCAGAGGGCTCCACATGGACCCCTCTTAATGTCCAAATCAACCCTGATAATCCAGTTCCCAGGTCTCTTTATTTTACTCATATAGGATGAAAAGGGAACTGATGTGAAAGAAATCCCAGGTACATACTTTAGAAACTCAGAACAGAAGAAAAATTGGTCAAGGAAATAATTGCTACCCACATTCTATTTCTTTTTTGATCTAAACGAACACACAAATCATTCTCCTCCTCCTCCCTTTTCACTTCTCTTCCTTCCCCTTCCTCCATCCTTCTCCCCCTGCTCCTTCGTCTGTTTCTGTCTGTCTCTCTCTGATGGTTTAACTTTTCCCTCCATTCCAAGCCCCAGAGTCTTCCATTTCACAATGTCTTTCTGGATGAGCCCTCCAACTCTCACAGCACCATGAGATCTTTTCCTTTATGTATAGAGTGACCATATATTTTATTGTCAAATTGGGACACTTCTGGGAGCAAAAGGGGGTGCCATGACTAGTTACTCTGGAACAGAAGACATGGCTGAGGCTCTAGCAGGCCTAGTGGGGCACAGTCACCCTACTTTCAGGGGTCTATTTAGGTGATGTGCTGTTTTACATTTGCTGACAGGCTGCTTTTGGAATCTTTCTCAAGTTGCTTCTTGCGGGTCGATTGGTCGCAAACTCGGTGGCTCCTCTTCTGCTAGTATTCTTTCTCACAGAACTCATAGTATCACAGCCAAGGCATGTTATTTGTCCAGGTCAGGGGAAAGCATTTAAAACATCTCTCCTGAAAGATGTGTATGCAGAAAGGCTGAAATCTGAAAAAAATGGATAGGTGTACATAAAAAGAAATCTCTCACACACTGGCCTGTTTGATTCTGGTACCTGCTCTTTTTTTTGGGGGGGGGTCCTCTGAAATTGGAGGATTCTCTCTGCTTTTCTGTGTATCTAGATAGAACTTCAGATAACATAAATCGATTGAAGTTGCATTGTGGTGGTGGTGCTGCTGCTGCTGCTGCTAAGTCGCTTCAGTCGTGTCCGACTCTGTGCGACCCCATAGACAGCAGCCCACCAGGCTCCCCTGTCCCTGGGATTCTCCAGGCAAGAACACTGGAGTGGGTTGCCATTTCCTTCTCCAATGCATGAAGGTGAAAAGTGAAAGTGAAGTCGCTCAGTCGTGTCCGACTCTTCGTGACCCCATGGACTGCAGCCTACAAGGCTCCTCCATCCATGGGATTTTCCAGGCAAGAGTACTGGAGTGGGGTGCCATCGCCTTCTCCGGTGGTGGCGCTTGTGGTAAAGAATTCACATGCTCATGCTAAAGCAGGAGATACAAGAGATGCAGATACAATCCCTGGGTTGGGAAGATCCTGGGAGGAGGAAATGGCAACCCACTCCAGCCTTCTTGCCTGGAGAATTCCATAGACAGAGGACTCAGTCCATGGGGTTGCAGTTAGTCAGACATGACTGAGCACATGTGAAATATACAGCATGTACAAAAGGGGTATAAAAGCTTTAGGTTCAGTTTAAAGCATAACAAAAGGAGTGGCCACGTACCTATCAGCTATAGCATGAAATAAAATACCACCAGTATTTGAAAACTACCCCCTTCACCCAGTATATCTCAGGGATCATGTCTTCCCTCATCCCCTTGTCAGAGACGACTGTGCTCTTCACTTTCTTGTTAATTATTTCCAGCTTCGTTTTATAGTTTTACACATGTGTATGCATCCCTAAACAAAATCTCGCTTGTTTGGTGTCAGATGGTACTTTCATGTCATAAGGAAAGAAAACACTGTCATTCTTCCTAGTATGGGAACAAACTGTACTTTTTAGGGGGAAAAACTGAAATATGATGTGCTTTCCAAATACTTAACCAAGGAGAACGTCAATACATGTGGAAGGGAAGACGTTCAGGGAGAAACCCCAGCACTTGCCTTCCCCTTCCCAGGCTGCCTTTGTGTTCCATTTCCTTCTATTTTGTGATTAAATTCCAGCCTTCCATTATTCAGAATTTACATGAACAACTAATGTCACCAGGGAAGTGGTGACTGTTGTGGAATTTCCAACCTGTGGCAATTTTGCAGGCAGAGGCAGGACTTGGAGAAATCACCCACCAAGTGAAGCATGTCGACAATGGTGCCCACTAAATTTCTGTCCTCTTACCCCCAAGACCTCCCTGGGAAGCTAATGGCCTCTGTCGGTCTGTATCATCTCATCATACCAAAACTTTAAACTCATTATTTGCATTGATTAACTTTAAGACAGGGCTTTTAACCATTTCCTACCGTAATGGTCCAGTGGCTAAAAATAAGGTATCTGGGGAGTCTTTGGACATGAACAAGCTGAAGTAAGCATAGATTTACTTACTTTTATTGTGAATAGTATCTCATATACACAGAAGTGTCTCAAATACATCTGTATGATAGAGGATATCAATAAAGTGAATTTCTGCCTACATACCACTCAGCTTTAAAAATAGAGCATAACCTATAGCTTAAATCTTTCTACAGAGACCTCAAAAATTGCTTCTGCAACATTTTATCCTAAATCTGCTGCTTCTCTTCACAGTTTTGCCTGCATATGTGCGTAGTCGCTAATTGTGTCTGACTCTTTGCAACCCCCTAGATTATAGCCCACCAGGCTCCTCTGTCCATGGGATTTCCCAGGCAAGAATACTAGAGTGGGTTGCCATGTCCTTTAACAGAGAATCTTCCCAACCAGGGATCAAACCTGTGTCTCCTGCATTGGCAGATGGATTCTTTACCCCTGCGCCATTCCTAAGCAAACCATAGTTTGACTTTACTTTGGGGGGAGTTTATATAAATAAGCTATTATATTTTCCTAGAATTTAATCCTTTTGCTCAAAACTGTGTTTTAAGAATTCATCCTCAATAATGCTGTGTCTGTACCTCATGATTTTTGCTCTTTGTACTGTTTCATTACATAGATTTATTTACTCTGCTTTTGACAGACAATTGAATTTATCCATTCTGCTTTATTCATTCTTATTTTGATCCACACAGTTGTTTATTTTTTTTCTTTTCTAGTTTGGGACTACTGCAAAGAGCACTGATATGATTATGGGAACTTGTCTTCTGGTGTACATGTGTATGAGTCTCTGAACTTGAATTCCACCTAGAAGTGAAATTGCAGAGTCATAAGCCATAGTATTCAAATTTCTAGGCAATTCCGAAGTGTTTCCCAAAGTAGTGGTTAGGGTTAAATCCCGACCGGATGTGGATGAGAGTTCTCATTGCTCAACATCCTCTTTTAACATACTATTTCACCATTTTCCCCCCAATCTGATGCATTGTGATCTTATCTTCTTATTTCAGTTATTACTGAAGAAACTGAGCATCCTCTCATTTATTATTATAAGCTTTATGTGTTTCCTTTTCTTTGTAATTTCTTTTTCGGTCTTTCGTCTATTTTTCTATTGGGTTGTTTCTCTTTTTCTTATTGATTGGAGCTCTTAAATATCGAAGTTGGTATAGTGATAAGCAATAATTTTAGCTATTGATATATAGTTTATTTTTATAAATTATATGAAAGGTAATTATCTTTCCTTACTCCATATCTAATTATTTCACTCTTTTTGGTGGGCTCATTTGACAAAGAACAGTTCTTAATTTTAAAGTCACTAAATTCTTCAACCTTTTTCTTTAGAGTTTGTGCATTTTGAGTTTAGTTTCTAGATAACTCTTACAGTCTCTTCTTGGAACTGCATAGTTCTGACTCCCACATTTATTTACTTATTCCTTTTTCAATTTGAGTTTTGTAGATAGTGTAAAGAGGGGGTGAATTTCAATTTATAAAATTTGAATGTAGTAGATATTGAACAGTTCACCTTTTCCTCACTTATTTCAAATACAATCTCTGTCATAAATCAAGTGTCCAAATTCAAAATTTCTAAATTCTCTGTATTTCTAAATTCTAAATTTCTAAATTCTTTCTAAATTCTAAATTCTCTGTTCTATCCTTTTGTATTTCTAAATTCTCTGTTCTATCCTTTTGTCTATTTATCAATTAATGTGCAGTATCACACTAACCACATGATTAGTATCATGTCAATTATTATAGTAAAATAAATCTTGATATCTAATAAGACAAGTTCCTTCTTACTTTGTTTCCTTCGGAGTATATTGGCTATCCATTACCTTTTTATTCTTTTGTATGAATTTTGAAATCAGCTTGCCATATTTCATGAATAACATTTCGAAACTGGTATTCTATTTACCACTTAGATCTACGTGAGTAGAATTGACAACTTTATGATATGACTCTTATCCAAGACATAGTGTATTTTTCCATTAGTCGAGTTCTTTAGTGAACTTAAAAAGCTTTCTAATTATGCATGCCTTGTATAACTTTTGTTAGATTTATTCCCATGTGTTTATGTGCTTTATACACCTTGTTGCTTTTGCAAGACACATTTTAAATTATATTTTGTTTCCGAACTTTTTCAATATCTAGAAATGCAGTGGATTTTGTTTGCCAATTGATCAGCTAATTTTTAGAATAAATGTAAATAATGCATCTTTTGATATTTTGGGTTTCTCTGTAGATAATATCATCTATAAATAATGAGAGATTGGCTCCTGTCTTTGAAATTCTTGAAATATTTATTTGTTTTCATTTTACTCTGATGATTGGGACTTCCACTACCATGTGGAAAAAATGTGACAGTAGTGCTCATTCCTGTCTTATTCATGATTAAAAAAAAATATTTTCAAGCTTATACTATTTTGAATGATGTTTGCTCTAGAGGTTTATAGGTCTTCTTTATCAAGTTGAAAACGTTCTATTTTTACTTTGCCAAAAGTTTTATCATGAATGGTTATTGAATTTTACTGGATCATTTTGCTACCATGGGTATAATTATGTGGTTTGTCTCCTTTCACTTGGTAATGTAGTGAATTATAATAGTTCTGACCTGTAATTTTCCTATTTTATTTTGCCCTTAGCTAAATTTTATATCGAGGCTGTGTAGTCTTGTGAAATATTTGGGGAATTATTCCATCTTTTTCTATTCCCTAGAAAAGTAGGTGTGAGAAATTTTTGATAGAATTCACAAGTAAAATAATCTTGCATGTTATTTCTTTTGTACTACAGATTTAATTACATTTTTTAATTTGTAGGGAATTTCTATTTCATCTTGAGTCATTTTTATACATTATGTTTCTTAAAAATTTATGTATTTCATCAATTTATAAACTTATTGGCCTAAAGTTGTTTGTAGTATTTTCTTATTTCTTTTTACATGTCTGTGGGAAAAGTATTTATTTCCCCCTTTTAATGCTGTTTGCATATTCTCTTCTTATGTTTCTTAATAAATCTGTCTTTTAAAAAAAATTCTTTTTAAAAAAAAGACTTTTATCTTTTTGAGTATTTATATGAAATTTTACCTTCTGTTTCTATACTTATTTTGTTTATCTGTTTTTCTCCTTTCTTTGGGTTTATTCTGTTTCTTTTCTAATTTCTAAGAATGGATAGTGAACTCATTTAATTTTAAACCTTCTTCTTTAAAAAAAAAATCCTTTTCCTCTTTTCTAATGTAAGAATTGTAGACTATATTTTTCCTTGTAAAAACTTTTTTGCACTCCACATATTTTGTATTAGTTTATACAATGTATAGTGTTTTTGTTAACTGCATAAATACTGAATAAATAGAGCAATTACCTGACATTTTATTTACATGATCTGACAATGTGTTGAGAGCATTTCAGGCACAGAACACGGCTTTCATAATTTCTGATGTATATGCTTGTCTTAACCAAGATAAAAAAGATAACCTACCCCAAATAAATCGCTCCATAATTTCCTTCCTCTTTTAAGTATGCATATCTTAACAGGGTGAAAAATAAAATTACACAGTTAAAAGCAGAAAATGTTTCTACCAAGGGCCAGTGATCTTTTGCACTTTTGCCACCTAAAACATAGTAATCTGAAGGTTTTCTTCCCCACTAGGCACCCCTACCCTTGCCTTCAGGCTCTTCAAGGAGTCATATTCTTAGAGCCCAAGAGCTTGATTTGTTATCTTGTCCCTGTAAAATTTGTTTTAATACTTAAGCCTTCACGGCTCTGTACCTTCAGCAAGTCTCAGTTTCCTTATTTGTGAAATAAACATCATAATATCAGTCCCGGTATTTTTCTGAGGATTTAATGAATGTGGAAGCACGTTTTAAAAAGTGCTAAGCAAGTGTAAGTCACTATTTCTCTTCCTACGGCAGGATGAATCTTCAAATTTTTATCCCTCAGTTCTTTACTCATCTGTGCCTTTTCCTACTTCTCTAGGAAGCCTTTAAGCTCTCTATAGAATCTTCTGTTCTAGAAGCCACATGTTACAGAGCTTATCTTTAAAGATGTGAAATCCCTTAGAGGCCATTTATTCAAAGCTCCTCCATTTGCAGATGAAAAAACAAAGGTGTTTTAGTCCAGGGAATGCTTATCCCAGTGCCTGTAAACAGCAGAGGTGAAATTCCCTAGTGATTCGTGCCAGAACCAAAACCAGAATGAAGATCTCAAGACTTCTTGTCTTGTGTTTCCTATTATATTCTCACCTGATGAGTGCCACTTCTCATTTTTATTTAGTTTTGAGTGTTTCCACCAGTAATTAGCCACCACTTAAGAGGCAGTTATGCTCTCCCCACTACATCTGATAATGGCCCTCTAGGAACTACTTGAAAAAATTCAGTTTTACCAAAAGACTTAAAGATAGCTGTGTGATTTTTGCCCAAAGCATACTCATTTATTTAAAGATGAATCTCAAGCTGCCTATTTAAAAATAAAGTGAAATTTATTTCAACAAAGTACAACTCTCCATTGGGAAACCAGATATCTAAAACAAGTATCGCCATCCATAACATGGGGCTGGATGAGAAGTGCCTCAGTGCGGTCCATTTGTTTTCCTACCCTGGATGAAACAAGCCCTGTGGCAAGTCACTTAACATACACACTTCGAGGCCTCATTAACTGGCTTCCCAGGTGGCTTAGGGGTAATGAACCCTCCTGCCGAAGCAGGAGATGTAGGACATGCAGGTTCGAATCCCTGGGTCTGGAAGATCCTTGGGGGAGGAAATGGAGCCCACTCCAGTACTCTTGCCTGGAAAATCCCATAGACAGAGGAGCCTGGCGGGCTACAGTCCATGGGAGTTGCAGAGACGGACAAAACTTAGTGACTTAGCGAACACTCAGGCTTCATTGCGTTTATACTGATTGATTTGACAGAGACAATCACCCACCGAGGTTCACTCGGTCCTTGTGTGTAAGAACATCAGTGCTCTCATGTTTCCCCTTAAGGTGCCATGACATTGGTGCACAGCATGTGACTCGCTCCAGAACGTTCATTGTGCCTGGAGAGCAGTGGGTGCTCCTAGTTGAAAGGACGCAGTCTGGACAATGTGATAGCTACAGCGTCCTTAACAACAGGGGCTATGGATTATCACGTGTTCAACGGGCTACAGCATCCTTCACCGAGAGGGAGCTAGAGGCAGTCTGGTCAGTCCTGTCTAGTTGGGCGGCTGCAGTGAGATGTGGTGGGGTTGTGAGTGAGGGTGACCAGCCACACGGCTGCCTCTGCACTGGGTGTCCTGAGCAGCGTGGGCGGCCTCTGTCCCCTCCTGCAGCCCTGAGCCCAGCGGCACCGGGAATCTCTATTCGCTGCAGAGAAATCAAAGAATTCCAGAGCGAGGCCCTGGAATGCCTGGCTGCCTCCCAGCTCTCTCACGAAGAAGTAAATCCCATTGTTGTCTCCCTCTCCTTTCCGCACTCTGGGAATCGGCACTAGCGTAGCCCAGCACCTTTCTCCCTCCAAGGAGAAGCCTCGGCTGTATCAGGAAGCACAGCAAATCTTATAACATCAACTCAGAGCGCTGCCCACATTTTATCTTCCACCCTCGCACCCGTCTCTCCCATGGGGGGGCGGGGAGGGGGCTGTGGGCTTCGTGACTTTCTCCACGCGCTGGCCTGTCGCGTGGTCCCTGCTGTCGGGGACTCTTTGAACCGAGCCCAAGCCCGTGTCCGAGAAGGGCTTGTGATGGATCCCCGGTGCCGTCCTGAGCAGACCGGGATATCGCACCTCTAACTGGAGGGCCTGGTAAACAATACAGCGTGTACTCGGCTTCATAAACACTCGGCGTTGTTACAAAGGGCCTTGCAAACTCTGTGTGATAGGACTTGACCTTAAAAGCTATAGACAATCTCTCGGAGCACAGACGGTTTCATAAAGTACAATCACTTCCTGGAATTCTTGGGCCAGTGCAGTCGGAGCCGTGCAAATCCTGTTTTGCTTGCATTACTTCCTGCATGTGAATATCATCAGTCTAGCAGGACCGTAACCATGGCACTTGTAAATAGCCGAGGGGCGACTTCTGATAACGGGCGTACAGTTTTAAGAAGTTTTTCTTTTTTTTTTAAGACAAGCCTGAATCGTACCTCACAAATGCCATATGGCAACAACAAAGTTGACAAATTGCCATTTCAAAAATGTATGTGTTCAGACCCAGATATGTGTTTAAATCACCAAAGGAAGCAAACTAGATTCCCATAGTATTGAGAGTATATCATGGGTTGTTTTCATTTGTAATAATGTGTGCTAAATCACTTCAGCTGTGTCCGATTCTTTGTGACCCTATGGACCATAGCCAACAGGCTCCTCTGTCCATGGGATTCTCCAGGCGAAAATACTGGAGTGGGTTGCCATTTCCTCCTCCAGGGGATCTTTCCGACCCAGGGATTGAACCCACGCCTTTTAACGTCTCTTGCATTGGCAGGTGGGTTCTTTACACTAGAGCCAGCTGGGAAGCCCTTTGTTACAATGTAAATTTATATAAATCCTTAAGTGGTGAGCAGAGATGGACACTGACCAGAATCATAACTGATCCTTTCCACAGTACGGTTCCTTTTTCTAGTGAACAGGTTTGTAAATTTTAACTGTTTGGCTCTTAGTTTCTCAAATCAGTGCTAAGAAGGAAAAACATGAATGCTACCCCTTGAAATACTCATTTTGAAACTCTGACTCTTCAGAAACTTGACACCACTGCTGGGCAGTTCTGCTCCGACTTTGTTTGGTATCGACGTGTGTGTGCGTGTGCACGTGCACATTCATGCTCAGCTGTGTCTGACTCTTTGTGACCCCATAGGCTGTAGCCCGCCAGGCTCCTCTGTCCGTGGGATTTTCCAGGGAAGAATACTGGAGTGGGGTGCCATTTCATTTTCCAGGGGATCTTTCCCACCCAGGGATGGAACCCATGTCTCTTGTGTCTTCTGCATTGGCAGGCGGATTCTTTACCATTGCACCACTTGTGAAGCCCACTTTTACACCATCTCAATCCACGGAGATGGTATAAAAGTAGAGAGAGACCAAAGCAGGCTACTTTAACCTCCACAGAAAATCCAAAGTTATATTTGCTGTAAATGCCTCAGTATTTAAAATGGGGACCTGCTGAACCAATCTTGATTCTTTAGCCTTTGTTACATGATTGAAATGTTTACTGAGCTAACATTGTTAAGTTAAAATTTTAACAGATACAAAACATGATGGGTATTGGACAGATGTTGACAAAAGTGTTTGAGTTTCCAACAAAGATTTCCTTAGAGAGAAATAAAGAGAAGAGGAGCTTGTAAGACTCTCAGTTATGTTTTCATAGATGCTGTTTGATTTTTTTAATACCTAAAATTCTAAATTATTTCTCAAATAAGTCGTGGATGGAATAATGTACAACATGGGGACTATAGTTGAGAATATGGTGTTGTACAATACAGTTGAAAGTTGCTAAGAGAGATCTTAAAAGGTTTCATCACAAGAAGAAAAAAGCTTTAGTAAGGATGTGTAGTGATGGATGTTAATTAAATTTACCATGGGGATGATTTAATAAAATATATAAATATCATTATGTTGTGCATTTGAAACTAATCTAATGCTGTATGTCGATTAACCTCATGGAGGAGCAACAAAACTTTTAATTATTTCTATTTCTAAATTTCAAATTAAAATCAGTAATATCTGACCAATATTTTCACATAAGTATTAAGGATCGTTTGATGTCTTTAGATAAAAATAAAATCTTTATTTTTCTTATGCATTATACATAGTAAGTGCTAAAAATCTTAGGATGGTAATTAACAAAATACTTCCATTTTAATCCTTCATCTTAAAAAAAATTAGCACCAGTATTTTCAACGTGTTGATTTGCTCAAGATATATCTTAGAATAATGATCTGCTTTCATACCCTCAGTTTCTCTGAAGTTATTATGGACTTCTGGTGTTATCTTATAAAATCTTTCATAAGTTGCTTCTATAAAGTAAACAAGACTCAGAAAGCTCTTGTCTAAAGCCACACAGCTCACAAGCAGCAGAGTCAGGATTTGCGTCCAGGTGTTCATGGCTTCAAAACAATTTTATTTAACCCAACAATGCAACTGCACTGACGACAGTCATCAGACAAAAATATTCTGAAGAATTCTGGAGAAATAGGAAAGAGTCAGACAAAACTGATACACGTGGGGGGAAGAGGCTGTGAGTTCGGAACAGGAAATACATGGGATGCTTTCGTCATGAAGCAATACAATTTCAGCTTGACTTTCCTTCTTCATTGTCCTTCCTCATTGTCTAGCTTATAATGTGGTCATGGTTATGTCCAGTGGCTACATTCCTGAATATGTATTCGGTTTCCTCATGGGAGGCAAGTCATTCCTGATTGACTTAGATGGAGAAATAAATGCCAAAGGTTCTCCAAACATCAGTACCAAGGAGGCCAAGAACCCACTTTTATTCATTTTTTTCTTAAACTTTTTATTTTGGAGCATAGCCAATTAACAATGTTATGATACTTAAGAAAAGGGTGTTAGTTTTAGGTGATATATTGTGATATATTACAATAACTATATTGTAATCATTTTAGGTAGACAGCAAAGGGACTCAGCTGTACATAAATACCTATCCATTCTCTCCCCAACTCCCCTCCCATCCAGGCTACCACATAATACCAAGCAGAGTTCCCTGTGCTACATAGTAGGACCTCGTTGGTTATCCATTTTAAATATAGCAGGGTGTACACGTCAATCCCAAACTCCCCTAAACTATCCTTCGCCCTCTTCTCCCCCCCGCCAGGCAACCGTAAGTTCATTCTCTAAGCTTGTGAGTCTATTTCAGAACATCCATTTTAAAATGGATGTATCTAACGGTGTCACCTACATGAGCTGGTGATCTGATGCTAGTTCTCAAAGGATGTGACTTCTCTTTATGCTATTAGAAGCTCCCCCTGCCTTACAGGCCAGGTAAAGAACACTTGCCCAGCAGCCAGAGGGCTGGGACACCGTGTCTTGGTACATCCTGTTGGTAAAATCCACTCAATGGAGTCTTGTTACCATGTTGCCTGCCACCCAATAATGGCACACCGAATTTGGTCCTCTGATAAGCATGAGTAACTTCCTCTATGGCCAAAGGGAGGTACATAACATGACTTTGGAGCCAGGCTTGGCTTTATATATTGTATTTACTTTGCAGAATTCATTTACGGGCATAGGCAGGGAGACAAAACACCTCCTTTTCATGAGGGTCCCAGAGGGAGAGCAGGCGCACAATGTCGCTTCATACCTCGCAAACAATACAGCACAGAAGACTCCTTCTAGCATAATAAACAGCCCACAGTCTACAGTCTCCGTGTTTTTGGTATTGACAATGCTTTTTAAAGTTAGATCAAAAAGGTACTTGGGCTTTTTTTTAAAAAAACTTGGTGTCTGTCTGAACAGGGCAAAAATTCTGCCCAACTGTTAGATGAAACAGACCTGAAAAATCTGATGATCAAAAGGAGTTGTACTTCCAGCATTTTGAGGGCAATTCTCCTTGAGAGCTATGAGGTAGAAAGAAATTATAGGTTTTCATTGTATCCATTGGGTTATACGACGTCACTTTTCTTTTGGTGATTTCACTATGCTTGGTAAGAATAGAGACCAATTCAACAAAGAAATGAAAGTTTTCAGAGTATCCCTGGAGAGATCTCAGATTTGCAGTCTCAATTAACTATTAACTCATAATAAACTATACATAATACTTTTAATAGGATTTTTAAGATTTTTTTTGAAAGATGAGAAGTGATTGGCTCTTCTCTTTGAAAAGAAAACAAGCATCAAGAGGAAATGAAAGCCAGATATGAGAGAAATATCAAAATGTTTTTAAAAGTCAGCCTGTCTCACTTTTTTTGTCTGTCCCTCTTTATGAAATTTTTTGAAAATCTATGATAGAAAAATTTCCCTAAAATTTAAATATCATTGAATTCAGAAATAGGAACAAGGGCACTCCCAGTCCTAAGGGTTCATCTACAATTGTCAATGTGTAGACATGTGTCTTTCTATTTAGAAAAAAAAAAAAAAGAAACTTTCTTAAAACAGGATCTATTTATATTTATTAAAAATTCATTTACCAAAAGTATGTGCTATTACTCCTAGAGTAGTAATGAATAAGGGAAAGTAATTTGGGTCTGGTACAGTCAACATGGAGATCACTGTCTGGAAAAAAAAGTTAGGGCATAAGCACATGCATGACCTGGACACAAATCCAAAGAGATAAATTCCAAATGACATATATGAAGTGCTAAGGGAGGTCCCATTTGAATATTAATAGACCTACATGAGGCTACCAACACACAGTTTCCTCAGATGTCAAAGTGTTTCAATCCATCAGTATCTCTTGCACAGAATTCCCAAGATACTTGCTTTAGTAAGTTCAGTTCAGTTCAGTTCAGTTCAGTCGCTCAGTCGTGTCTGACTCTTTGTGACCCCATGATCTGCAGCACGCCAGGCCTCCCTATTCATCGCCAACTCCAGGAGTTTACTCAAACTCATGTCCAGTGAGTTGGTGATGCCATCCAACCATCTCATCCTCTGTCATCCCCTTCTCCTCCTGCCTTCAATCTTTTCCTGCATCAGGGTCTTTTCCAATGAGTCAGCTCTTCGCATCAGGTGGCCAAAATATTGGAGTTTAAGCTTCAACATCAGTCCTTCCAATGAACATTCAGGACTGATTTCCTTTAGGATGAACTGGTTGGATCTCCTTGCAGTCCGAGGGACTCTCAAGAGTCTTCTCCAATACCACAGTTCAAAAGCATCAATTCTTTGGCACTCAGCTTTCTTTATAGTCCAACTCTCACATCCTGCTTGCAAAAACAACCAAGATTCATTTTAAATATGGCTTCTTTCCTCATTCATAATTGGCAATGTGGAGCATTTTACATAGACTGCTTCTGAGAAATCCATTTTGCCCCAATTCAAGGAAGATGGAGTCCATGTTGTAGGCAAGTTGTGTCTGGATAAGCTCGATGAGTTTTCATGCAAATACATTGTTCCCAAAAGGCTCATAATAGGAAATCTCTTATTTCAGCCGCCAGAAATACTTCATTGATATCATGGTTGTTAAAGAACCATTTGGACAGCTGTGATCCTGACTCATAAAGGTCACTAATATCCAAGTACCTTGCAAGAGTCGTTTCCAACCATCCTTATGATCAGCCAGAGCATCATCGCAATTCCCCGAGATGGATGACTGAAGTTCAGAGGCAGACCCAGGCCTTCTGAGAAAAGCTAACCTCAGCAGGGTGTTTCTCCTAAGGTAGGTGGGGAAGAAGCATTATCTGGTTTTCCCACAACACTGATCAACTCAACCCACACAAAAACAGAAACTTTCCACGGTTTGCAAGCTGTGGCATATTTTATCAATGTGTCTGCCCTCAGTAAGTTTTTCCAAGGGTAGGGAAAAAACACAGAGAGAGTTTCTTTCTTCTTTCTTTCCTCCTTCCCCCCTCCTTCCCCCCTCCTTCCCCCCTCCTTCCCCCCTCCTTCCCCCCTCCTTCCCCCCTCCTTCCCCCCTCCTTCCCCGCTCCTTCCCCCCCTCCTTCCCCCCTCCTTCCCCCCTCCTTCCCCCCCTCCTTCCCCCCCTCCTTCCCCTCTCTCTTTCTTCCTTGTACAATTTTTCTGAAGGCACAGGCAAACACTCTGTGAAAATCATAGTTGGGCCTTGTTAGCATCATTTCACTGCAGAAATAGAGACTGTGTTACCTTCCAAGGTGAGGAGCAGTCAGCACGAAGAAGCTGCTCCACCGCCTGTCTTCTAAGAGGTTTCATCCCCTCGGGGGCAAGATCTTTCTTAGAAAGTCAAAGCGTGAGATGGCAATCTCTACAGCTGTTAGAATTTGGGGGAAAAAACAATAGTAGTTGGACCTCAAAACATATGTGTAAATTTTAATTCTGAGATTTTGGAGAAGAAAGGGAATGTTTCCAAATTTTCAACATTTATTGCTCCCCAAATGGTAATTATAGAATAAGTGATGATTTATCAGTGCTAAGATTAGAGTCACCCCAAGCAAGTGCAAAAAATTAGATGGAGATTCATAAGACAGATGTTCTTTGAGATAATTCCTACCAATGACCACAGATTTGGGCTTAATCCAAAGAGCAGTCATAAACAGACTCGGAATTAGATAACTGAAACTGGGGACAATGGAAGGATTATGAATATTCTGGCGTATCATCTTTTATCTGAAAGGCTTTAGATAGTACTAATTTTTTCTTTAAGAACAATAGATAATAATGGTGACTCATTTGATTCTCTTGGTCACTTCAAATAAATGTAGCAGTCAAAAATAGCTCTTGTAATTTCATGGTGACCAAGTCTATTCTATATGCTTTCATTAATGCAATTGCTATTTGCAGGCTAACAAATTGTACCCAGCTCCCCTGGGCTTTGTTTTTCTTTGAACAACATTCAGAACAAGAAAATACAAATATCACTGCCGAGTGATGGACTGGATTTAGTCTGGGCTGATTCAGGCCTGGGCGATGGCTCTAAAATTCTTGCCTATGAGTCTGAACTTGTGAGTCACTGAAAATCAGCATTGCTAGGGTGCTATATGCTGGCATAGTGCAAACTTAAAGCCATTCTAGGACCCAGAGCAAGAAAATATTATGCTCTAGGTTGCCTGGGAAATGAGTACACTTCAAAATGCCTAGACATGTACCTTAAAAGGGGAGGGGTCTTCAAGCTTCTTAATACCACCAACTCTTCTGCTGCTATTTTTAAACATTTAATGGAAGTTGTGTTTTATATTTTCAACTTTTTATTTTGCACTAGTTGCTAAGTCACTTCAGTCGTGTCCGACTCTGTGCGACCCCATAGACGGCAGCCCACCAGGCTCCGCCGTCCCTGGGATTCTCCAGGCAAGAACACTGGAGTGGGTTGCCATTTCCTTCTCCAATGCATGAAAGGGAAAAGTGAAAGTGAAGTCGCTCAGTCGTGTCCGACTCTTTGCGACCCCATGGTCTGCAGCCTACCAGGCTCCTCCATCCATGGGATTTTCCAGGCAAGAGTACTGGAGTGGGGTGCCATTGCCTTCTCCATTTTGCACTAGAGTATAGCCAAATAACATTGTTTGATAGTTTCAGGGGGATGGCAAAGGGACCCAGCCATACGAATACATGTATCCATTCTCTCCCAAACTCCCCTCCTATCCAGGCTACCACCCTGAGCAGAGTTCCCTGTGCTCTACAATAGGTCCAAACTGGTTACCCATTTAAAATATAGAAGTGTGTGCATTTATTGCTGGTGAGAAATGAAAATTGATTGATATTTCTGTTTTTTTTTTAATCAAATTGACAGCTGATTTTTAGTTTAATAGCAATAGAGTGAGAATTGCCATGAAGATAAAATATTGGACTCAAAGTATAGTTTAGGTAATTAATTTAAATTCTCTTGACTTCATTTTTTAAAATCTGAGGTAATTTTGTCATTTTTACTTAATAGACATCTTAGAAGTTTGTGGTATATGGTATAAGTTACACTTGAATAACCTTACCTACACCGTCAAAATCTTGCATGTAAATATTTCAGAAATATTCAAGAGTTTGGTGTCAACTCTGTGTGGTTTTTTCTGTTTGTTTGTTTAGCAGCAGTTCTTACCAAGAAACATATCAAGCATGAAATTTACTTCTAAAAAGTTCAATTCCTTGTTCAGTCAATGAATTATTAGATTAAGTCGCCTATCTGAGGCAGATATGCTCAGAAATTACTTACTTCACAGGGTCCTGGAGAAGGAAGCATAACATAGGTTTGCCTTGAAAAAAGGAGGCACCACAATTTGTCAGCCTAGAATCCTGCACAAATTTTACACTAAATGAATATGTACATGGTTAAGGTTTCATTCTTTCTCTGTTGAATCGGTTTCTCCTGTACTGTGCTTAGTCGCTCAGCTGTGTCTGAGCCTGCCAGGCTCCTCTGTCCATGGGGATTCTCCAGGCAAGAATACTGGAGTGGATTGTCATGCCCTCCTCCAGGGGACCTTCCCAACCCAGGGATTGAATCCAGGTCTCCCACGTTGCAGACAGATTCTGTACCATCTGAGCCACCAGGGAAGCCCAGCATTAAAAACCAACCCTGAATATCCAGGAGGACCTAACAGCCTATGTTACTCAGTGCCACCTCTCATGATAGAATACACGGTATTTTGTGACCATAGGGAGATTACAGAGCTATTTTTTTTGTCCTCCTTCTTGTCTTCTTCCTTCCTTTAGTTTTTTTTTGGCGGGGGGGGGGGGTGGCGGTGGGGGCAGTTAACTGAATGGTGATATAAAGATGGGGTAATTTTAAGACACTTTCAGAACCTTTTTCTCTTAGTATCTGAGGCAAAGAAGCAGCCCTGTTTTTGTCTAAAGAGTGTGGGTTAGCAGCTCCAACCTGCCCCAGGGCAAGGAATGAAGGACAAGAGATCCGGCAGCTGCAGAGAGCACTTGGACTCACCCAGGAGGGGCAAAATGCTCCTGTGAATTCCTTCAGATCACTGAAGCTGCCTGTCAGATTGAATCTGAGTGTTCTGGCTCATCAATCAGAGCCTCAGGGCAGCCCCTGTTGCCAGAGTCCTGCGTCACCCAGAGCCACAGCACCAGGGAGGCCGGGCCCCCAACTGTGAAGAGTGTCAGTGGGTCTCAGTCCCCAAAAGTCAGCATGCCCTGCGGTGGACGGCCTCCTGGAAGGGGAGACCTCTGGAGGTAACGGGCATTAGAAAAAGAGAAAGGAAAGAGGCAGCTGAGAAAGGAGGAAGAGAGGGGTGTGAACAGAGGAGATTAAAAAGGACTGGTGCACTGGGACGGCCCAGGGGGATGGTATGGGGAGGGAGGAGGGAGGAGGGTTTGGGATGGGGAACACATGTATACCTGTGGCGGATTCACTTTGATATTTGGCAAAACTAATACAATTATGTAAAGTTTAAAAATAAAATAAAATTGGAGAAAAAAGAAAAAAAAAAAAACAAAAGCACAGCATATATAAGCAAGCAAAACCCCCTATATCAACATCCCCTATATCACAAACCATCAGTTCTTCTCAGGCCCTAAATAATTTGTTTATAAAGTTCTAGATTTAGAATCATTTTTTGCTCATCTTTAAATTGACTATATACTGGCAATAGTTCACATCTATCCCACAGCAATTTTAGCACTGAACCCATTTAAGCCCATATTTACATTCCCACTTCCTTTTGTGATATACTGCACATTCTCATACTGTTCCAACATTTCTTTATGAACTCATCAAGTTAATTTCTTCAAAAATACCACAGTATCAAGGGAATATCTACTCTATTTTTTTTCTTCTCTGTCAATTAACCATGTCCTTTACATGAACAGAATTTTCTCTTTTGAGTTTTATAAGTTTGTCAATTGAAAAGAATTTTTAAACTCATGGCAATTGAACAATTTTGATATCAATTCCTTCATTAGATTTTTGGCTTTCAGACAACTGAACACTTTAAGACTATTCCAGATATAGCTTTGAAGTCTTTGTGCAGTCTGAGTTCTTAATTACCAAGCAATTCTTTACACCAGAGATCCCCAATCTCCAGGATCTAAAGTCTGATGATCTGAAGTAGAGCTGATGTAATAATAATAAAGTGCACAATATATGTAAAAAAAAAAAAATAGCTGGACATTTTGTCTTAGGAATGAAACCCATTCTCATGCCAGCCCTCTAAGACTTTTTTTTTTTTCCAAACTTTAAACTTTTTATTTTGTATTGGGGTAGAGAAGGAAATGGCAACCCACTCCAGTATTCCTGCCTGGAGAATCCCATGAACAGAGGACCCTGGTGTGCTACAGTCCAGGGGGTCACAAAGAGTCAGATGTGGCTTAGGAGCTGAGCAGCAGCGTAGCTGATCAACAGTGTTGTGGCAGCTTCAGGTGAGCAGCGAAAGGACTCAGCCACATGTGTACATGCATCTGTTCTCCTCCAAACCCCGGTCCGAACCAGGCTGACACAAAACACTGAGCAAAGTTCCCTGTGCTATGCAATAGGTCCTTGTTGGTTATCTGTTTTACATATAGCAGTGTGTACATGACCTTCCCAAACTCTCTGACGGTCCCTTTCCCCTGGCAACCATAAGTTTGTTTTCTAAGTCTGTGTGTCTCTTTCTGTTTTGTAAGTTCATTTGTATCCTTTCTTTTTAGATTCCACATATAAGGGATGTCATGTGACATTTCTCCTTCTCTGTCTGGCCAGTCCCCTAAGATTCATTCATTCAAGTATCACGGTACTTCTGCTGCCAAAGCAGAGCTTCTGCAAACAGTTATATAATGTATGTCTTGATCTGGGGGTCTGCATTGGAGGGCAGGGGGTGTATCACCCAGAGTAATTCTCCCCATGACTTGCCCATGAAAGTGCTTGTTCTTAAAAGTTGCATCTTGAACAAACGCTCGTGAGGATTAAAGAAATACGTTTATGTCTCCTGAGGACCGGGCCAACAAAGGTCCGTCTAATCAAGGCTATGGTTTTTCCAGTGGTCATGTATGGATGTGAGAGTTGGACTGTGAAGAAAGCTGAGTGCCGAAGAATTGATGCTTTTGAGCTGTGGTGTTGGAGAAGACTCTTGAGAGTCCCTTGGACTGCAAGGAAATCAAACCAGTCCATCCTGAAGGAAATCAGTCCTGAATATTCATTGGAGCGACTGATACTGAAGCTGAAACTCCAGTACTTTGGCCACCTCAGGCGAAGAGTTGACTCATTGGAAGACCTTGAAGCTGGGAGGGATTGGGGGCAGGAGGAGAAGGGGATGGCAGAGGATGAGATGGCTGGATGGCATCACCGACTCGATGGACATGAGTTTGGGTAAACTCTGGGAGTTGGTGATGGACAGAGAGGCCTGGCATGCTGGGGTTCATGGGGTCGCAAAGAATTGGACACGACTGAACGACTGAACTGAACTGAGGACTGGGATGGCCATTCCCATGGGAAAGGAGAGCAGCACACACAAGCTTGTTTTTAAAAAGAACTTAATAATTTTAAGGGCTTCCCTGGAGGCCCAGTGGTTAAGAATCTGCCTTGCAATCCAGGGGATGCAGGTTCAATCCCTGGGTGGGGAACTAAGATCCCACATGTTGTAATGTAACAATTAGAGGAGCATCACGAACAAGACTCAGCACAGCTAAATGAATAATTCAAATTCATTTGTTTAAAAGAAAATACAGTATTTATAACAGAAAGTAATGAATGATATTTATTTTAAAAAATAGAACTTAATAATTTTAAAAAGGGTAAAGATCTCAGTCAAGGTTAGTCACCTAAATTGTGGGAGCCTTAAACCAACACCAACAACATAATGCTGATAATGATTTATCAGCATAATGCTGATAACAATCCACACTTATATCTACACATTCACGTAGTATACATATGAACATATATACATATACACATGTGTATATATATATGCACATGTAGTATATATAGATATACTGCTGCTGCTAAGTCACTTCAGTCGTGTCCGACTCTGTGCAACCCCATAGACAGCAGCCCACCAGGCTTCCCGTCCCTGGGATTCTCCAGGCAAGAACACTGGAGTGGGTTGCCATTTCCTTCTCCAATGCACGAAAGTGAAAAGTGAAAGGGAAGTCGCTCAGTCGTGTCTGACTCTGTGTGACCCCATGGACTGCAGCCCACCAGGCTCCTCCGTCCATGGGATCCTATACACATACATGCATATATATGCACATACATATATAATACACATAATATACTTACTTAACCAGAATCATGACATTTTTCTTCTTATTAAAATCTTTGAGATAGATGAAAAATTGAGTAATAGATTATTAAGAGCTCCAGGTCTGGTAACTTCTTGAAACTAGTGTGTAAAAATATGTAATCAGGCATGTTTTTTCAATCACACATGCCTTCTATCCCCATTTAATAATAAAAATAGATCAAGACTAAATTCTATTAGCAAATCACGGTTATTTAGTTTCATTTGTGTGTTACATGTACTAGTCAGAAGAATAATAAGATTTCAGGAGATTTGGTAGAATATTCAAAATTTTTGAAATCACCAATTCAGTTAGAGAATTCCACAAGCGTGAGTTCTTACACGAACTTGCAAGTACAAAGATTAATGACCTAAGCATTTCAGGTTTAGCTTTAAGTCTAAAAGTGGAAAGAGACCCACCCATAATTAATGAAGTAATGGTGACTTAGAGAAAAGAACTACATCAGTTTTAAAAACGTAACTCAGGATTCACCTATTCAAGAAAACTTGGTTTACGAAATCCAAATGTTAAAAAACAAAACAGAACATCAGAGCTTGATGTTTCACCAGATTCCTTAACTTTATAAATAGTTTCAACATGGGATTAAAGTAAATATTAACTGATCTCACTCATTTACTTAGAAGATGATTCAATTTTCAGAAATGATCTACTCTCAAACCCGAGGAATATCACAACTCTGTGGTACAAGTTCTATCCGGAAATGCTGAAAATTCAGTTTTCCAAAAGATGCAATATAATCAGTCTTTGAAGTTATCCTAGAATAGAAGATAGCAAAACTTTCAAAATTTAAAGATGGAAGCCAATTTCTAACCCCTTTTATATAACAAATATAGAATTAGGGCGGGGAAGAATTATATCAGCTGTTTTAATAGAAGAGGCAAGAAGGAATAATTTGAATCTTATTTTAATTCTGTGCCATCTATGTGCTGATGCCCATCATTTAAATATTTTTGGCCATTTTTTTCCTGAGTTTGACCTTGTATATACAAAGGCCAACTTTCATTTATCTCCACTTGGATGTCTCATAGGAATTTCACAGGTAATATCCCCAAATTATTGAGTTCTTACTTATCCAGAATGCTGCAAGAGCTTCCTAAATCGTATTCTTATTTTCAATTTGACTCTCTCATTTTCTGTTTTCCAGGTAGCAACCAGAGAGATCTCAAAAATCCTTGAGTAACTTCCTATTTTACTTGACATAAAGCCTTATCACCTTCCACGCTCAGTCCCTTCAGCCATGTCTGACTCTTTGTGACCCTCTGGACTATAGCCAGCTCTGCTCCTCTGTCCATGGGATTCTCTAGACAAGAATAATAGAATGGGTTGCCATGCCCTCTTCCAGGGGATCTTCCTAACCCAAGGATTGAACCTGTGTTCCCTGTGTCTCCCAATTGCATGCAGATTCTTTACCCACTGAGACACCTAGGTAACCCTTATCACCTTAAAATGACTTATATACAGGGTGACGATCTGTCTTGGTTTGCCAAACACAATTCTGTTCATATCAATTGGCTATGTTTTTGTAAAGACCATTCACTTCATTCCAAAGTGTCCCTGTTTGGATGATACGTTTTGATGACTTTAAGGTCCTGCATGATTTGGCATCTGCCCCCTCTTCGACTTTAAGTCAGACTGTCCTGGGCCTTGCTCATGCTACTCCAGCCACATGAATCATTGTCTTTCAGCCCCTTAAATATGGCAAGGTCCTCACTAACTCAAGGGCTTCCCAGGTGGCGCTAGTGGTAAAGAACCCACCTGCCAATGCAGGAGACATAGGAGATGTGAGTTCGATCCCTGAGTTGGGAAGATCCTCTGGAGAAGGAAATGGCAACCCATTCCAATATTCTTACCTGGAGAGTCCCATGGACAGAGGAGCCTGGTGGGCTACAGTCCATGGGGTGGTGAAAGAGTCGGACACGACTGAAGCGACTTAGCATGTTTTTACTAACTCAAGGTCTACACACTTCACTTTTTCTTTTCATTTTTTCAGTTTCAGCTTAAATACCATACTTGAAGGGACTCCTTCCCTGATTATCCAACCTGTCAAAAGAAGATTGTCCCCTTCTAAACACCTCCGACCTCTGTTCTTTCCCCTAGTAATACACATGAATATTTACAAGTATACATTTATCTGCATATTTTTTCAGTCTTTTTCAGTACAACACAGTTTTCTTCATAGAAAAGTTTCTCCAAATGGGAAGAGAACATGTCTGTTTTCTTTCATCTTTGAAACCTGTATCTAGTCCAATGCCTGAGACACAGTGAGCTCTCAGTATTTGTTTTAATGGATGTTTGGGTGAATAAGTACATGAAATGGATGATCTGTGATCATCACTTAGGAGAAGTTAAGACTGATTCAACTTTGGGAGCAATGGGAAGAAAACCAGACACATAAAATGAAAGCTTCTTAAAAATCAGTCATAGACTTACCTTTGATTTGTGAACAATTACCAATTATCTTGAAGCACTGAGGTAGGGACTGAGGTTCAGCTCAGTTCAGTTCAGTTCAGTCGCTCAGTCATGTCGGACTCTTTGCGACCCCATGAATTGCAGCACGCCAGGCCTCCCTGTCCATCACCAACTTCCGGAGTTCACTCAAATGCACGTCCATCGAGTCGGTGATGCCATCCAGCCATCTCATCCTCTGTCGTCCCCTTCTCCTCCTGCCCCCAATCCCTCCCAGCATCGGAGACTTTTCCAATGATTCAACTCTTCACATGAGGTGGCCAAAGTATTGGAGTTTCAGCTTTAGCATCATTCATTCCAAAGGAATCCCAGGGCTGATCTCCTTTAGAATGGACTGGTTGGATCTCCTTGCAGTCCAAGGGACTCAAGAGTCTTCTCCAACACCGCAGTTCAAAAGCATCAATTCTTCGGTGCTCAGCTTTCTTCACAGTCCAACTCTCACAGGACCACAGGAAAAACCATAGCCTTGACTAGACGGACCTTTGTTGGCAAAGTAATGTCTCTGCTTACAAAAGTGAATAAAATACAGTATCTTCTTCAGGAGTTGACAAGCCTTTTGAAGCGATAAACACAAGTTTGTTCAGCACAATTTGGAGCACAGAAAAGAAATAACCTAATACTGACTAGAATTTGAGGAATCCTTTCTCAAGGAGGTGGCTCCAGAATTGATCAGGTCAGATGTAGATCAAATGTAACACTATTATTTTTAAAATAAATCATGAATGAATAAATGCTTTAAATAGGTGAGTGAACATCTGTGTGTTAAGGAGATAGCATTATAACCTTTAGATGGAAAGTTTACAAAGTTTCTGGTCACAGGACCACTTTACACTGTTAAAACTGACTGTGGGTCCCTAAGAACTTTAGATTATATAGGGTACTTCAGTCTGTATCTTCTATTAGAAATTACAGCTCAGGCATCTAAACTCTTCACCCATTCACTTAAGAAAAACAATAAATGTATTATATGTCAACACAGATAACCTATTTTTATGAAAAACAGCTGTATGTTTCAAAACAAGAATAAAATTCGCTAAGAATGTGGCGTTGCTTTACATTTTTGCAGGTCTTTTCTCTGGCTTAAGAGAAGACAGCTGGGTTCTCACAGATGTTTCTGCATTCCATCTGCTGGATTAGGTTGATTTTTTGAAGTGTATGAAGAAATTCCAGCCTTACAGAGATAAATCTTTGAAAAGGTGAGGACTTCACAAACCACCTGAAAGAGAACTGGTTCTGAGACTACAGCCTCCCTTTGGATTTTGGCTGGTAAGCGTGAAACAAAGAAGTGACTTGACCTGATTTGTGTTTTAGATAAATTAGTTTAGAAGCTGTGTGGCCAATAAACTTGAATGAGTGAGGCCAGGTATTCGGAGACTAGTCCATGGAGAAGTGTAATGGACATGAAAGGGTCAAATCGCTCTCAGTTGTTGTAAGTGAGGGAAAGAAGAGGCTGAGCACATGGAGGTGGAGCGCAGATTTCTTTGGGGAATGACAGAGATTTTAATGTTGCCACCAGCTGACTAAAGATGGTGTTTGGAAGATGAAATCTTTGTGAGGTGGAGGAAGGAGTGAAAGGGAGGAATAAGGAGACAGGGATTGACACATATTCATTGACTGATCCTATGGATAAAATAGATACCTATGAAAACTTATGGGATAGCACAGCAAAGTCTACATGATACCCTGTGGCGGCCTGAATGGGAAGGAAGTCCAAAAGGGAGTGGGTGTAGGTGCAAGCTTAACCGATTCATTTCATTGTAAGCAGAAACGAACACAACACTGCGAGGCAACTATACTCCAATAAAAACTAATTTATAAAAGTACTTTGTGAATGTGCTGAGTGTAAGGTTGTGTGGAGCATCCAGATAAAGGTGTGGGGAAGACATTGTATCATGTGAGTCTGAAATACAGGCGAAATGCTCCTGGTGGAGACAGGCAACTGCAAATGGTCAGTTACTTAGTGGAGGCTAAGTACTAGAGAATGGAGTGATTTTTCTAAAAAAAAACAAAAAAAACAAACAAAAAAACAAACAGATTGGGAGGAGTGAGCAAGAACGGACACCAGGAAATTAGCAAGGTTAAGGCAATGGCACCCCACTCCAGTACTCTTGCCTGGAAAATCCCATGGACGGAGGAGCCTGGTAGGCTGCAGTCCAGGGGGTCGATGAGGGTCGGACACAACTGAGTGACTTCACTTTCACTTTTCCCTTTCATGCATTGGAGAAGGAAATGGCAACCCACTCCAGTGTTCTTGCCTGGAAAATCCCAGTGACGGGAAGCCTGGTGGGGTCGCACAGAGTCGGACACGACTAAAGCGATGCAGCAGCAGCAGGGTTGGTTGGGCACAGAGAATCTCACAAAGTGTCCAAGAATGAGAATCGTCAGGCAGGTGTGGTGTAACTAAAACTGTGAGAGTGGAAAGTTCATGAAAGCCCTGACAATAGGTCAACTACGGTGGAAAGACTGAGATAATAACAGAGACATGGTTATTGGTGTTCTGAGGACAGAGTTAGTGGAGTGGGTTGGAGAACAATGTCATTTTAGATCTCAGCTGTTTGAAGAGCAAATTGAGGTGCAAGTAGAATGAGCTTACATATGGAAGAATGTAACCTTTCTTAAGACTTTGGTTGAGAATAAAATGAAGAACAATGCTATCAAACAGAGAGCCAAGAGAGTCCTTCTGATTAGTATAGAAGAGATTGTATTTGCTTATGGGGTGAGGCAATGAAGCTAGTTGAGGCAAATGTTGCAGACATGTGCCATTAATCATTATAGAATATTCAGGAGGATAAAGGAAAATATATTATCAAGAGAGCAAGGAGAATATCTTTCCATTTCTCGCTTTCTCTAAGACATCGCAGAATATGGATGTTTCAGAGAAAATACAAAGTTGTGAGGACTAAGAAATTCAGCAACAACTTATTTGTGTAGTTACCAACGGTTAATAACTTTTCTACATTTACTAACATGGGATGAAAAACAAGAAATATATACTCCACCCCCAAAAGGATGGACAAGACCAGTGAATAGAATAGAGAAGAAAAGACAAAGATAGGGTACATTAGAAACTCTTTCCACGCCCCACTGATTATAAGGCACGTTTGAGGTTAGCCATGATACAAGTGGTGCCAGTGGTAAAGAATCTGCCTGCCAGTTCAGGAGATGCAAGAGATGCAGGCTCGATCCCTGGGTTGGGAAGATCCCCTGGAGGAGGAAATGGTAACCCACTCCAATATTCTTGCCTGGGGGATTCCACTGACAGAGGAGCCTGGCAGCCTGCAGTCCACGGAGCCACAAAGAGTTGGACATGACTGAGCACAAAATGGCAGAGCCGTAATACAATGCACCTATGTAGAGTCAGCTGCGTACAGTTCTCATGACAGAAAGCAAGTGAGATTTTTCTCAACGAATCCTTTCAGTGTCCTCAAAAAGATCTGAGTTAAAAAAAATAAATAAAAAACCTTTTAGGGAATTTTTCTATATTGTGTTCCTTGGGACATTAGTGTTGTTTGAAATGTTAATAAATCATTAAAAATAAGAGGGTGGTGGTCTTCAGGCAAATCCATTTGGAAAACATCTAGTTAAAGCCAAGCGGATTTCTTAACAGAAAGACTTCTCAGAATCATTACTATAGTTACATGCATTGGGAGTTATTCAAGTGAGGGATACAGTAGACACCATTTCCCAAATGTAATCATTGTTCTCATTGAACTATTGTTTTCATTAAACACTTACTGACTTCTTGCCAGAAACTGGTGTGTTTGGGAAACACTGCTCTAAGGTATTGTTAAAGTCAGTAGTGTCTACCTGATTAATTGGGGTCATGATTCTTGTGTCTAGAATAGTTAAATTGATAAGATACCCTTTTTAAACTTTTTATTTTATATTCAAGCATAGCCAATTAACAATGTTGTGATAATTTCAGATGGACAGCAGAGGGACTTAGCCATACAAAGATCTGGAGAAGGAAATGGCAACCCACTCCAGTATTCTTGCCTGGAGAATCCCATAGACAGAGGAGCCTGGCAGGCCATGGTCCATGGGGTCTCAGAGAGTCAGACACGACTGAAGCGACTAAGCACGCATGCAGACATGTACACACTGCTGAATTTAAAACGGATCATTGACAAGGATCTACTGTATGGCACAGGGAACTCCGCTCAGTGTTATGTAGAATGGATACCCCTTTTTTTAAAAAGCCATTAACACAGCCCTGTGATTTCTAGATTTGGTGTTATTGATGTTCTGGTTTTGATTTTGTAACACCTACTCACTTCTGAAAAATAGTCCATGGGCACAGTGGACTCCCAAAAACAATGTTTTGATTGATGGCTTTCTATTTTAGAGTTTTAAAGTAATTTTGCTTTTGACATCCAGTGGGAAGAGAAAACCAGAAGAAGGCATCATCAGTGTTTGTGCCCCAGGAAAACATGCGTCCACGAAGATCCACGGACAGACCGATGATTGCATTGCTTATCCAATGAGTGTTTTGTCATTTGATTCCAATAAGAACCAGATGAGTTTGTGGAAAATGCTGCATCTTGATTTTGCTTAAGCTCATGATAGCCCTTTATAAGAAGAATATCACAGGGCTTTTGTTCATTCCGAATGTTTTTGAATTCCAATTCAGTCTAGATGCTGTGGAAATTGCAGAGTAAAAGGCATGGTCCTGGCTTGCATAAGGTTACAGCTGGCTTCAGTAGATGAGAGAATAAATGAAAAAAGTAAAATAATATAAGAATTAAAATATGTTGCACTTTAAATATAAAGAATCATAGGACAGCATATGATTAGTTGAAATCAAAAGATAGTAGACAAGGAGACAAGGTAGTATGTAAGTGCATATATGTGCATGAATTGAATTATCACCCACACATATACGTCTTCCGAGGAACATGTGATACCCAGTATGACAGTCAGCTTCTACTGTTCTAAGATGCTAAAGAGAGTGTTGAAACACATTCTTTTTCCACAAGTCAAGTAACGGCTGAGAGCACAGCAGTACACGAGCGTCTCTGGAACACCCCGACCTCCACCTCCATTGACTTGGATCTCAAAAAGTTTAGGTTCAGGTCTGCACTACTAAAGGAGAGGCTCCATCCTGCAACCTGGATCTCGAGAATCTGATCTGACACCCAAACCAGACATCTGGTAAGAGCCAGGCATTCCTGACATGATTGCTTGATGAATCATTTTCAGAACTCTCAGATTTGTGAAGGGCACTGCTTTATTTTCATTCTCATTTTTTTTCCAGCTAGAAAAGCTTCCTGGCATTGCTCTTCCTGTAAAAACATGATTAATATTCAGACCTAGATTAGATCCGAATTTCTATAGAGGGCAATGAACAGGTTGTTTTGTTCTTTCTCTCCAGCTGAGAACTCAGGGAATAAACGTCATTTAATGATTCTTAGTGGCTTTGTCCACTGTGTTACAGACTTCACAGGGATGTGCCCTATGCTTTCAATGCAAACTCGCACTCTAAATCCCTTATGAAATGAGCCAATAAGAACATATATTAGAGAAATTTTGGGCTAGTGAGAGTTGAAAGATTGTAGTTTTCAACCAGCAGCTCAATTTGATAGCTCTTCACCCTACACAAGCTGCTAGCATTTATTAAAATGTGTAAAAATTTGGGATGGAGAGTTTCTAATTGGGCTAAAATTCCTAGATATATTGGAATTAGATATGCAGGGTATTGAGGCTTATTCAGAACATGATGGGTCTAGACAGAAGTGAAAAACTAAAAGGAACTAATATATGAAAGAATACTGTTCACTGATGTATATGTCAGGCATCTACTTTCAATAAAATATTATCTATTGTGATTTTAGTAGCAAAGATCATTCCCTCCTGAGAAATCTGTATGCAGGTCAAGAAACAACAGTTAGAACTGGACATGGAACAACAGACTGCTTCCAAATAGGAAAAGGAGTACTACGTCAAGGCTGTATATTGTCACCCTGCTTATTTAATTTATATGCAGAGTACATCATGAGAAATGCTGGACTGGATGAAGCACAAGCTGGAATCAAGATTGCCCGGAGAAATATCAATAACCTCAGATATGCAGATGACACCACCCTATGGCAGAAAGTGAAGAACTAAAGAGTCTCTTGATGAAAGTGAAAGAGGAGAGTGAAAAAGGTGGCTTAAAACTCAACATTCAGAAAACGAAGATCATGGCATCCGGTCCCACCACTTCATGGGAAATAGATGGAGAAACAATGGAAACAGTGAGAGATTTTATTTTTGGGGGCTCCAAAACCACTGAAGATGGTGACTGCAGCCATGAAATTAAAAGAGGCTTGCTTCTTGGAATAAAAGCTATGGCCAACCTAGAGAGCATATTAAAAAGCAGAGACATTACTTAGCCAACAAAGGTCTGTCTAATCAAAGCTATGGTTTTTCCAGTAGTCATGTATGGATGTGAGAGTTGGACTATAAAGAAAGCTGAATGCCGAAGAATTGATGCTTTTGAACTGTGGTGTTGGAGAAGACTCTTGAGAATCCCTTGGACTGTAAGGGGATCCAACCAGTCCATCCTAAAGGAAATCAGTCGTGAATATTCACTGGAAAGACTGATGCTGAAGCTGAAACTCCAATACTTTGATCACCTGATGAGAAGAACTGATTTCTTGGAAAAGACCCTGACGCTGGGAAAGATTGAAGGCAGGAGGAGAAGGGATGACAGAGGAGGAGATGGTTGGATGGTATCACTGACTCTATGGACATGAACTTGAGTAATCTCTGGGAGTTAGTGATGGACAGGGAAGCCTGGTATGCTGAAGTCCATGGGGTCGCAAAGAGTTGGACACGACTGAGTGACTGAACTGAACTGAACTCATCATTCCCTGACCACAGTGAAGCTATATCCTATAGATACATAGCACTTTATTGTGATTCATATTTTATTTCTTGGGTTTATTTTCATGTACTTTTGCCTGGAAAATTCCATGGACAGAGGAGGCTGGTGAGCTAGAGTCCATGAGGTGGCAAAGAGTCAGACATGACTGAGCCTACATGCACACACAATCAGGATAGATTGCCTACCAGCTACACAGCTACCTTCTTAATTATTAGCTTGTCAAAAACCAGATCCATTTCACCATTACTGGAAGGAAGATGATATGGGACTGGGGGTTAGGAAAATTCAATTGCAGAACATTAGCTGCTTCTAATATTAAGTACCCTGCTTTAAACAATGAAATCACACAATGGTTTCTTGACTTTTAAGGTTGTCCATTAGGTATTTACAATTTTTTCTCTGGAAATAAAGATTTAACATTTTTACATGCTTCCTTACCTGTTTATTTTACTTTGCCAACAAAGGTCTGCATAATCAAAGCTATGGTTTTTCCAATAGTCATGTATGGATGTTGAACCATAAAGAAGGCTGAGAGCTGAAGAATTGATGCTTTTGAACTGTGGTGTTGGAGAAGTCTCTTGAGAGTCCTTTGGGCTGCAAAGAGATCAAACCTGTCCATCCTAAAGGAAATCAGTCCTGAATATTCATTGGAAGGACTGATGCTGAAGTTCCAATACTTTGGCCACCTGGTGCGAAGAGCCGACTCATTAGAAAGCAACCTGATGCTGGGAAGAATTGAAGGCAGGAGGAGAAGGGGATGATAGAGGACAAGACGGTTGGGTGGCATCACCAACTCAAAGGACATGAGTTTGAGCAAGCTCCAGGAGATGGTGATGGACTGGGAAGCCTGGTGTGCTGCAGTCCATGGGGTCCCAAAGAGCTGGACACAACTGAGCAACTGAACAATAACCACCCTTTTAATATGTTGTCTAGGTTTGTCATAGCTTTTCTTCCACAATATATTAATTCCTGCCCTCTTCCTACTTATCAGTGACTGAACTATGTAGAGTATTATGAATGTACTTTTGTTTTTTGTATATCTGATCATTTTTACTGGAGTTCATTGTTGTTTTACTTTTTGGTTATCTATGCAGGTAATACAAAGTCATTGCCAAACACACCCAATAAAAGAGTAAAACCCCTTTTCATGTACTCAGATAGTCAGTTGAGCCTCTCAGTTCCATCTTTTTCTTTGAGTCAGTGGTTTTGAAACCTTCTTCTTGCTTCATTCTGGACAGATTGCCCTCCAGGTCTGCTGCAAAACCATATACTTGGAATATTCTTCCTCTGTGATAAGAATATCTTTCCTTTATCTTATATGTTGGAATCCCTGTTTCCTAGATCCCACATCTTCCTCCCTCCTTGGATACCTGCTTCTTTAGTAATTCCTCTAATGAGTTTCTATGAATCACTCTAGAAAGTTCAGCCAAGAATAGAACCTGGCATACTATAGCCTGTAGATCAAATTCATGGCCTGTTTTGTATAATCCATGAGCTAAAAATGTTTTTTTTTTTTGCATATAAAAAATGTGGCTAAAAATTCAAACAAAAAAACAACAAAGAATAGTACATGGCAGAGATGACATATGAGCCATAGAGTCTAAAATATTTACTATCTTATTCTTTATAAGTGTGGGTGGCCATCATTTGATTCATTGATGGCCAAGATGTATCAACGATGCAGAGAAAGGGTGAATTTGCTCTCTCTGTTGGAGCAGAGACCTCCATCTTCTTTTGCCCCTGGACACGAACATGCCTTAGTTTTCAAGCCTTAAGACTCAAACTGAGACTTATGCCATCAGCTCCTTTGGTTTCCGGGACTTTGGACTTGGACTGAATGATGTCACCAGCTCTTCTGGTTCTCCAGTTTGCAGACAGCAGTTTGGAAACTTCTCATCTTTCATAATTGTGTAAGCCAATTCCTGTAATAACTATCCTATTGGGTCTGTTTCTCAAGAACCCTGACAGATACGTAAAGTTATTCACTGCCTTTGCCGTGTTACCTAACAGTATAGAACCTTGTCCTCTGTGATCCCAAACTACTCCTCCTTACTTATATACCATTTACCCTCATTACTTTTTTGTTCTTTCTTGTGTATTTTAACAAAATTAGAAATTATTATTGTTATTTCATGCAAGATCACTGCTTGTGTAAGTTGCTCATATACTTTATCAATTTCTTTACTCATCCTTTCTTTCTTCCATATATGATTGCTTCCTCTTGCCTAGAACTTTCTCGATATTTTATTAAATATTATTAACGGAAAATGCTCTCGGTTTAGTGTTGCCTACAAATATCATTACTAGATAGTTTTTCTGGGTATACAGTTTTAGATCAATAATTGTATTTGCATAGCCCTTCAATACCATTCAAGCTGTTTAGGCTTCTATCATTGCCAATGAGATATGAGTTGTTTATTTGTCAATATTGTGTTTTCTCTTAGACAAAATTTCAGATTATTATAGTCTCCAGTGTTTGTCAGTTTTACTATGGTGAGTATAATTGCAGATGTTTTTATTCATCTTACATAGGATTCTTTGGACTAAGCTGGAAGTGCAAAATTGGGTAGCAAACATACATATGTGCCAGAATGTGGTTATGAATTCTTCAGGGAGATTTTTTTTTCCCTTCTGTCCAATGCCAAGTTCAGAACAGACACATTTCCTCAAGGTCTCCTTTTATATGGGAATGAATATGCCTTGATATGTCAGGTTCCAGTACTTATTTGCTGACTATTGGCTACTTCATTTATGTATAAAAGTCATCTTTTTCTTAAATGTTGGTACGTGCACTCCAGTACCAGAAATGGTTGTTTTGTTGTTAGTAGCAAGCTCCTTGAAAATTAGAGCACAAGACCTTTGAAAGCTGATCTGAGGCACATGTAGCTCAGGAAAGTATTAGCTTTGCCGGACGACATTCAGTCACATCCTTCCCCATGGAAATGACCTTCCTTTTTTTCGTTGGATGTTTTATGAAACATGAAACAACCGGGTCACAAGGACAGTTCTAGAGAGCATTGTCATCAGTTTGAGCTATCGCTATTGAAACAGCTTCTAACCACCAACATCTTTGAGGTGAGACGTGTGAGGACAGTGGGCCAGGCTTTCCTTTTTTCCTGCTGGTATTTGTTTTTGCCTCTGACGGTATTCCCTGCTCAGTAATATATGCTTTGACTTTATGACCTGTCTTCCTGCAATAATTCTTTGGTGGAAAAATCCAGTAATACAGCCAAGAGTTAGTTCTTCCTCTGGCCCCACGTGCCTGGCCCAGAGATCACAGTTTTTTGGGTTAACAGACACATCTAGCTGGGTTACTGTGTTAGTTATTCAGGACGTTTTTCCCCAATGCTGGTTCGGTGGAGCATCATTCTGTTTCCAAGTTCAAGAATTTGGTTAATTTATGGATAGTGGAGGATGAATATAACCTGACATGAATAACGACCAAAGAGCTGGTATACCAACTTCTACATTTTTGCAGTACAAGGCAAGGTAATCGTGCTGTGCAAAAGCAAAAGCAGAATTGAAGAACGCAAGATTTATTCTTTCAAGGGGTAGAGAAATCTTTTGGCTAAAATTATCACAGAGACTCTAACGGAGATAATCAAATATTGTGAAGACAAAAAATCGCTCTTGCTTGTTTGCTTTACTTGGGACTTTTGATGTAGTGTATAGAATGATATAAGGCATTAGACTGTGTCAAGAGGATCCATGAGCACGTTCCTATTTGGTTTTGTATTATCTATGAGTCTTCAGCATATGTCTTGGTTCCTGCATATATAATATTGTCAATTTTAGAGTATTTAAGAATTAAGTTTGACCTTCATGCACTGACACCTTTATGGGAATCTAAAATGTAAAGTAGTGCAACTATTATTAAAAACAATATAATAGTCCTTTAAAAATGAAAACTGAAACTGCCATATGATCCAGTACTCTTACTTCTGGGTGTACATCCAGAATAATTGAAAGCAAGATCTTGAAGAGATAGATGTATACCCATGTTATAGTATCACTATTCACAATAGCTCAGAATGGAAGTAACCCAGCACTTACCAACGAATGAACAGAAACAACGTGAGGGACTTCCCTGGTCATCCAGTATCAGTGTTAGTCATGTGTCAGCCAAGCTTAGGGACTAGGACATTCGACATTCCAGCAGAGGGTAAAATGTTCTTTCTTGTTTCCAGTTCATCTTCCATCTTTGGATTTAATGAGATGGGGAGCAAGTTTTCAGTATGAAAGTTCTTAGGTTTTCCCTAACCTCCAGAGTTTGAAAGAGAGCACGTGTTTCAGAGGACTTTGGGAACTCTGGCTCCTAACTCACTGCTCTTAGTAACTCCTAAAACATCCCATAGCAGTTGGCTGCTATGCCTATCCCATGGTTGTCCCAGAAACGATAACTCTTGCACAATAGACGTGTTCCTGAAAAGTTGCATGTAATCTAAACCATATTTACATGCTAGACCAAAATTTAAAGGAATCTTATGGTGAATCTGTCATTACTGCAAAGAATTGGCCTCTCCTGCAATGTATGTATTTGGAAAACAGATTTTCTGATATCAGAATTTATATATAGTGAGATTTACCTGCCTATGGCTTATGGTACCTTTAAGCTTCCTTTTACTAAATGATAAGACTGAGTTCCCTCAGTCTGGGGAGTGACAATACTTTTTATAAATAGTAAAGAGAGGGCTTCCCAGGTGGTGCTAGTGGTAAAGAATCTGCCTGCCAATGTAGGGGGTGCAGGAGACTAGGATTCCATCTCTGAGTTTGGAAAATTCCCTGGAGGAAGAAAGGGCAACCCACGCCAATATTCTTGCCTGAAAAATTCCATGGAGAGAGATCCTGGCCTTCTCAGTCCATGGGGTTGCAAAGAGTTGGACATGACTGAGCACTCACAGTGGTGAAACCAAAGAATCAAAACACCAAAAATTTAGTAAGATGATGCTTTTTCATTAACAAAAGGCTGAATCTGGTGATCACAATAGAGCATCTGTGAAGGGCTCATTTAGCCATACTTTTTTTGTGTTTGAAAACAGAGTTAAGTCAAACCACATCACTGCATACTAGAAATTTTTGAAAACACAGTGGAACATTCCAAGATAAAATATTAGATCATTTCAGGGCTTGAGGTGGGGTGCAGTGAGCTACATTGGTCCTCAGATTATTCTTTTTTTGAGAGCTAAAATATATGTTTGAGTAGGAAGAACATGAGAAACTGTATCAGGAATCCATAGATCAGTCATTCAATAAGTATTGTGTGCCTACTGTATGCTTGGCACTGCGTTAAATCTGGAGATAATGGTAGAAAAAAACAGACAAATATCCTGCCTGCATGGAGCCCACAATCTTGACTGTAAACCTTGCTCTGATCTACTAAGAGAAGTAAAGTGAAAGTCACTCAGTGGTGTCCAAACCTTTGCAACCCCATGGACTATACAGTCCATGGAATTCTCCAGGCCAGAGTACTGGAGTGGGTACCCTTTCCCTTCTCCAGGGGATCTTCCCAACCCAGGGATTGAACCCAGGTCTCCCACATTGCAGGTGGATTCTTTACCAGCTGAGCCGCAAGGGAACTGATCTAAACTAGGGGAGGGTGATTTTGATCTAGTCATTGATCTATCTGGTCCTTGGTTTGCTCGTTTGTAAAATGAAGTTGTCAGATTAGATGACCTTTCTCTGTCTTTTACAGCTCAAGATTCTTTGTCTTTGATTATTTAATCACAGACTCTTTCTTTGATAATGCAAAAGATCTAGAAGTCCAGAGCTTCTAGTTTTAGGGTACCAGACTACTTGCAAAGGGGAGACTGAGAAATTGATGGTAGCACTACATTTCTACAGGCAAGACAGTGTTTAATTGTGGTTGAGTGATTAATATAATATTAATATAATAAATAATATCTTATTATTTAAGATAATACACAAACGGAACACAAACCAAGGCTGTAGTCCCAGCCATCTTCTTAGCACTGCTGTTTCTTTCTACCCTCCTTTTCTTTATTCCCATTTAGTACGTGAAACAACTAAATTTGAGAAGATTAACACTAGCAAAGTCAGAGCTACTTTGGAGCAGGAGAAAAATGAACTCGTTCAGCTCCATTTGGGGGATAGAGTGGGAAGAAATGGGGGTGTGCTCCAACTTCAGAGTCCATTAGCGTAGAGAGAGGGAAAGCCAACACACCCTGACTCTGTGTGGTCTCAAGAACCGTTCCAACCTGGGACAAGAGCAGGAGGTCTAGGAAATTTCAAGCAGGGACAGCACTTTTCCTTCCTGATGTCCTCAGTAACGTCAGGCTAAAGAGACCGGAAAGAATCTTCTGAACCCAGACGCCCTTTATGTTGGTAGTCATAATGCCGTCCAATTTTATCCTAGTTGGAGGAGAACTTCTCTGGTTTTTTCAAGACTGCAGGAAGGTGATAATGAGGATGGTAATTACATCCTTAACCATTTATTTTTGGTGTTGGGAAAGGCTCCCTGTTTCAAATCTCCTCCTCTTTTGTTGATTCCCATTCTGTAATTCCCTTCTATTTTCTCCTTCTGCCATTTGCTTTACCGCCTGAAGAAAAAGGAACCCACCATACCCTTCCTCTCTAGTTAAGCACTGGACATGGTTCTTTGGAAAAAGTACCACAACTGTGTATTGTTAACCTAGAGACAGCATGGAATTCATTGTAAACTCCAAAAGATTTTCTCCTGTCCTGTGATTTTTCTCTTTGTGTGCATTGCCTGGAACATGTCCGTAAATTCTTCACTAAATTCCTCTCCCACATTGAGTAAAGTCATCCTGAATTTTAATTTTCTCTGGGTCAGCCTGGGGTCATCTATTAACTTAATGAACTCAAATATGTTCTTGGTGCCATCCCTGAGTTGTTGCTGAAAATATGAAACCCCTACAGACCTAGGACCTACCCAATAGATATCACTCCTTCACATTATCACATTTCCTTCCTGGACTCATTTGCACTTTATAGCTCTCTTGTTTAGGAATTACATTGCTAGTCCCTAAGGCTCTGGACATCTGTTTTCTTAACATTAATTTCATGTTCCTTTTCTTGTCCCCCAGGTCCTTCTTGCAAAGGATACGCCTTGACACCAGGGAGCACAGTCCTTAGGATGGGCGTGATGGTTTGAAAACACTTATTTTTAATTATTTCAAAGGTTTTGTGCAAACTTCTTTAAATCTGTGCAAATATCACTGGTTTGCAGAGATTCGCCTGGGACTTGTTATGGAGCCTGCTAACAGTTTCTGCATAGAAAAAGAACATTGGGTTATGTTTGTGTCTCTTAAAATCCAAAAGGATGAATCAGCTGTACATAATATTTAATAAAAACAGCGACTCACTAAAGAGTGGTTACTTCTAGGCAATACTGTCTGGAAAATCATTTTGCCTTTTGCCAATTGAAACAAAACGCTTTGTTTTAGACAGTGGCTCCATTCTGTCCCTTTGGTCAAAGCTTAGCAAGCTGACAAGTATCAGACGGGTCAGAAGACAACAGTAAATTATCTAGTTCCCAGTTGGGCAGATGGTGCTTTGGATGACTTGAACGGGCTGCCTAACCTGTGAATACCTGCTGCCCATTTTGATAGCAATGGAGAGACTTCTGATGAATTCCTCTCAATTTTGCGCCAGACTTAGAACTCAAATAGAAGTCCTACATGTACTTCAGCTGGTCCTTCTTTAAAGGTTGTTCGAAACCAGTTTATAGGAAACTTGCATGCAGACTTGAAGGTATGGGAACCGAGGCACAAAGAAACTCAACAATGATTTAAGTACATCCAATGAGTTATCAGGTAACCTAGGAAATAATGGGCTTCCCTGGTAGCTCAGATGGTAAAGAATCTGCCTGCAGTGTGAGAGACCCAGGTTCATTCCCTGGGTCGGGAAGATCCCCTGGAGAAGGGGACCGCTATCTGCTCCAGTATTCTTGCCTGGAGAATCCCACGGACAGAAGAGCTTGGCCAACTATAATCCATGGGGTCGCAAAGAGTCGGACACGACTGACTGACTAACACTAGGAAATAAATACGGAGAAGGCAATGGCACCCCACTCCAGTACTCTTGCCTGGAAAATCCCATGGACAGAGGAGCCTGGTAGGCTGCAGTCCATGGAGTCGCTAGGAGTTGGACATGACTGAGCAACTTCAATTTCACTTTTCACTTTCATGTATTGGAGAAGGAAATGGCAACCCACTCCAGTGTTCTTGCCTGGAGAATCCCAGGGACGGGAAGCCTGGTGGGCTGCCGTCTATGGGGTTGCACAGAGTCAGACACGACTGAAGCGACTTAGCAGTAGCAGCAGCAGGAAATAAATACAAGTTTCTTGCCTCATAATCCACAGTTTACCATCTCACTGACTTAGGGTGTCAGTGAGAGAGGTATATCAGGGTTCAGATCCCAACTATCACTTGAAGATAACGTGACCTTAGATAACACATTTCTCTGAATTTGTTTCCTTATCAATTAAATTGTAATTAACCCTCCCTCAGAGAGTTGGCATGGAGACCAACAAAGAAATGATGTACCTTGAGGACAGTGTGTGGAACACAGCTGGGTGCACAAAAATGGTAGCGATTCCATCAACACTCCTTTTTACATATTTTTTCAGTGATTTCCTTTAAAAATTAAATATATAAATAAAGAAACTCCAAGCATCACTAATTTTTAGGTGTCTAATGCTACATACCGGAGAAGGCAATGGCTCCCCACTCCAGTACTCTTGCCTGGAAAATCCCATGGATGGAGGAGCCTGGTAGGCTGCAGTCCATGGGGTCGCTAGAGTCGGACACGACTGAGCGACTTCGCTTTCACTTTTCACTTTCATGCGTTGGAGAAGGGAATGGCATCCCACTCCAGTGTTCTTGCCTGGAGAATCCCAGGGGCGGGGGAGCCTGGTGGGCTGCCGTTTATGGGGTCGCACAGAGTCGGACACGACGGAAGCGACTTAGCAGCAGCAATGCTACATACACCAAGGAGACGGGGGCTGTTGAGCTGGGGACCTTGCAGAGAGAAACGGAGACCTTGATCTTGGACCCAAATGCGAGCCTAATTCAGAGTGGATGTGAGAAAGCAAAGCCTCCGGTGTCTCCCTCTTTCTCTGTCTTTGTCTTTTTGTCTTTTCCCTCATATTCTCATATCCTAAGTTTCCAGTCACTACTCACTGCTGACATTCTATTGTCATACTTAGTTTTCTTGATTTTTTTCTCCCATCATATATATTCATTATATATGCTTTACATGTCTGAACTCTTTTCCAGTTTTTGTTCATTCTCTGTAAATATATTAAGCCATAAATGGTGAGATCATGATACTGGGATTCCATATCCTAGAAAAATATTTCACACTTTCTTGATATAAAGAATCATCTTATTAGCAATTTGTATTCCTGGGCTATAATCCATATTGAATGAGTCAATCTGAAGTGAGGGATAGGTGAGCAAGTGTGAGAATTTATACTTAAAAAAAATGCCCCCAAATAATCCTTCTGATCTAATATACTTGTGGCCAGGTGACTTTACACAGTTTCCTGGACCCAGACAGCCATCACTAACATCATGAGCCAGAAAGAGCTGGGTGAGAAAGTGTGTTCTTTAATGCACACCCTATGGTTTTTTGTTTGGAGGAATCATCTTATTTTTTGTACAGTATGTTATGAAAGCTTTACAATATACACCTGGTAATACTCGAAAGATTTTATTTTTTACACTTGAAATTCTTTTAGATTCTTATTAAAGAAGGTGCATTTAAACCATAAAAGCCAACCAAGTATTTTTCTTACATTCTGATTGGTCCTTTACTTGTTGCTGTATTTGTTCAATTTAAGACGGTTTTTCCAATTGCTGGCTTCCATCTTGGTCTCTGTCTTCTCTAGGGAAGACACAAGTTAAAACGCGGTGGGTACCAGTAAATTTACGACTTCATTGTCCTTTAGCTTTGTGACTAAAAATCCACTGGATAATGATGATTTTCATAAAGAGACACTATCTCCTTAGAGGTGTATTCAAAGATCTTTTGAGAAGCTGTCCATCACCTTTTTTTTTTTTTCAGGCACATAAAAGATCCTGAATATTTTGTAAAGTTAGTTTCCTTGCTTCGTGAGAGATCCAAAATTTTCACACCCAACTTTGAGGGGGGAAAAGATAACTCCAATTTAAATCAGTTAGAGTGGATTTTGAGAGACGGCCTGCACTATGTGGAACCTGTTTTCACCCTAAATAAGCACCTTCGATGGTTGACTAAAGCTCATCTTGTCAGTGAGAGGTACTGAACCTCAAAAAGGAAGCCCCCACTCAGCTGCTTTTGACGACAGATAATTAAGAAGAGTGCATTAAAGGCCATTGTGGGTAAATTGATAAGGGTCAGTGCAGAGAAGCAGCCTCACATGGAAGCAAGCCAGCCTGTTTAGCCAACATGAGCTATGTTAACCACATACTGTTCTGCTGGGAGAGCCAGAACAAAAGAGGCGCCCGCCCCGTGGGGCCGACCACACACACCTGGGATGCCCTGTCGGCAGCTCAAGGAGATTCCATTCACACGTGTCACCACAGAAAGAGCTTTAACTTCTAAACATTTCTAGAAGTCAGCGCATGCCATTTACTCCAGCGGGAATGGCAGTCAGCCATACTGGAGAATATTAAACAGTTCTTTCCAGTCTCAACAGTGCCTTATTGTCTCAGCATAAAAACATTCGTTTAAATATTAAACAGTGAAATCTCGCCTGGTCATTAAACCCCGTAAGGAAAAAGAACACGACGGAAACTGGTTAATATAATAATCTTAGACTTTGGCCAAGTGAGTGGCTAGAATGTCATTTGTCTTGGTGGCATGTCACCCACCCAGAGGAAGCTCTGGACATCACAATCCCAGTTTCATTCTCAGACAATGTTTACAATGCTCTTGTGATACGTGCTTTTCTTCGCATAAAACGTGCAGATGCTGAGCACAATCGTTTTCAGTTTTCTCAAAGGCTGCCTTAAGGAACAGTGAGACAGGCTTCTTAATTTCCTTTTTTTTTTTTTTGAACAATATTGTGATCTAATGCAATTAATTATTTAATAAATTGCTGCCAACTTTATTTTTTTTAATTAATTTTTATTGGAGTACAGGGCTCCCCTGGTCACTCAGATGGTAAAGAATCTGCCTCCAGTGCAGGAGACCAGGGTTTAGTCTTTCAGTTGCGAATATACCCCGGACAAAGAAATGGAAACCCACTCCAGTATTCTTGCCTGGAGAATTCTATGGACAGAGGAGCCTGGCAGGCTACAGTCCATGGGGTGGCAAAGAGTCAGACACAACTGAACAGCTAACACACGTAGTTGCTTAACAATGTTCTGTTAGTTTCTACTGTACAGCAAAATGAATCGGCTACACGTACGTGTGTGTCCCCTCTTTTTTGGATTTTCTTCCCCTTCAGGTCATCACAGAGGATCGAGTAGCCTCCATTGTTATACAGTAGGCTCTCATTAGTTGGGATTCTTAATTTCTATTGACCAGGCACAGTGTTTGATCTGGGAAAGAGAGATTAAAAGTGCTTCTTAAATCATATGTAACTCAGTCAAAAGTTATCAGGATGCTTTTAATGGAAAATTCAGTTCCATTCCAAAGTATTAGTGGATATCCACAACGAGCTTATCTTCTGCTTAACAGGGAGTAGGGAAGTTCGGAAGGTATGGAAGAAGTCTTCTCTAACACACATGCCACATATTATCTGACCAGAGGAGATGACACCTTGGTTAATGTGTCATCCTAATCCTAATGAGTTTTTCCTGAAATGGCTTTACTAACGTGGCTTTCCACCCCTGTACTCATCCCTGTACATTCCCGAGAGTCTTTCAACTGCTTCTGTCAAATACAATATTGGAAAGAAAGATGCCAGGCTGTGCTTTTCAATCAGTGACCTACCCAGATTTCTGACTCTTTCCCCCAGATTTGTGGTACTCTCTGTAGAATGAGATACTGTCACCAGTTCCCTGGTAAAAACTTGATGGTTTCTTTAAACACCTTAAAAGTAGTCATTCAATGGATAGTATATAGAGGGGATGGTTATTTTGTTAAAAGTGCTTGATATTTTTGCATTGGAATGTGATTGTTTGGATTTAATATGAACATATTTTTCTAGCAAGCTGTCAAATTACATTTGATAATAGCCTGTCCGCAGTGGTGTGAATTTATTTTGTGATGCAAATGAGGTTTGATGCCCCAGTCTCCTTCATTTAAGCGGTGATTTACGGAGTACCTGCCATGTGACAAGCACAGTCCCAGGAATGAACTCTGACAAAAACCAGAGGTCTCAGGAGAGTGTGGCATCATGGAAACCAAAGGAAGAAGGGATGTCAAAGAGGATAGAGCAGGTATCAGTACACCAGATGCTGCTGCTAGTAAGTCATGGAGTGTGGGGATTAAGAGTTGAATATGGATTGAATGACAAGGTTATTGCTGTTCCTTTGAGAACAACTTCAGTAGAACAAGCAGTTGGAGTGGCAGTTGGGAGGGTGAAGACCTGATGTGAAAAAATTTTAAAGGGAACAGAAAAGAGAAATTGAAGAAAGTTCTGAAGGCATTTTACTTTAAGGAGACATTAAGAAGCAGGGCCGTAAAGAGAAAGTTTAGTCAAGAAAACAGATTATTGTGTGTGTGTTTTTGTTTTGTTTGTTTTAAGATGAGAGAAAATGAAAGCATGTTTGTAAGCCGATGGGAATTAATCAGTAGAAAAAGAAAGATGGTGCAGGAGAGGAACAATTGACTTTTGTTCCTTGTATGATTGCTTGCAGATTCAGAGGGAGAAAAATGCAAAAATGATCTAATAAACTAAGAAGGAGAGATACAGTGCTTATCACAAAACCATAGCAAGCAACTGAAGTTGTACAGAGGATTGTAAAGCAAAATTAAAACGTAAACCGTGTTTTATTATGAATAAATCTGAGTCCACAACCAGTATGCAGCTTTTAACTGCGACAAACGGAGCTATGCTCTAGAGATTGTAAGGAATACAATAGATTACAATACAGTACAATATTCTCACAAGATTTTATTTATCCAGGATGTTTGGGGAATGGGATGTTTTGGCTAAGAGAATTGTACTAAGTTTACCCAAAGTGGATTTGAATGGTGTGAAAGATACTGAATTCTAACACTTCACCAAATAGACTTGGATCTTTTATGATTTAGATGATACCTTAAGAAGTTGCAGTGGGTCTCAGGATTAATATTATGAACACCTTGATATATTGAGTGTGTATAATACAGAGGCAGACAGATTCATTTACACTAACACTTTTATACTAATCTGTAAAAGGCCAGATAGTAGATAATTTCAGCTTTGCAGGACACGGGGTCTCCATCATTATAGCTTTACTGTAACCGTAGACAATACACAAAGGAATGAGTGTATTCTGATAAAATTTTATTTACAAAGGCAGACAAAGACTGGACTTGGACCATGGGCTGTAGTTTTCCAACCCCTGCTCTGGAAGATGACAAAAAAAATTCCTTAATGTTCAGTTCAGTTCAGTTCAGTTGCTCAGTCGTGTCCGACTCTTTGTGGCCCCATGAATCACAGCATGCCAGGCCTCTCTGTCCATCACCAACTCCTGGAGTTTACTCAAACTCATGTGCATCGAGTCGGTGATGCCATCCAGCCATCTCATCCTCTGTCATCCCCTTCTCCTCCTGCCCCCAATCCCTCCCAGCATCAGAGTCTTTTCCAATGAGTCAACTCTTCACATGAGGTGGCCAAAGTATTGGAGTTTCAGCCTTAGCATCAGTCATTCCAATGAACACCCAGGACTGATCTCTTTTAGGATGGACTGGTTGAATCTCCTTGCAGTCCAAGGGACTCTTGAGAAGACTCTCAAGAGTCTTCTCCAACACCCCAGTTCAAAAGCATCAATTCTTTGGCACTCAGCTTTCTTCACAGTCCAACTCTCACATCCATACATGACCACTGGAAAAACCATAGCCTTGACTAGACAGACCTTTGTTGGCAAAGTAATGTCTCAGCTTTTCAGTATGCTATCTAGGTTGGTCATAACTTTCCTTCCAAGGAGTAAGCATCTTTTAATTTCATGGCTGCAATCACCATCTGACCCTGTTTCCACTGTTTCCCCATCTATTTCCCATGAAATGATAGGACCAGATGCCATGATCTTCGTTTTCTGAATGTTGAGCTTTAAGCCAACTTTTTCACTCTCCTCTTTCACTTTCATCAAGAGGCTTTTGAGTTCCTCTTCACTTTCTGCCATAAGGGTGATGTCATCTGCATATCTGAAGTTATTGATATTTCTCCCAGCAATATTGATTCCAGCTTGTGCTTCTTCCAGCACACCGTTTCTCATGATCTACTCTGCATAGAAGTTAAATAAGCAGGGTGACAATATACAGCCTTGACGTACTCCTCTTTCTATTTGGAACCAGTCTGTTGTTCCATGTCCAGTTCTAACTGTTGCTTCCTGACCTGCATACAGGTTTCTCAAGAGGCAGGTCAGGTGGTCTGGTATTCCCATCTCTTTCAGAATTTTCCACAGTTTACTGTGATCCACAGAGTGAAAGGCTTTGGCATAGTCAATAAAGCAGAAATAGATGTTTTTCTGGAACTCTCTTGCTTTTTCGATGATCCAGTGGATGTTGGCAATTTGATCTCTGGTTCCTCTGCCTTTTCTAAAACCAGCTTGAACATCTGCAAGTTCATGGTTCATGTATTGCTGAAGCCTATGTTATATTATGGTTAAAGCTTCACATCCTTGGGGAGCCTTTGGCGTCACACCTATTTGGAAGTTGTACATCTGACGTAAGTAAATCCCTGACATGAAAGAGTGAGTGAGTGAAAGTGTTAGTCACTCAGTAGTGTCCAGCTCTTTGCAACTCCATGGACTGTAGCCCACCAGGCTCCTCTGTTCATGGAATTCTTAAGAATACTGGAGAGGGTAGCCATTCCTTTCTCCAGGAGGTCTTCCTGACCCAGGGATTGAACCTGGGTCTCCCGCATTGTAGGCGGATTTCTTTTACTGTCTGAGACACCAAGGAAGAGTATTACAGGTTTTAGGGCCAGTGAAAGGTGATTTGGGATGATCTCAAGCAAGTTGCTTAATCTCTTTAGGTCTTAGGTTTCTCATCTGTAAAATGGGGATTAAGATCTCTTTCATGAGGTGTTTTGAAGAGTTATGAGGGTTTTTTTTTTTTTGGTCATTGTTGAATGTTTATTTTACCTACATCACCTTGTTTTCCTGGATGCTGGCTCTTTGCCATTCATGTTGAACATGAAATTTTTCTCTTAGAATTTTTCTAATGTCTGTTACTTGGATGCTACAGAGGTGGAGGTTTATTGCAGATCTCTTAGAAAAGATATATCACTCCAACTCCACCTTCCATCTCCCCAAACCTCTTCATTTTATCTTGATCGTCTAGATCTAATGAAAAATTTTAGTCTTAGTGTGGAAGTTTCTCACAGTTAGTGACAATGTCTCTGAGAGAGTTTGGTCAGCTTGAGTTCTTGGGTTCACCTGCATGGCAAACTATTAAACTCAAAATCCACATTCAGGGTCTTCCTTTGAGCCACTGTGTTGAGATGTGGCAACTTGAGATGGAGCCAAGGGGTAGGGGAGCCTGTTTGTAAAAGTGACACTGGTAAGTTGTGTGAATTATGCTGTCTTCTTTGCACTTGGATCTGTCTGGACATAAAACACTTGACAAATGAATGTTCACATTCTCATGGCTTCTAGAGTATCTGGAGATTGGGTGAGCCACATGTTGCCCAGCTGGAGAGGACCTGACACATCTTGGTCTAACTTAACTCTACCAAGTGCTGGAGACCATGGGGAGAATGAGTCCCAATAGGGAAAACCCAACTTCGCTTTCATTTCTATGTCAGGTACCCACCCCATTCAGCACTGAGAGTCCCTGCCACTCAGGGAACAAACGGGTAATCCCCTTGAACTCACTGGGCCCATAATGAGTCATATCTAGAAAACAGTTACTTTAAGCCAGGATACAATTTATAAGATGCTATAGAAAATGCTATTTTTTCCCCCATGTTACACATAAGGGAACTGAAGTACAGAGACATTCATTATCTTTCCATGTTAAGGAACACTTTGATTACCTCCTGTTTATGATCATACCTTTGAGGTCATTACACCTAGTGGGTCAGTTGCTTCCTCTTGAATTCTGTTGTGCTTGAGATTTCATTATAACTGACTGTTATCTTGGGTTTAGTATAGTGTCTGCTGCTTGTTAAGGGTTCTGTCAACTTTTGATGAGTACATGTAAGAGTTGTTTGGTCGCTAAGTCATGTCTGACACTTTTTTGACCCCATGGACTCTAGCCCACCAGGCTCCTCTGTCCATGGGATTTCCCAGGCAAGACTACTAAAGTAGGTAGCCATTTCCTTCACCAGGGGAATCTGCCCAACTCAGGGATTGAACCTGCATCTTCTGCATTGGCAGGCAGATTCTTTACCACTGGGCCACCTGTGAAGCTCCATATATAAGAATAAATGTCATCAATGATATTAAGTAAAAGTAGCCATGCAAGAAGAGGTGGCTGAGATCATATTTAAAATAAAGAAGAATACTTGTCTTAAACTCATCAAGATGCGTACATTAAGTGTACAGATTTTTGGCATGCCCGCCATACCTCAATAAAAATAAAGAGGAGCCATTTCCCCAAGGAGACTCATTGGTAAATAGTACATTTTATTTCAGTTGTGTTCAGCACTTCTCAATCCCACCCATGGCAAAACTCTATTACAAAATAAACAAACTCAGAAAATGGCAAAAAATAGCAAGAAGAGGGGCTAGTAGGAACAGAGGGAAGAAATTACCCCAAGCCTTTTTGTGTTGTTCTTTCCTCTTTAATTCACTCATTTTTTCCGAGTTATTTCTCCTTCTAAGCAAATGAACAAAGAGGCTCATCGCATTTCCCTCCTGTTGTTACTTATCTAGATGGGTGGTAAGTCCATTGGATAGAGGTCCTGTCTACACTCTACAAACCTTTCAAAAATATTTACATTATAAGTGGAGGCCAATCCCTGTTCACAAGTCTGACCCACCAGAGGAAAAAATGCAGAGTCTGTAAGAACCAACCAGCCTCCTCCACATGTGCTCAGGTTAGACTTTTCATCCTGACACCAGACCACAAAGGACAGAGCGCCCAGAAGCTTCCTGGAAATTGGGCAGCACTGAGATGACCTTGAGTCAGTGTTGCCTTGGAGACCGTTGCAATGTGTTGGAATCAGCTGTGGGGCTGCGTCTCTGCTGGGGGTTGACCTTGCCAAAGGGAAGGGCAAGGTCAAAAGGCTCAGAAGAAACATTTCTGTGTGGCATATTAATTTGGGAAAATATGTTTACACATTAAGCCTCTTTTTTTTTTTGGTGTTTCCATTTTCCAACTAAATGATCTCCTCTAAGTTACAGCACAGTTACTTCTGCTCTCGAGAAGTTTTATATTATGCCAGATGGGAAGGGCAGCTGTGACTGAAAACAATATTTCCATGTCTGTGAGTTAGGCATTAGAGATATGATCAGATGTCAAGGAGAGAACGTAGCTTGCCTTTCATGCCAAACCAAGATGGATGTTTTCTATCCTTTCCTTCTACACGATGAAAAGAAGACTGGGGACTTCCTTGGTGGTCCAGTGGTTAAGACTTCATCTGCCAATGCAGGGGATGCAGGTTCGATCCCTGGCCAGGGAGTTCTAAGATCCCACATGCCAAAAAACCAAAACATAAAAGAGAAACAATATTGTAATAAATTCAGTAAAGAACTTCAAAAACTGTCCACATCAAAAAAAGAAAAAAGAAAACCAAACTGAATCTCAGCACAGTCATACTGCTGTTGGATCTAAAATTCTACTTCCTGTTCCCCTGCCTCAAATGAAACCTTGGAAATCACAGTCTCGCTAGTTGTAAGTGGACACTTGGATGCTTATTATTTATTCTTAAACATCATTCTTACTCTAAGAGGAACACTTTGCCTCCCAGTCGTTGCAGATGGAATTCCTGAAGGGGACATTCTTCCATTCTTCTCTTCCTACAGGCGTAAACATTCAGCATTTTAAACTTGAAACATACAATGTTATCTACTCCTGGTGTCTTATGTAACTTTTCAGGAATGTTGCAAGACTTTCCGGGCTTCAGTGAGGTTGGGATGGGGAAAGGAGAGAAAGGGGGAAGGTATGGGGGGAGAAAAAAAAATCAAATGTTTCCATACATCATGGTACTGGCTGTTTGTGACAAGAAGTTATTGCAATTAAGATACAAGCCGGATGTGTGGGCTAAACACTCAGCTGATATCACAGGCATTTATTGATAATGAAGACTTGGAGGAAGGGAACTGGAAAATTGCTGTCTTTAGTGGTTTCCGAGGCAAGAGGACAAACCATATGGATTAATCAAAAAATTACTTCACCTTATCTAGGAGAAGAGAAAACTGTTTATTTTACTGCAAAAGGAATGTTTCTGTCAAGTTTGAAGTGTCAATCTTCTAGGTTTGGGCTTTACATTGTACAGTTCACTGCATAAGCACATTGTCCAGCTTTAAGCAATTTGGAGTTGCGGAATGACCTGGCAAACAGTCCCAGCTATAAGCAACAGGAGAAAAACATTCCAGTGAGCTTACCTCCAGAAAGTCTTGGCTACCTGGGCCACTTTAACCCAACTAAACCTGAATTTACCTATCAGGAGAATAGGTAAATATCCCTTGAGACTTAACTCAAGCGAAATGGGTTTCACTTGAAATCATGCTACTTTCATGCAAGACATCGTCAGGGAAAAGCCCAAAGAAAAATGTTCCCGAACATCCTTTGGAAATGCAGTGCTAAGTTAAGGGAATAATTAGTGAAAATCAGAACCCTTAAGAGACTAATTTAAAAGTGAAATATAAGAATAGAGTATCTTAGATAGACGCTCAGCAGAGAATAAAAAAATATCTGGAAATATTAATATCATGTACAGAAAAACAGAACGACAGAGTCGAGAAAGAGCGTGAAACTTTCCAGAGGGCTAAACTTCAAGATCGTTTATAAAAAATGCTAAATGGTGCATGTGAAATGGGCTTTCATAATTAAACCATATCTTCTTTGCCTTCCTAAAGAAGGCACTTTGGACATTTCCACATTTCAGATTTTTCTTGACTGAGCATGTTGGTCTGTTCAGTATATCATCATTTATGGCATGAATAAGAAAATCAGGTTACTTATCACCAATAAAACAAAAATTGGATGAAGATGGTTCCTTCAAGGGTGCTGACGTTTATGAAAAATGTTGGCCTTCTGGGTTATTGAATTATTCCACACATGGTTTCATGATTAGAAGAATGGGGCAATATCTCATTGGGATTTTTATCAAACTCTAAATAGCCCAAATCTAGTATGCATCAGCTCAAATACTCTTTAGAAATCACTCAAGTAACTTGTTTGGGTTAGAACAAATCCAAAGTTACAGACAGAATTTCAGAAAGACCTTCCAAACTAACTGAAGGTCAGGAAATTTAGATGAGTGGTCCCAGCTCTAAAGATTTATAAAATTTTAACATCAATTCTGGGGCTTCTCTGGTAGTAAAGAATCTGCCTGCAATATAGGAGGCCTGGGTTCAATCCCTGGGTCAGGAAGATACCCTGGAAAAGGAAATGGCAACCCACTCCTGTATTCTTGCCTAGAGATTTCCATGGACAGAGGAATGTCAATTCTACTTGCAGTAAAGCCTATGTTAAATTTACCTGAGTCCGAAAAGTATGATGCCCACTTAGAATATGAAATGCATATCTATCAGAAATAAATAGTTAAGCTCTCCAGGTGTCTGGAGAACTCACAGGAAGGCACTCAGGAGAGAGGACTTGTTAGTACCACCCGCTCTTTGTGAAGGATGGATTGTTCTCCTCCAGCATTGCTTTCCCTCTTTCCATCAACAAGTTCTCATCAGGTAACCAGATATGGTATTCTGTATCTGACAAACAATCAGCAGAAACAGGTTTGTGCAATAGACGCATATGAAGAAAATAACTTTCTTGGATATAAAGAGATTCATGTGTGCTGTAGACCAATCAAAAGACCCGATAAGTGGGACACGGAATCTTAATGCAGCTGCATTCTGTGAGGCACTCTGTTTCCCTGGCAACAGCAGCTCTGCGGATACCAACCTTAGGTTCCCTTTAACGTTACAGAGAACACATAAGCGACCGCAGAAGGGCTTTTATCTGAGTGTTTACAAAAATCTTCCTATAGTTTGCCCTCTTTCAGGGGAAGAAAGAGAACAAGATTGATAACATTTCCTAGATATGGAACACATAATGACACAGTTAGAGGCTATTATCCCACTGTGTCTCTTCTCGTATTCCTAGAGTGTCTTCAGAGGGTTCTTACGGAAGTTCCCCAAATTAAATTACCATTAAATGGGCTAACCCACTAGTGAGACCCATGCCACTGGCCATTTACACATGTGTATGTGGTGAAGATCTGCCTGCAAATGCAGGAGATGAGGGAGATGTGGCTTCAATCCCTGAATCAGGAAGATCCCCTGGAGGAGGAAATGGCAATCCAATCCAGTATTCTTGCCTGGAGAATCCCACGGACAAAGGAGCCTGGTGGGCTACAGTCCATGGGGTCGCAAAGAGTCGGACATGACTGAGCATCCATGCATGTATGCCAACTGGCCCAGAGATAGGAATATACGGACTTCTTGGGTGGCTCTAGTGGAAAAGACTCCTCCTGCCAATACAGGGGACATGAGACATGGGTTCGATCTCTGAGTCAGAAAGATCCTCTGGAGGAGGGTATGGCAGACCACTCCAGTGTTTTTGCCTGGAAAATCCCATGGACAGAGAAGCCTGGTAGGCTACACTCTGTGGGGTCAAAAGAGTGTCAGACGTGACAGAGCCTGAACACAGGACATGCTTTTCAAGAAATAGAGGGCAGGGGAGATTCTGCAGCTGCCCAATCAGGGTATTACTTCCTCTTTTACACTTAACACAATTTCCAGAAAAGAAGCGAATGTCATTAATGTGCTCCTCTTCGATTCTTCCCACTCAACCTCACCTTACTGGGCAAATGCCACTACTCAGAATCACACCAGCAGCATGAGCTTTGCTTGCCTTCTTAACCCCTAGTCTGGGGTAATCTGTCCTCTTGCCTTTCGTTTATTCTCTGCAGAATAAATTACACCTGTGGTTATTTATTTACTTTTTTTGTGGCTCATAGAATAGCAGAATAGGAAGTGGCCTTAGATACTATCTACTCCAATATTGTAACCTAACTATGCTATAACTCCTTTACCATCAATCACTCGGGGTGACATAGAACTGTAGCATGTTCCTACCAATGACAGGGAGACTATTTCCACGTTTAGCAATTTTAATTTTAAGAGAGGTGTTCCGTGTATCTAAGCTCAATCCTCTGAAACTACTCTTTCTTTCAGAGCAGATTTTTAAAAATTAATTTTTCTTGGAGTATAGTTGATTTACAATGTTGTGTTATTTTCTGCTATACAGCGCAGTGAATCAGTTATACATATGTCCATTCTTTTTTAGATTCTTTTCCTATATAGGCTATTATAAAGTACTGAGTAGAGTTCTCTGTGCCATGCGGTAGATTTTTATTAGTTATCTATAATAGTGTATATATACAATCTCCCAATTTATCCCTCCCTCCTCACTTCCCCCTTGGTAATCTTGTTTTCTACATCTGTGACTTTATTTGTGTTTTGTAGATAGGTTCATTTGTACAATACTTTTAGTATTACATGTAAGTGATATCATATGGTGTTTGTCTTTGTATGACTTACTTCACTCAACATGACAATCTCTAGGTTCATCTGTGCAAAGTCAAAGTGTTAGTCAGTCGGTAGTGGGACTGACTGCTGGACCCCATGGACTGTAGCCTGCCAGGCTCCTCTGTCCATGGGATTTCCCAGGCAAGAATACTGGAATGGGTTGACATTTCCTTCTGCAGGGATCTTTCTGACCCATGACCGAACCTGTGTCTCCTGCATTGGCAGTTGAATTCTTTACCACTGAGCCAGCTGGGAAGCCCTGTCTACAGTTAGTAGCATTCAAATGTTTACATTATTTAACATGCCTTGAAAGAGGGCGTAATGGATCAACATCTTGTTTTTTCTCCATATGAAATACATCAGGAGGAAAAACAAAGGTTGATGTCTACAAACCGTGAAATCCTTAGTAACAAACATTTTATACTAAGAATATATGGACCTCTGATGTGGAGATACAGTTAAGAACTAAAAGGTCAAATGTATAAGAATGAGTTGACTCCCTAAAGTAGAGCAGAAAAACTAGAAACCTCAGCAGATATCCAAGATTGGAATCAGAGTGATTCTACTCCATTTCTGTGCAGTCTGGGCTTGAAGCCAAACTCAAAACAATTGTAATCTCAGAAAGTCCCACCCTGAAAGAAAGGTCGAATTTTCCTCTGGAGAATGACTAAGTCTGAAGATGTGGGAGGATTGACAGGCCATTTAAAAATAGATCTTGTTGGTTTGGTCACCCCATCTTTATAGGCATCAATGGTCTTTGTAATTCCAATGAAAATTCCACATAGTAGCCAAACTGGACAATGTATTGTCCAAAAAAAGCTTCCAGAAATGAACTGTGGGTATGCAATCTCTCCCATATCTTATGGGAAAGTTTAACAACGTTACCTTTTCATCTTTACCTGAGTCACTGACTCAAGCAGAGAGGACCCCCCAGCAAGGACATGCACGACAAGGATACACACAGGAAGACACACATTTCTATTCATGTCCAAAACAGAAGACAGCATGATGGAAAACAACGCCTTCCAGGGATGCCTGTTTTTTATTTTGATTTTGTATTTTGATTTTGTATTTATTTTATTTATTTGCATTTATTATTACTTTCATTTCTGGTTATAGTTTAGGAGAAATTTTTTTTCGTTTAAGCATTTGTTATGCAGAATTGCATAGGGGGCTTCCCAGGTCGCGTTAGTGGTAAAGAACCTGCCTGCCTGCAGGTTCGATCCCTGGATTGGGAGGCTCCCCTGGAGTAGGAAGTGGCAACCCACTCCAGTATTTTTGCCTGGAAAATTTCCTGGACAGAGGAGCCTGGTAGGCTATAGTTCTTGGGACTGCAAAGAGTCGGACATGGTTGAGCAATTGAGCACATGGAGAATTGCTATTTACCAAAGATAAAAGAAAAAAATGGAAACATTCATTAAAAAAAAAAATCTTTATGATGACCTTAGATTGGAGGATTTATTTTTGATGATTTTTAAGAATAGACATTGCACCTATCTTGGTTTGGTTTCTAAGAAACCGATTCTACAAAATCATGAGAAAGTCAGAAGAACAGTTAAGTGGGTATTCTTACTTTGTGAAATTGTGGTTATTTATTTAGTAGTTAACATCTGTCTTACAATTTTCCCAGGATGGTTGTTAATATGAAATCAGATGACATATGAAAAGCACCTTTGCAAATTAAAAGTGCTATAAAAATGTGCTATTATGGAAGCTTCCCTATAACAGGCTATTAATTTGACATGGCATAAAAGTGAAGTTTACTACAAAACAGAAATTTGAATAGCAATCTTTGAAATCCATTTCCAGAATGATTGTGAGACCAGACTTTCAAAATCCTTTCAGGTGGAAATGTATTAAAGAAAAAATAAATTTTCTATTATAACATAAAATACATGTTCTATTATGTTCTTCTTTCCCATCTTTATTTCACGAGCAAAGTTAGAATATCTCTGAAGGTTTACCGGTACAAAAGTCACTAATGGATAGCCACTAAAACTGAATTGATAAAGACCAATCTCTCTTAGAGTGATAGTATTAGTGTGGATTTCCAACCTATTCCCCTCTCCATTTGTCATTCATTCATTCAGAAATATTTTTATTTCATAGAATTGACTTCCTTGTAAGTCCTCAACATTAAATATTATCTCCTTTCACTTAAGAAAGAGGAAATACAGTGTCCTCAGCCAACAGATAGTTACACAATAAAAATTCAACTTTAAAAAAAATCAACAAGGCATTGGTAACAGGGGGAAAATGGGTCTCTAGATGTTTTGAGAATGTAATGGGATTCAGTGAAGGAAACATTTTTTTCCTGTGTCATTTTGTACTTTTTAAAGCTATTTTAAAGAAAAATTGAACTTAAAGAACAGAGAATTTCAATAACCTCCCTCTCAGCTGTGCTTGTTCCCCCTATTATTCACATTTTGATTATTGTGGTGCATTTGTTATAACTGATGACAATATTGACACATTCTGTTAAGTCCACTGTTTACATTAGCGTCACTCTGTGTTTATTGTTGACAAACGTATAATGACGTATACCCACCATTACGATATGACGCAGGAGAGATTCACTGACGCCCAAAGTTTCTCCATGTTCCAACTTTTCATCCTTCTGTCCCCACTAACCCCAGGCAACCACATCTTTATATCATCGCCATAGTTTTTATTTTCCATAATGTCATAGAGTTGGAATTGTGTAGTATGTAGCCTGTTTAGACTGACTTTTTCACTTAGCAATATGCATTTAAATTTCCACTGTGTCTATCCAGGGTTTGATAACATTAATTTTCATCACTGAATAATATTGCATTATATGGATATAACATGGTTTATTTTTCCATTTGCCATCTTGGCTATTTCCAATTTTTAGCAATTATGAATAAAGTTACTATAGACATCTGTGTACAGGTTTTTATGTGGACATAAGTTTTCAATTCATTTGAGTAAAGACTTAGGAGTAACATTGTTGAATCATATGATAAGACTGTGTTTAGATTTGTGAGATACTGTCTAACTGTCTTCTAAAGTGGCTATATGGGGAAAATATTTTTAAACTATTTTTGGAAGCAGCAAAATAATGTACATCACACGATAGGAACTCATTCATCATTAATATATTATACAATATTAGAAATAAATTATATAATAGAAAAGAGCTTGATTTTTTCCTTATATTAAAGGAAAGCCTAGTACTAATCACATATGAAAAAGAGACAAATATATATTATCTTAATTTGTTACATAATCTTCAATTTAACCAATAGTTTCCATGCATTTCTAGTCCTAGAATGGTGCCTGACACAAAGCTAGCAAATGATAAGTGACTGTATTTGCAATACACATATATTATTAAATATATGTATATAAATATATTATCCTATGTCCTTCCTGAATCTCAAAGTCCTTTAGCCTCAAATAAAAGCCTCCCAAAGAGCCCCCTTCCATTGTCATGACATCGGCACTATCTCTGCCAAAAAGCCAGGAGAATGCTGTGTGTACAGGTGATGCACGCTATGCTGTTCATCTGTGGTTTGGCTGGATCCAGATGCTTGACCTAAGGTAACATCACTCATGTGACTGATTCCTTTGTTGCTGTAGGGATCAATCTTTTGAGTTGTCACAGTAGGCAGCAGCCTCCGCTGCTTTCCAAACTCAACTACTATACTATCCCCTCTATAACCCCCATCCCTTCCATACTTCTTGGGAGTAGAACTTCCTTTCTTTCTCCATTTCTTCCATCTTGACTTCTTTCTTAGTCAGTTGAATGGAGCTTAGTAGGATGCTGCTGCTGCTGCTAGACATAAATAAGACACTGCTGTGTCATAGAGAAGGATAAACACATAGCTAGAAAAGCGCAGGACCATGTGTGAAGTGAGATATGTGACCAAAAATACATTCAGATCACACATGAAGGTGGGGCAAGATGGAGTTGAGCCTGGGGCTGCGGAAGGTAAGAGTGAGTAAAAAGTGAGTCCTCCTGATTAGCGTATCCTGCAGCAGTAGTTAAAAGTAGCCGAAAGATATAGTGATGTGAAGGAAGTGAAGAACATTTTAGAATGTTCTCACATGGCCTTCCCAAAGAGTGAGCACAGGTGGAGCCCACTGAGGCTGGCAGGATGTCTGATGGTGACCCCTATACTTTGAGATGTGCAACTGTCCACGTGTGAGGGTAACTTACTCTCTAACTTTCTAAATAGCTATTCAGCTATTCTGAATAGCTCAGAACACTGGATTGTGGCAATCAATGGCTGGAAATCTAAACTAAAAAGAAAGAAATAGTCTTGGTTCTTCAAATGGAAGAATCAAATCAGTGCTTTAGATTCCTGGACCAGCACGAATAGCATCACTAGGACCTTGTTATAAATGCAAATAGCTGGGCTCCACCCCGGATTTTCTGGATCTGAGACTTGGAGGTAGGGCCCAGCAACATGTTTTAACAAGTTCCCCAGGGACTTCTGACACCTGCTAAAAGTTTTGGAATTGCTGCCTTAGACAACTGTAGTTGTCCATGTAGGGAAGACTGAAATATTAATCAAGGTTTTATTTATAACTTTAATAAACCAGATTCTAGCTAAAGAAGAAACATATGTAAATCTATGCATGCACACTTTCAGGATTTTAACTCAACTGGTGCTAGGTAATATATTGATAGTTAAACTAAACTAATGCTAAGGCTTCACTTTGTTGAGATAAAGCAAATCCTCTGGACCTATGCAAGAGTATAAAAAGCATAATAAAGGTGACTGTTCTGTAAAAATTTATAGTGCTTTATTTACCCATGCTGACACGTCAGTTGTAAATGTTTATAGCCTTTAGAGACCGCATGAGAAAGTACACCGTTCTGCGTGACATAACAGTCATCAAGGCTTGAGAAATGCTGGCTGGCAGGGGCTAGGGGCTCACTGCAATAAAGGCAGTTGGGGCGGGGGGTGGGGGGAGGCTCGGGGCCAGGCCGTATTGATAAATATTTACAAGCAAATCACTGAAGAATGAGAGGGGGTCTATTATAGTCGAAAGGCGACAGGTCACTTTTGAATAGTGGCATCTGAAACTGGAAACAAATTTGTTGCTGAAATACAAATTGGAGGAAATTGCTTTTGTGGGAAAACATTTCCTCTCCTCAGTGGGTTTCTCTTTTGTGTTCTGCCTGTTCTACTCGTGGAATTTCAGAGGCAACTGGAATCTCCTGATAGGGGACTGGCTACTGTTCAAGCTCCACACTGTGGCCTTAAGAGAGGTGCTTTGCCCCCCGGGTCTGCTTTTTCCCATTAGAGATGGTTACTTTACCACCCAACTCTCTCTCAAGATCTTCAGTAAGAGAGCTGTAAGATTCAGTAAGAGAGCTCTCTCTCTTAAGATCTGTTGTAAGATCTTCAGTTGATTGTTTCTAAACACAGAGCATTAGAAAAAAGTTCAGCCTGATGAGTTCACGACAGTCCTCCCAATCTTCCCCTTCTCTCCTCATGATGAGCTCAAAATTCTGAGGATTTTAAATCCTGTCTCTGAAGTTGGTGAGGTCAGGAATATTTTTCATCGCATAAGAGAGTTTGTGTCTCTGAAAAGTATGAACAACAGGAAACAAAGACAGCTGTCCTTTTCTTGAAATAATACTGAGCACAGGTTGGTATCTTGCATGGGGACTTTTGAAAAAATACCCACTGAGTTCAGCTCCTTGGAAGTTATCATTCGAGGTCACTGGAGCAGAGCTTGGAGTGACATCTCAGGGTGAGGAGGAATGGAAAGGTGTGAGACCACTGTCTTCACCTTGTATGCAGGGCGGTGACTGTCTGCAGGGGTAGACCATCCACCATTGCAGTCAGTGCCCTGGGGGACCTCAGCACACACACATGGAAAGTTGGGATCTTTGGGGAGGTTCAAGACAACAGAGTTTACTGCCCAGGGCTGACAATGACATGTCATGTTGTTAGGAGACGGCAAGAGCCAGGGGCCCATCCTGTACCAACATGGAGGTTGCAACCCCTTGGAAATTGTCCATCAGCTGTGGGTTGGAGAAGTGAGAAGGAGAGATTCATTTCCCCACCCTAGTCCAGGCTCACATTTTCACTTTGTCCTGGTTTCCAAAAGTTATGCAACGCACATGCACAGGACTAGTAAGTGACAGATTAGACTTTGAATCCAAGTCTGTCTTATTCCAAGTATTAGTCACTCAGTTGTGTCTGACTCTGTGACTCCATGGACTCTAGCCCACCAGGCTCCTCTGTCTGTGGGATTTCCCAGGCAAGAATACTGGAGTGGGTAGACATTTTTTTCTCTAGGGGATCTTCCCAACCCAGGGATTGAACTCAGGTCTCCTGCATTGCAGGCAGACTTTTTACCATCTGAGCCACCAGGGAAGCCCTGCCTTACTCCAAAGCTCCTGCTTTTAACAACAGTTATATTTAGGGCATTGTATTGGATTCTAGAAAGTATACAGGTAAGAACAAATTGCAGTTCCTTACATTAGAGAGCTTAAAATGATGAACAAATTACAACCTCTGCCCATCACATAAAATATAGGTGGAAGAGGTAAAAGTAAGTAAAAAGCAATACAGTGTAACAAAGGCAAGTAAATTTCCATGCTGTGTGACAAATGCCCAGACAGAAATAAGCATCGGGTACTGTGGAAGAATAGACGTAGGGGCATCTAAGCTTTTGGAAGTCAGGGAAGGCTTCTTGGCGCTAATCTAACTGATAAAATGGATAAAACTAACTAGTATAAGGGGTAACAGAAACAAGGTCTGGTGACATAGAGTGTGTTTGGGGAAGACAAGTAGTTCAGCGTGTCTCCAGCTTGGAAATGAGATCTGGGTTTTGAGGAAAGGATGGTAAAAAAAGCTGGACACAGCATGAATGGCCCTAGAGAGTGCTATACTGCATGAAGTGAGTCACACAGAGAAGGAGAAATGTTGTTTGACATCCCTTACAGGTGTAATCCAAAAAGAAATGATACAAATGCACTTACAAAGCAGAAAGAGACTCACAGACTTAGAAAATGAATTTATGGTTACTGGAGTGGGGGGCAGGAAGGGATAGTTAGGGAGCTGGGGATGGACATGTACACACTGCTATATTTAAAATGGGTAACCAAAAAGGACTTATTTGTACAGCACATGGAACTGTGCTCAGTGTCGTAGCAGCCTGGATAAGAGGGGAGTTGTGGGGAGAAAGGGTACATGCGTATGCATGGCTGAGTCCCATCGTGTTGGCTTGAAACTGCTACATTGTTAATCGGTGATTGCTCAGTGAAAATAGAAGGTTTAATGTTTGGAAACAAAAGAACAGCTGGACAAGTGGCAGTCACTGTTTGAAACAGAGGAAAGAGAATCACTGAGACATTTTAAGGAGGAAAATGATACAATAAGATTTACACCTGGAGGAAATCATTCTGATGATCAGCATAGCAAACTGAATTCAGCTTCTATTTATCTGCCAGTCTCCAAATCCATGAACCAGCCAGAAAGATGATAGGAGAATAGATCGATAATAACATTAGGAAACCAAGAACAGTATCACTGGTAAGCCTGAGAGTTTGAGGAATTCATAGACAGTAGAAAGTGTCAGGAAAACGTACTTTCCTAGAGAAGTTGGAGCAGCTTTGGGGAACTCCTGAGTCAAAGGACCCAGGGAGACAGCCTCACAGAGCTCACCTAAGAGCTGTGATCAAGGCCTCTGAGACTTGGTCCCCGACCTGGTCCTTTCTCATTTGGGCAGCAGGTGAACAGTCATGGCGTGTTCGCCATGCTAAACCAGTGGAGGCGGTCCCTGCCGGCAGGAAGATAGAGACCTTGACCTCTCAAAGGGGCAGGGCTCTTTCTCCTCCTGGCTTCCTTCACTTAGCAAAACGCCTCCAGATTCATCCACACTGTCACAAAGGATTTCTTTCTTTTTTATGGTGCATAATGTTCCTCTGTGTGTGTGTGTTTATGGCTGAATAATATTTCACTGTACACACACACACACACACACACGTATACGTAGATACATACTACATTTTCTTTATCTGCTCATTCATTAAGGACAGATTGTTTCCATATCTAGGTTTTATGAAAAATCCCACAATAAACATAGGGGTGCAGATATTTCTTCAAGATTCTGACTTCAATTCTTTCAGATATATATTCAACAGTGGGATTGCTAGGTCTTATGGTAGTTCAATTTTTAATTTTTTTTTTGAGGAACCACCATACTGCTTTTCATAATGACTGCAGTTAATTATATGATGTAGAGTACTTGAAGGTTGTTAAGATTACATCTTAAGCATTCTCATCACACACAAAAAAAGTGTTACAAAAAAGTAATAAAGTAAATAAATTTTAAAAAATTATGATGTTAACTACTGAGGTGATGGCTATGTTAATTATTTTGATCTTTGTAATCATTTTACAGTGTACATGTATCAAATCATCACACCATACATTTTCAGTTCAGTTCAGTCACTCAGTCGTGTCCAACTCTTTGATACCCCATGAAGCACGCCAGGCCTCCCTGTCCATCACCAACTCCTGGAGTTTACCAAAACTCATGTCCATTGAGTGGGTGATGCCATCCAGCCATCTCATCCTCTGTTGTCCCCTTCTCCTCCTGACCCTAATCCCTCTCAGCATCAGGGTCTTTTCCAATGAGTCAACTCTTCGCAAAAGGTGGCCAAAGTATTAGAGTTTCAGCTTCAGCATCAGTCCTTCCAATGAACACCCAGGACTGATCTCCTTTAGGATGGACTGGTTGGACATCCTTGCAGTCCAAGGGACTCTCAAGAGTCTTCTCCAACACCACAGTTCAAAAGCATCAATTCTTCTGGGCTCAGCTTTTTTCACAGTCCAACTCTCACATCCATACATGACCACTGTAAAAACCATAGCCTTGACTAGATGGACCTTTGTTGGGAAAGTAATATCTCTGATTTTTAGTATGCTATCTAGGTTGGTCATAACTTTCCTTCCAAGGAGTAAGCATCTTTTAATTTCATGGCTGCAATCACCATCTGCAGTGATTCTTGAGCCCCCCAAAATAAAGTCTGACCCTGTTTCCACTGTTTTCCCATCTATTTCCCATGAAGTGATGGGACCAGATGCCATGATCTTCGTTTTCTGAATGTTGAGCTTTAAGCCAAATTTTTCACTCTCCTCTTTCACTTTCATCAAGAGGCTTTTTAGTTCCTCTTCACTTTCTGCCATAAGGGTGATGTCATTTGCATATCTGAGGTTATTGATATTTCTCCCGGCAATCTTGATTCCAGCTTGTGCTTCTTCCAGCCCAGCGTTTCTCATGATGTACTCTGCATATAAGTTAAATAAGCAGGGTGCCAATACACAGCCTTGAGATACTCCTTTCCCAATTTGGAACCAGTCTGTTGTTCCATGTCCTGTTCTAACTGATGCTTCCTGACCTGCATATAGATTTCTCAAGAGGCAGGTCAGGTGGTCTTGTATTCCTATCTCTTTCAGAATTTTCCACAGTTTATTGTGATCCACACAGTCAAAGGCTTTGGCATAGTCAATAAAGCAGAAATAGATGTTTTTTTGGAACTCTCTTGCTTTTTCGATGATCCAGAGGATGTTGGCAATTTGATCTCTGGTTCCTCTGCCTTTTCTAAAAGCAGCTTGAACATCTGCAAGTTCACAGTTCACATATTGCTGAAGCCTGGCTTGGAGAATTTTGAGCATTACTTTACTAGTGTGTGAGATGAGTGCAATTGTGCGGTAGTTTGAGCATTCTTTGGCATTGCCTTTCTTACCATACATTTTAAATATATACAATTTTACTCGTGAATTATTCCTCAAGAAAAGATAGGGTTCTTTAACACGTTTTTGTAGTTAACATTATTCTTCCCCCTTTTCCCTTTCTTAATTTCTTTTTCCTTCATTTATTTTTTCAGCACACTTTAACCATGATGCACTTTTTGCCATCATCCAGTCCTCACCAAAAGCAGCTGCTGATAGCTCAAAAGGAGCCAAGCAGGGACTCTCAAACATGAAGCATAAAACATTAAGCTATTTGGAAAGAAACAATAAAGATCTAAGATTAAAAAATAGACTAAATATTAAAACATAAACTTAAAAACTTTCCCAAACAGCAAAAATGACTAATTAGAAAATGTTTTGAAAGAAAAAAATTCCGTTTGTAATAGCAAAAACAAAACCAGAAGACTGAGTAATATATCCAAGAAATGTCCAAGAAACCATATAAAACAAAAACATAAAAATGTAGGCAGGGGTATTTAAAAAGACCTAAATAAAGTCAAATCGTGTTTGAAAAAGTGAACAATTTTAAATTAGAAGCCAATACATAATGTTTGTCTCCCAGAGAAGCCCTGAATATAAGATAACTTTTAGTTACTTTGTCTTTTATTAGCAATGTTTGGGCACTTTCATTTTATCTTTTTTAAATACTATTTTTAAAGCAACAACAGAGATAAGAAAATATCCTTTACTCTTGCAAATATTTTTAGCATGGTCTTGTTTAGTTACTAAGTCTGACTCTTTGCCACCCCATGAACTGTAGCCCACAATGCTCCTCTGCCCAGGGGATTTTCCAGGCAAGAATACTGGAATTTCCTTCTCCAGGGAACCTTTCCAAACCAAGACTCGAACCCACCTCTTCTGCATTTGCAGGCAGATTCCCACCTGGGAAGCCCTAAAGAATCTTAAAATGGACAAAAAAAAGTATGTATTGTCCAAATACAGAAATAGAGATACTGTCAATAATATAGCATGTTTAATATCTCTGAAATTATTAGTTAAAACAATAAATGTCATAGTTTACCATCATAATTCAAAGCATTTAAAAGGTAAATGGCCTTCCCAGTGGTGCTAGTGGTAAAGAACATGCCTGCCAATGCAGGAGACATGAGATGTGGGTTCCATCCCTGGGTCAGGAAGATCCCCTAGAGAGGCAGGGCATAGCGACCCATTCCACTATTCTTGTCTGGAGAATCCCATGGGCAAAGGAGCCTAATGGGCTACAGTCCTTAGGGTTGCAAAAAGTCTCACACAACTGAAGCGACTTAACATGCACACATGCAAAATATAAACAAAATTGGTTGTAGAAACAGGCAGTTTTGATGAAATTTCTAACAGGTGAAGAATTTTTATAATATTGTTGTTCAGTCGCTCAGTCATGTCCAACTCTATACAACCCCATGGACTGCAGCACACCACAGGCTTCCCTGTCTTTCACTATCTCCAGGAGTTTGCTCAAACTCATGTCTGCTGAATCGATGGTGTCTTCTAATCATCTCACCCTCTGTTGCCCCCTTCTCCATCTGCCCTTAATCTTTCCCAGCATTAGGGTCTATTCCAGTGAGTCAGCTCTTTGTATCAGGTGACCAAAGTATTGGAGCTTTAGCTTCAGCATCAGTCCTTCCAATGAATATTCAGGGTTGATTTCCTTTAGGATTGACTGGTTGGATCTCCTTGCAGTCCAAGGGACTCTCAAGAATCTCCTATCAAATGAGAGGATTCATACTCTTTCCTCAGCATTCTACTTTTAGGCAGTCTACTCTATAGAAATAGGTCAGCTACACAAATGCAGCATTTTTAAATTTTAATTTAAAATTTTATCTATTTATTTTTCTGGCTATGCCACACACTTGTGAGATCTTAGTTCCCCAACCAGAGATTGAACCCCGGCCTCTGCAGTGAAAGCATGGAGTCCTAAACACTGGACTACCAAGGAATTCCCACTGCAGCATTTTTTAAAACAGCAAAGAACTATAAAAAGCTTTAATGTCTATTGATAAGTGAATCACAGTATATTCCTTCTATGAAATATTTTACAATAGTTAAACAAGATAAGGTAGACTTTATATACCTAAATGGAAAATTCTCCAGAACACATTTTTAGGGGGAAAACCAAGCAGCAGGATAATACACGTGTTTTTGTGAGCAATAAGAAAGGAAGAGATGTATGGAGGTGTGTGTGTCTGTGTGCATTAGGAGGCTAGAGGGAAACTAGAAATTTAGTCTAGAGAAAATGTAGGGAAGTGACATTGGAAGGAGGGCAGGAAGGAGATGTTTGGATAATTTGATACCTGAATTTTCTACATTAAAATATAAATTTATATATTTATACATAATATTGGGTTGGCCAAAAGTTTTGTTTGAGTTTTTCCATAACATCTTAAAGAAAAACTCAAATGAACCTTTTGGCCAACCCAGTATATAATACCTAATTGTAAAACTAAACGATTTTAGTGAAGAATCATGGTCAAGGCATTTGTATGGATTGGGGGTTGCAGCGGGGTGATATGGGTAAGCAAAACCAGAAGCAAGGAGACCATTTAGAAAAGTAGCTCAAAGCTGAATTGAGAGAGAGTTTCCCCCTAGGCTGGGAGGTTGGTTGGGGAAGGTTATTTCTCAAAACAGACAAATTCTAAAGTCAGGACAAAGGCAATATTGAAAGGCAGAGGCAGCTGAGGATGAGATGGTTAGATAGCATCACAAACTCTATGGACGTGAATTTGAGCAAACACCAGGCTATATCTGAGGACAGAAGAGCCTGGCATGCTGCAGTCCATGGGGTTGCCAAGAGTCAGACATGACTTAGCGACTGAAGAGCAACAACAATATTGAAAGGACTTGGTGATTATTATATCCAGGTGGACTCGGGGTCAAGTTTGATTCCAGCTTTCTTGAACCTCCCTCTGTGCCACCTAACGACCTCACACATTTCCCATCCTACATTCCCTCCCCAGGGGTAATACTATGAATGGTTTATTATGAACCTCTGCAGACTTTGACTTTAATTTCTCCGCATTTTAACACAAACACACACCATTTTATTCCCTTCTTTCTTCCCTCTTTATTTTTCCTTCCTCTCTTCCTCTATTTTCTTTATTTCTTTATTTTCTCTCTCTTTTTTCTTAATGAGGTTTATACTTCATGTGTTATCCTGCAAGCTGATTTTTCACTTAACAAGATGTGTTGGAAAATGTTATCTAACCATCCATCCATCCATTTATGCTTTGAGTTCAGAGAAGAAGGCCAAAACAAGCACCACCACCACCGCCCATGAATACTTGCTGCCATGGATCCAGCAAGGACCCTTGCCTTGGCATTTACTGTGAAGCGAGGAAGGGAGGAGCAGCTAAAACTCGCAAATATGATTTAGTGGCCACACCAAGAAGCCTGTGTGAAAGAGTTGTGGGAAATTCTGAATGTGGTTTATCATTTGTTGTCAGGGGATTATTTTCACTGTCAGAAAATGCAAAACACTCAACAACTGTGCCCCTACACCACACAGTCTTCTACGCTGTCTGCAGAAGTACTTCATTTCCCATTTACTCAACTAGAGAATTATTACACAGGATTTTCCAGTGTTAGTTCAACTTCCCTTGATGATGGTGGGAAGAAGACACATTTGATTCTCTCTGGGAGTGTTCATTTGCTTTAAGGGTGATCTATTTTAATTTTAAGGAAATCACAGTACTTCATTGATCTCACACCATTTGTGGAGTAAAGTTATTTTTTCATTTCATTGCATCATATACTTTTGATCTCCAAAATGATAACAATCTTTATATTTTACGTTTGAGCATAGTTTATCTTTCTTTGACTGTCTCTGCATTTATAATTTGAATGTTATTAAGGGTAATATGATGTCATATACCCTTCTGATTTCTTTCCATTTGTGATGTTTCAATCTTCTAAATTTTTGTGCTTGCCTTTTTCAGTCTTTCCTACATATTTCTAGTTTCTGATCGAGTTAATGAGAAATTATAATTTCCAATTTGTTTGAATTTCTTGTTAATGAGCTGTCAATATCCTGAGCAGTTAACCAAATGAGAGCACAAAAAATGAGATCTTATGAGAATTATTTGGATGCTGTTCAAAGTCTCTTTTATCCCCAAATCCTGAAATGAGGAGCTATAAGCAGGACAGTTGATGATAAGAAGGAGTTGATCATTGAATACTGGAGTTGGCTGTATTTACCAACATTGATGTAATATGTATAAGTTTCATGCCTAATGTACATTGATAATGATAAGAAAGTGAAAGTCACTCAGTCATGTCCGACTCTTTGTGATCTCTTTATACAGTCCATGGAATTCTCCTGGCCAGAATACTGGAGTGAGTAGCCTTTCCCTTCTCCAGGGGATCTTCCCAACCCAGGGATCAAACCCAAGTCTCCCACATTAGAGGTGGATTCTTTATCAGCTGAGCCACAAGGGAAGCCCAAGAATACTGGAGTGGGTAGCCTATCCTTTACTCCAGCAGCTCTTCCTGACTCAGGAATCAAACTGGTGTCTCCTGCATTGCAGGCAGATTCTTTACCAACTGAGCTATCAGGGAAGCCCCAATAATGATAAAGTAAAGTTCTATTTCCTAAGAAAGTCACTTCTAAATATTCTCTCATGAATTGGTTGGGGAAAAGGGCATATGAATTATGCAAAGACTGAAAAATAAAATCATTATGTAGATTTTGAGTTGAGAAGCCCTACCATATCTTCCTTTTCCTTGTATGTCATATCTTTTTATAAAATCTTCTTACCAATGAAATTGATACACACTAGAATCTAATGAAGTGTTAAGTATTATATCATTGAGAAAACAATACTATTAAAGCATATTTAATCTAATGCCTTTGATGATGGTTATAATAAATATATTTATATTTTTCATGAGTAACTTTAATCATCCTTTGATGATTAAATCCACTAATAATAGGTAAAGTTGGTTACCAAGGTAACAAAGAAGCTTAAAATCTAGATGGGGTTGAATGGGTTTGGGGGAACTAATATTGAACATCTGCTCTAATCTAGGCACCACAAATTTATATAATTTATCCAATTTAGCCCTCATGGCTGCCTTGGATGGTCGGAACCACTAGCCTCATTTGTATTTATGAAGAAACTAAGGTTAGAGAATTGAAATACCATTCCCAAGATTACATAGCTATGATGAGAGGTCAGCCCTAGGCTTACATCACTTGAGAAACTAAAGTCATCTTTTGCTTAGCATCCTAGAAAATTATTAGGAATAAATTTTATATCAAAGATATTTTAGCATCTTAGTTATCAGGAGAGCATTTCTCAAAGTAAATTCTAATCTAGTCAAGTTAATTCTATTTCACACAAAAACATGTACTTTTTGTAGATAATGTGGAAATAAAGTCTTGAGGGGAGGGAAAGGAAGACAGTTATCTGCCTTGAAATGTTGATGAAGCCAGTATTTTATAGCCCTAAAAAAATTTGTATCTAGCTACTTCAATTAATTTAGTTGCTTCATGTTATACAATCCCTCCATTAAGCTCTATCTTAGTACACTTAAGAAACTCAATCTGGAAGTCACATAGTTGCTTTTAGAATTAGAGTGTAGGATTCCTCCACAAGGGTTTAGGGAAGACTGGGTGTGTGACATTCTTACGAGGTGTCCTTCCCTTCTCCCTAATCTTTTCATCCCGCCCCTGTGGTAACATGTGAAATGATTAAATACTATCTGTGCTCTCAATACCATAAATCTTCAGATAAATAGCACTGAGCTTAGCAAAGACAAATAGCAGCATTCTTGAGTAGTTTTTTAGTAATGGTCCTACTGTTGCTAAACCATTTGCTTGTCATTCTTTTAGCTCAAAGGCATAATTTAATTGAAATACAGAGTCAACGAGTGAACTTAGTGAATGCGTCTTTAACTGGAAGAACTGTGGTCCTATAACCAGCTTCCTGCGTCCCACTGGGCAAGAATTTTACGGTCTTTTGTAACTCACTCAGTGTTCTTGATAGGGCCTTATTTCATTGCCGTAGGAATCAAGGGTTCTTAAGGAACAATGGCTCACTATTTGAAGGACATAAAAAGGCAACTTTGTGACATCTTTACGATGAAATGCGAATGTCTCTTGTAGACTGTAAGCTATACAATTAGATTTACTCCAAGGAAAGCAACTTTACACTGTTTCCAATGTATCATTTATGACCTCTAATAATATTCTTTCTTAAAAGGATGTGTCCTTGAATCCTCGAATAGTCACCATCTGTATTTCAAAAACACATATAGGTGGAATCTAGAATAATGGCACAGATGAAACTATTAGCAGGACAGAAACAGAGACGCACACGTAGACAACAGACGTGTGGACACACTTGGCGGGGAGGGGGGGCTGGCGCCTGGGATGAACGGGGAGACTGAGATAGACACACACAGCTCAGTTCAGTCCAGCTGCTCAGTTGTGTCCGACTCTTTGCGACCCCAAGGACCACAGCACACCAGGCCTCCCTGTCCATCACCAACTCCTGGAGTTTACTCAGACTCAAGTCCATTGAGTCGGTGATGCCATCCAGCCATCTCATCCTCTGTCGTTCCCTTCTCCTCCCGCCTTCAATCTTTCCCAGCATCAGGGTCTTTTCAAATGAGTCAGCTCTTTGCATGAGGTGGCCAAAGTATTGGAATTTCAGCTTAACATAAGTCCTTCCAATGAACACTCAGGACTGATCTCCTTTAGGATGGACTAGTTGGATCTCCTTGCAATCCAAGGGACTCTCAAGAGTCTTCTCCAACACCACAGTTCAAAAGCATCAATTCTTCGGCACTAGGGTTTCTTTATAGTCCAACTCTCACATCCATACATGACTACTGGAAAAACCATAGCCTTGACTAGACAGACCTTTGTTGGCAAAGTAATGTCTCTGCTTTTGAATATGCTGTCTAGGTTGGTCATAACTTTCCTTCCAAGGAGTATGAGTCTTTTAGTTTCATGGCCGCAGTCACCATCTGCAGTGATTTCGGAGCCCCCTAAAAGAAAGTCAGCCACTGTTTCCACTGTTTCCCCATCTATTTGCCATGAAATGATGGGACTGGATGCCACGATCTTAATTTTCTGAATGTTGAGCTTTAAGCCAACTTTTTCACTCTCCTCTTTCATTTTCATCAAGAGACTCTTTATATGCATACTGCTGCTGCTGCTAAGTCGTTTCAGTCGTGTCCGACTCTGTGCGACCCCATAGATGGCAGCCCACCAGGCTCCCCCGTCCCTGGGATTCTCCAGGCAAGGACACTGGAGTGGGTTGCCATTTCCTTCTCCAATGCATGAAAGTGTAAAGTGAAAGTGAAGTTGCTCAGTCGTGTCCGACTCTTAGCGACCCCATGGACTGCAGCCTACCAGGCTCCTCCATCCATGGGATTTTCCAGGTAAGAATACTGGAGTGGGATGCCACTGCCTTCTCCGTATATACATACTACCATGTGTAAGACAGATAGCTACTGGGAAGCTGCTGTGTAGAGCAGGGGGCTCAGTTCCGTGGTGACCTAGAGGGGTGAGGTGGGCTGGGTGGGTGGGAAGAAGGCACAGGAAAGAGGGGGTATATGTACACATGTAGCAGGATCATATTCTGCTGATTCACTTTGTTGTACAGCAGAAACTAACACAGTATTATATAGCAACTGTACCACAGTCAAAAATTTAAAAAATAAAAACAAATGAATAAAAACTCTACTGTAAACAATTTGGGTTTAAAAATATAATAAAGCTCGATGGATATTCATTACTGTGTATAACTATAAATGTTCGCTGAGGCCTCCTGAACAAGAAGTTCATGGCAGAATACAGGGAAGAAGTTAGATTTTAGGAGCTTTCTTTTTTTTTTTTCTCCTAAGTGTGTGTGAATATGCTTTAATAGTCATCATCCTGGCGGGCAGAGCTTATAACGTTCATGACATCCCCGAGTGACCTCAGCTCACACAGATATTGTACGTTCCACAAGCGGCTAGGAAGTGGCAGTCCCATTGATAAGCTTCCCCAGTTCACAGAAATCGAGCCATAACATTCCCATTAACTTTGTTTGGAGCAATGATTAATGATAAAGGGTAGAGACAAATCCAAGTTAATATAGATAGGGAACTGTTATTTTCCTCATCCTCCGAAATTTGGCTATCATTGGATAAACATTCCTCTGTGGAAGCTTTTCTTTTTCCCTCAGGCTGGCATGCCAGCAATGCGATGGACACTCTATAGAAGGATAAATCGGGAGTTTGGGATTAACATGCACACCACTATATATAAAATAATCAACAAGGACCTAATGTAGAGCAGAGGGAACTGTACTCAATATTCTGTAATAACTTATGTGGGAAAAGAATCTGAAAGAGAATGGATATATGTATTTGTACAACAGAATCACTTCACTGTATACTGGAAATTAATGCCGCTTCACGGGCTTCCCAGGTGGTACTAGTGGAAAAGAACCTGCCTGCACAGGAGACCTAAGAGAGGTAGGTTTGATCCCTGGGTCAGGAAGATCCTCTGGAGGAGGGCATGGCAACCCACTTCAGTTTTCATGCCTGGAGCATCCCATGGACAGAGTCCATGGGGTCACAAAGAGTCGAACATGACTGAAGCGACTTAGCTCACAGATAGTGCCATGTTATCAATCCACTCTACTCCAATATGAGATAAAAATTTAAGTAAACATTTTAAAAAGAATGATAAATAAAATATAGTATGATGGGAGTTTTTAAGAGACAGATATAGAATCTATGAGAAGGCAATGGCAACCCACTCCAGTGTTCTTGCCTGGAGAATCCCAGGGACGGGGGAGCCTGGTGGGCTGCCGTCTTTGGGGTCGCACAGAGTCGGACATGACTGAAGTGACTTAGCAGCAGCAGCAGCATAGAATCTATCTTCGCCTGACTCAATGCTCTCAACCCTCCAAAACGGTCTCTCCTCTGCAAAATGATCACCTCAATTTCCCCAATATCCACCTTCAATTTCACATACTTTGAACTCACACAGTTTCTTAGCTTCCCTAGAATAAAAATACAAAGAGGATGGTAGGAATTTATAACAGTTCCCACATGGTGATATCCTAAAATTGCCTCCAAGGGAGCAGACCAGCCCAATGACTGGCCAGGAGTGCCCCAGAGAAATCACCTACCAGGGAAGCCCAGCCTGACTTTCAGCCATGAGCACTCTGACATCAGGTTTTGTTAATGCAGTGACAGCAGGCAGATTTGGACGAACCAAGGCAGAATATCATCCATATGTTTTCAGTGTGTTAATTTGCAGTGAGAAATAATCTGTCATAGACCTGAAATACTCATGCTAGCATCTTTAGTGAAATTACTCCCTGAAGTCAGACCTACATGGGGAGACAAATCACAATCAGCATTCTCTTGGACTCAGAACATGAGGAGCTCAAAGAACTGTGGGTTAAAATATATCAAGCTCTCAATAAGGTGGTGGGGGAGAGTCTGAGCTTAGTAAGGACGTCAGTATTTAATGATACACTTATTGAGAAGACTCCCTAGTTTTGCTGAGGCATAAAACTTGAATTACATTTAATTGGGCAATTGCTTTCTGGTTATAGCACATAGAATATTGTCAAGACTCAATTTCAACTAAAAGATAATTCCTGTGCAAATAGAAAGGTTTTCAAATTGTCCGCAATTATATAGGAAAAATAAAATAAAAATATAAATCAAATCTACGAGGCTCCGACAAATCAGAAGTTAACCGCAAAAGGTAGGCCAAGCCAGTTGACTGAGTGCTGCTCTCACAAGAGCAGAGCATCGACTGTAATTCCCTACTTTATAGCCTCCTGACTCTGCATAAAGGAGAGACAATATCATCGGATCTCCATTCCCCTGTTGACTGGAGAGACCAAGTCCTAGAAATGCCACATGCCAATGCAAATAAATATAATAATAAATAAAAATCATGGTTTTCATGCTCTATTGCTTCTTTCCCCACATACCCTCACCATTATGGGATTTGATGGGTACATGCGTGCTCAGTCGCTCAGTCGTCTCCAACTCTTGCGACCCCATGGACTGCAGCCCACCAGACTCCTCTGTCCATGGGATCTTCTAGGCAAGAATCCTGGGTTGGGTTGCCACTTCCTTCTCTGGGGGATCTTCCTGACCCAGTAAATGGAATTGAGTCTCCCATGTCTCCTGCATTGGCAGGTGGGTTCTTTACCACTGAGCCACCTGGGAAGCCCCACGGGATCTGATAGGTGGTTTCAATAGGTATATTCATCTTGCCAAATAATATAGGGAAATAACAGAAAATGTTTAGCCTAAAGGGCACTTCCCCAGAAGGTAATGACCTAGAGGTAAACTTTAGCGTTGCTCTTGCACTTTACATCATGTGTAATTCATGTTAAAAATAAAAAAGCTTGCTCCCTGAAGATGTTGTGTAGAACAAGTCACTGCAGGCAGCCCAATCGTGGGTACTTCTTTCTAAGGTAAGATCGGGCACATGAAGTGTCAGAAGCTGGAAATGGGTTTTATGCTCATTCTCTCCACATGCTTATTCACATATATGGGAAATTCTCCTTAGCCACTGCCAAAAGACTTTTCTAAAATGTTTAGTAATGCCCGGTTGCTTAGAGACATTTTATTTCAAAATAAACACTGCTGCCTTGTCCAAAATGTATACACAGTGCACTCAACATCGATTTTTGGCGTCCTACAAACCTCCAAGGTTGACATTGCAAGGCCTGCTTCAAATGCACTTTTGGCAAAACCACATCTTAATTATTTCTGAAAGAGGGACATGTCAGTAATGCACATTCTGTCTAAAAAATACCCTAAGAATATAAAGACCTTTCTCCTGACACTATTCTAGGACTGCTATTTTGAGCTGGAGGAGGTGTATAAGAACTCTGAACCATACACAGCAATGAACCGCCCTTCAGGGTCTCGCTCCCCCTGTCGCTTATAGGACTTGTCCAACACGTGTACACACTGCACTCATTGCCAAAGGAGGAAAACTTCCTGTTCTTTCTTGTAATCAGCATCGCCACTGATAATAACCTGGGATTATTGTACCCCTCTTGCACTGTATGAAAAGGTGCCCGAGGAGCCCTGCACAGAACTGACAAGTCTGTGTCTTGACAACCAGAAACAGATTTTAAAGTAAACACAGAATGTCTGAAGAGAAGCCATATAAGTCAGTCTGGGGACGGGACAGTGTCTGGGAACATTTATCATGGTTTGGACACAAGAAAATACCAATTTGAATATTTCTACCAATTCCTCTTTTGGTTCAGCTATGGAAGGACAGTGTGGGGCATTAAAACGGCAGTTATGCAAAGCAAACTGAGCTGGATGGACTCACAGTTCAGTCTTTAGGTCACCCCTGCCACTCCTGTTTATCTCACATACTATGCCGGATGAAAAGCAGAGAGACTGTTTACAACTTATCTCAGTTGAGATAATTTGTCTTGACACCAAATGCAATTTTACAATTGTGATGCTTCTCAGGCATCTCCTCTGGGTTTTTTCACCACTTTTGCCCATCCCTTTTTGGAAATCTTTTTTGGGGACTGAGAATAAAGATCTCATTAGCTTCAAACATGATTTCTCTGTTGGCTGCAGACTTTTTTCTTCTTTCACTTCCAATGAAATATAAATTTCAAGGATAGCAAAAATCTGAGTACTCTGTGTTCATCTCTGAGCCCCGTGGTCTCATGTTGTTAGACTTCAAAATAGCCTAAAAAATTACATAATATGAAATCTCTGGCTGATTCAGAAACCAAATAAGCTTATCTCCCAAACAGAAAAGGCACATCAATTTGTGATCACGGATGGTTGCCTGACTCTCTGGGATTTCTACCTTCAAGGCTCATGCCTGGTTAACTAACAGTGGAGACCTATAATTTATCTGATGCTCAATTTTTCTTTTCTCATCTTCTGTTCTGAAAGTTTCCCAGTTTTCTTTTTGACAAAAAGAGAATAATTTTAGAGTTCGTGCTTGTATCAATGTGTTTCTAATTTACTGATTTTAATTTGATTCTCTCTTTTTTAACCTTTGTAACTTAAGCATGCCATTTCTATGTTTTAAACAATAGCCTTCCTTTCATTTGCCTGCTTACATCACAAATGTCAGAAATAAAAAGTCACTGGTAACACCAAGCCATGGCTAAACAGAGTTCATGTAACTGGTTTGTTTTACATTCACAAAATGCAAATTTATCTCAAATTTACTTTCCACTTGAGTTTGAGTGTTCAACAATTCTGGAAGTATTGCTGTGTTATGGTCTTGTTGTCTCTGTATGAAATAATTATAATCAAATTAGGTGATGGGGGAATACTTGAAGTGAGGTGGTGATATGATCAGCCTCCTGAATCAGGTTGAACAGAATTAGGATACCTGCTCTTGTATTTATTCTCTACATGACTTTGTGCAAGTCACTGAACTCTGAGCCTCAGTTTTCTCCTCTGATCAGTGGATAAAATCATGTGTTCTGTATCTGTTAAAGAGCATTGGCAGGAATCATCTCTTCACATAGTGACACTGTGTGTTAATGTAAAAGGATAAAGGCATCTTTCAGGTAATGCTTGATGAAACTCAAATACACGATTAAGGTCAAATTAAAGTTGAACAGCCTTCTTTATTGCAGAACTTCTTGCTATGTTGATACAATAACATGAATCTCCAGAGGAGGTGTGGAGAACACAGCATTATCCTGACTTAGGGCTTCCCTGGTGACCTAGACAGTAAAGAATCCACCTGCAATGCAGGAGACATGGGTTTGATCTTTGGGTTGGGAAGATCCCGTGGAGAAGGAAATGGCAACCCACTCCAGTATTCTTACCTGGAGAGTCCCACAGACAGAGGAGCCCGGTAGGCTACAGTCCATGGGGTCATAAAGAGTCAGACACAGCTGAACGACAAACACTATTACTTTTCATCCTGACTTATTTGGAGACCCACAGGGTCTATATTCAGAAGAGTGTATCCCCCTTCCTAATGTGGCTGTGGCTGTGATAATGAAAGTGAAGTAAAGTCACTCGGTCATGTCCCACTCTTTGCGACCCCATGGACTGTAGCCCACCAGGCTCCTCCATCCATGGAATTTTCTAGGCAAGAGTACTGGAGTGGGTTGCCATTTCCTTCTCCAGGGGATCTTCCCAACCCAGGGATCAAACCTGGGTCTCCCGCATTGTGGGAAGACGCTTTACTGTCTGAGCCACCAGGGAATGATAATGAACCATAATAATGCACATCAAACGTTTAGCTCAGTATCTCCTGCATAATAAGGGCTAACAATTAATTGACCACAGCTGTCTGTGTTGCTATGTTGAATTGTCACCACAGCAATCCTTAGAGGTAGGAGGTATCTCACTCTTCTCTAGAACCTAGAGATATTGACCAAATGCCCAGGGTTATATGCCAAGAAATTGACAAATGTGGGGTTTTTTGACACCAAAGCTTCTGTCTGATCACACTATAATACACGCCGTTTCCCTGGCTCCTATGTCTCTTTAGCTGGCCCTGTGACCAATGCTGTGCCATCATTTGAGCTTTGGTCAGGGTTGGCATCAAAGTCAAGGTCCCCTGGAAGAGCATTGTGTTTTTTTAGACTTTATCCAGAAACGTTATTAGACAACTCCAGGCCCCACATTCACTCAGCCATCTTTTACCCTTCAACAAATACATATTAAGTTCTTACTGGATACCAAGTGCTCTAGGTAATGTGGATACACACAGCAGTGAATAAAGACAAAACCCCTGAGCTCACGGAGCTCATACTCTACTGTGAGAGACCCAAACAAGTAACAAGTAAAATACACAAAGATCACGGTAATAGGTGCTATGTTGAAAAAGGAAGCGGGGAAAAGGTACAGAGTGCTTTTTTTGCGGGGTGGGGGAGTGGTGGTGGTTGCCATTCTAAGTAGGATTGTAACAGGGAAGCCCAGGTGAGACTTGTGCAAAGATCTGCAGGGACAGAGCGGGGGCCGTGATACCATTTAGAGGTGGAACTCAGGGCTGAGGGAACCATCAGTCGAAAGATTCTGAGGTGGGAGCAAGTACAGTGTGTTCAGTTCAGTTCAGTTCAGTCATTCAGTTGTGTCCAACTCTTTGAGACCCCATGGACCGCAGCACGCCAGGCCTCCCTGTCCATCACCAACTCCCGAAGTTTACTCAAACTCATCTCCGTGGAGTTGGTGATGCTATCCAACCATCTCATCCTCTGTCGCCACATTCTCCTCCTGCCTTCAATCAATCTGTCCCAGCATCAGGGTCTTTTCAAATGAGTCAGCTCTTCGCATCAGGTGGCCTAACTATTGGAGTTTCAGCTTCAACATCAGTCCTTCCAATGAACACTCAAGGAGCTGCAAATTTCTCTCCCTAATTCGATTTCAAAGTGATGCAAAAACATGTGGTCAGGCAGATACTGTTCAGCCCAGCTCATAAACCTACCTTCTGCTTGAAAGTGAAAGAACCACGCCATCACATTTATTCTTTACCTAGAGGAGAGATCTTGCTTAGAAACATAAGTTTTATAACTAATGAAAAAAATTCTAAATGCAAAACAATTGTGATTTTTTTTTTAATGTGGCTGTATTTCAGGGTTTCTGGTATGCTCAAATACCACAGAATTCTCCAAAGTTCATGGTGATTAATATCACTTATGAAAGTATTTGCAAACTGTTATGTAAATATTCAATATAAGGGATTATTTTTATTCTTAAAGAATGAACTCTAAAAAATTGCCTGCAATGTTACTGTGGCTATAAATTCGAATATTTTTAAAGTCCTAGCATTTATTAGTAAAGATGTCATTCTCCATTTTGTCTTACAAATATATCTCAATAGTTTGTCTTTAACACATGGTCTCTTTCAGTTCCGGTCAGCTCAGTTCAGTTGCTCAGTCATGTCCGACTGTTTGCCGCCCCATGAACCGCAGCATGCCAGGCCTCCCTGTCCATCACCAACTCCCGGAGTCCACCCAAACCCATGTCCATTGAGTCAGTGATGCCATCCAACCATCTCATCCTCCATTGTCCCCTTCTCCTCCTGCCTTCAATCTTTCCCAGCATCAGGGTCTTTTCAAATGAGTCAGCTCTTCACATCAGGTGGCCAAAGGATTTACCATCGTGTAAATTTTCATAGGACAATGTTTCAATTAAAGAAAACTAAGTACATTTTCTTGTTTACTTTCATAAACTTCTGTTGGGGTATAAATTGGTACAACTTTCTATTAAACAGTTTGGCAATATGCACCAAGAATTCTCAAAAAACATATTTCTTTGACCTCGTAATTTCACTACTAAGGATCTTGAGAATATCATAAGTCTAATAAGGAGAGACACATTTGCAAGGGCATTTTACCCAGAATTATTTAGTTAAAAAAACCTGCAAACAACCTTGATGGGCCAATTATGATATATTCATATAAAATGGATCCATTTGTGAAAATAATCTTTGCATAGTATTTTAATAGCATAGGAACTTGCTTATGACAAAGTTAAGAGGAATAAAAACAGGATGCAAAATTGTGGATAAATGTTGTCTGATGTAGGTAAAACATAAAATGCAAATACAGCTAAATGTTAGCAGTGGCTGAACCTGAGTTTGGGGATTTGAGGGCATTACTTTGCATCTTTGCAGTTCCCTAATGTTTATAACAATAATGCATTCAGCAATTTCACCCTCTGGTATTCAGTCTCGGTAACATTTCACAACTGTTGACATAACCACATATTAAAAATTCTTTTCTCTGTGCCTGGTCAACAACGGATGACATCAGTGATGTCTTAGCAAACAAGGAAACTTCTAGTCACTTGTCATAATTAAAAAGATGAAAACCATCCCCAGAAAAGAACCTTCTCATTACAACCTAAAGAATCCCTCAGTATACTTATTTCGATACCAATATGTGCTTTGAAGATGTGTTTTGAGACTTTTGTGTTTCAAATGACTTACTGGCTTTCCAACCTCACTCTCCTGTCTCTTTCAAAGCTACTAAAGATCAACTTTAAAATGAAACACATGCACTCTCTCTGTTTGCTGTTACAACATAACTTGAGAAAGTTTGGGGAAGTATATTGAAATAGGTCAGCTAGCTCTTGTAACTGAACTATAAAATATGTGATAAGCAAATATGCCTTGGATTAAACTTAGAAAGGGATCTCCTTGCATGTTCAAAGGGAAGATCCCATAGAAGGCTACTGGCTGCTCTTTTATCTTCTAGTCTTTGAGAGCATATGAACTGCAGTATCTCAGTGTCTGCTGGAAATTACCTCCAACTGCTTGTAGCCTGGCCCTTGCCTTGTTTCAAATTCATTCTCTAGAATGTTCTTAGAGAGAAGTGTCTCCACATGACCAAGGCTGAATGGCTACACTCTTAGCAATAATGTCTCTTCTGTTAACTTGTCATTTTTTACCATTTTCTGGAATACTGACAAATTGCCTCCCTTGCCAGAAATAGAAGCAACAATGTAAGTCACTCAGTCAAGACCATGCAACAGACAGTAATTTATATGTCTTTAACAGTATGCGCTACATGCCTTCAAAAAAAATCTACTATTCAGTTCTTATCTGGCAGACTACAGAAATAGGAGTTTCGTTTCCTGTTATTGCAGTACTTGTGGAGTTGGAGAAATGCTCTTGATTTCCTTTCATAAAGTTTTCTTTCTGAAACAATCAGGATTGTAGTAAACACTGACCCAGAAAAGAGGGTTCATTTCATGGATTTCCAGTAATGCTCATACTCTGAGTATTGTTTTTGTCATACAAGATATGAAATTTTAATTATTAATGTCACAGGGATGTTTCATTTGTTCCTAATATTTTCATCGAATATTTCCCATATCCCGAGCACTGCTGTGTTCTTGGAAAAACAGGTGGGCAATGCCACACTTTCTGAGCCCACTGCCTCCACGATGAAGTTGATCAGTTTAGAAAAGACTTAACTAAATTGCCTTACACTGTGAAGTAATCCTGAGGTACAGTTTCCTACAATCTGAAGGTGCTGAAGAGTTTTAGGCTTTCCTACTAAACACGAGCATTGTGTTTATTCTTGATGGGGTTACACCCACCTGATCATTGTTTGTTTTCCTTGGCACTCAGAGTTTTCCCTTTTAGTCTCTTAAGTCTCTCAAAAAGTTATAGGAATCCTACTGGAAAGCTCGAGCCACCTCTTGTTTTAGTCTTAACATCCTTGACATCTCTTAGTAGACCTGGCAGGTTTCCATGGTTCTATGAGATTTCAGATCTGTTAACTAGCTGCAAAGGCTGAAACTCCCTCATGATCTACCTGATCTGGTTTGAAGTTTTATCATCCCCAATTGCATTTCTCCCTCTGCTTGTGCTTTTTTTTTTTAAAAATTATATATTATGTTTTGGCTGTGCTGGGGTCTCCATCGCTTCCCGTGGGCTTTCTCTAGTTGCGGAGAGTGGGGGCACCTCTCTAGTTGTGGTTGAGGGCTTCTCACTGTGGTGGCTTCTCTTGCTGCAGAGCCTGGGCCTAGGATGCGCAGGCTTTAGTCGCTGTGGTTTGTGGACTCGGTAGCTGTGGATCCCGGACTCCAGAGCACAGGCTCAGTAGTGGTGGCACAAGGGTTTAGTTTCATGTGGGATCTTCCAGGACCAGGGATCAAACCCATGCCTCCTGCATTGGCAGGCAGATTCTTCCCCACTGAACCACCAGAGAAACCCTCTGCTTGTACTTAATGTCGAGATGTTTATGAGTACTTTGCCAAAGCTTTGCCACTCTGCTTTCAGCTAATTTCTCTTTTCCTTTTTACATTCCTTACAATTTCACCATCTTATACAAATATCCCCTCAGCCAAGGGACCACATCTTTTCTAACACGATGTTTGGTGTGTGTTTTCTTTGATGGCAGTAGAGCTCAGGTAACAGGAAAATATTAAAGATAATACTCATTTTACTGGGGGGGAAAATCCATGAGATTTCTTCCCTCCAAATCATACATTTACAATGTAGAACCTCCCTTTTGCTGCTAATGTTCCAATCGTCATGTCAGAATTAGTCCCATCCACTGGTTTGAAATTCAAGCCAGTCACATCTGTCTTGCTACTGCTGCTGTTCCCCTAACCCTTGTTTTCTAGAGCTCCAGTCCTGACTTTCTTTCTGGGGAGCAGTGGGGGGTGGGGGGTGGGGTGGGTAATCAAATCCCCATCTTGATAACCAGTCTGTTAATCCTAGGGTTTCTGAGGATAGGGTCTTGCCTAGACTTCATGGATCCTGACAGGAAATAGCCGAGTCCTTTTCAAGGTCTCAAGCCCCAGACCAAACCACACAAATGGGTCCCAGGGGCCAGCCTGGGATCCTTGCCTGAATGGCACCCTCTTTTGCTATAGGGCTCCACCTGCTGGTCTGCACTGCTTCCTGTCACCTGTGGCCATCACTGCCCACTTTCCACTCGGGCCCATCCATGGACACGTCCAGCCATCAGGTTCGGATCCTCCTCTCGGAGTGCCAACTGAGTCTGGCTTTCTGAAAGCCCTACCGTGGCTGTGGGAGTCACTCTCAGAGTGTGGTGGTGGTTCAGTCACTAAGCAGTGTCCGATTCTTGTGACCCCAAAGACCGTAGTCTGCCAGGCTCCTCTGTCCATGGGATTTTCCAGGCAAGAATACTGGAGTGGGTTGCCATTTCCTTCTCCAGGGGATCTTCCCCACCCAGGGATCGAACCTGGGTCTCCTGCACTGCAGGCAGATTCCGGAGCTACCAGGGAAGATAGAACTACCAGGAAGAAAGAGCTACCAGGGAAGTCCAAAGTACATGATTTATCTTTGTGGTATGAAGGTGAGCCTGGCCCTAAAACTCTCCCACTGATGAACCACTGCCCCCAAATTCGCACCATTAAAGTCTTTGGGGGTAACACATGCATGCTCAGTCACGTCAGACTTTTTACAACTCCATGGACTACAGCTTGCCAGGCTCCTCTGTCCATGGGATTTTTCAGACGACAATACTGGAGTGGGTTGCCATTTTGTTCTCCAGGGGAATCTTCCCGATCAGGGGATTGAACTGGTGTCCTCTGAGTCTCCTGCATTGGCAGGGTGTGTTCTTTACCACTGAGCCACCTGGGAAGCTGAGATCCTCAAATATTAATCTTTAGAAAAGGCTGTTTGGGGATGAAGTATTATATGAGCTCTGATTAATTCAGGCCATTAGAATGAGTTTTCAATAAAAAATTATAATTTTAAAATTTAAAGAATTTTCTTTGAATATGAAACTAAAACCTTTCCAATATTTTATCTTAAAATATCCTTTTTGTAAAATTTTGGTGATACTGGTATTTTGAAAGGTTCTTAACCAATCAAAATAAAATGCTTAAAAACCCTAAACCAGCCTTTATTTGTTCTCTTCTCTTTTCTCTTCTCTCCCCTTCTCCCCTCCACTCCCTTCATCACTCACACCTTCCACTCCCTCCTCCTCTCTCTTTCACTTACCAGTCTATAAAACCTCAAATTCTGAAAGCCACAAGATTAAGGGATATCTTTTTTGAAACATCATTAGTGTCTTGTCTGGTAACAAATAATGCTCAGATTAGTTCATATTAGTCATCAGTTCTCCTGAAGGTCTTTAGAGTTTAAAGCATAGTGTAGACCATTTTGGAAAGGAGAGAGGGTGCATTACTCAGGAGAGAGGGTGCATTACTCGGGTGCAGGACATCAGGGCGACGGCTAGGGATGTATATGCGCTTTGGTGGACAGTGGGTAGAAAGGGAAAGAAAACAGGACCACAGAAAAAAGAGATGGAGCCCCCAAATGCAATGTACCTGAGTTCACAATCTTATCCAGGACCAGACCAACCGGAAAAGTATGATGAAATTACTTGAAATTGAGTGTGTTCAAAATTCAATCCATAGCTCCTCTCTCCAATTCACACAATGACTCATGCCAGCCTCATTCAGGACTGTCAACTTCTTCTTTTTAGAGAAGCTAATGTCTCCTTCAATGAAGTCCCTATGAGAGTCTTCCCATGTACAGTGAATGCCCATTTCTCTGTATCTCTAATACCCCCATAGGGAATCACCGACCCCCCACCCCCACCCTGATCTTTAATGGTACCTTTCAGTCCAAGGGATTTAGGGGAGCCCCAAATCTCTATCTTTGCCCAACTACCCACTAGCCTTAGAACTGGACACTTGACTCAGTTCTAACCACACAGAAGCAATCAATCTTGCCGGCCACAAAGATGGATGGGTGTGTGATCCAATCCAAGCTCATCTGAGCCCTCCCTTGAGCCTTCCGGAGCTCTTGAATGAGATGGTATCTCTTTCTCTGAGATCACGAGTTCAGAGGTCTGTGTAGACTCAGGCTTGCTGGGGACCGGTCTGTGACCGGACGCGTAGACCAGGGTGGTGCACTGGTGAGGACAGCCTTCAAATCCAGAGTTCAGTCATGTCTAGACGTCTAGGAAATTCTTTTTCTCTTATTAAGTCAGATTGAGTTAGGCTTCCGCCCCTTATTACCAGAGGCCACAAAGGAATGTCCAGTTTTGGTATGAGGGCCTTTCCTCTGAGAGAAAGGGAAGTGTGCCTGACATCTTTGGGATCTCAGGGAAGATGGTCGATTCAGATTCTTTCATCTGTTTCTTTAGCACATTCACCTCCTTGGAGTCCCATGAGGAGAGAGACTAGGAAGCAGAGTGGAGAGAAACAGGTCTCTCCCTAGGGACACCTTCCGTTTTCACTGGTGTCTGGTTTAATCATAATGGAGAATCGTATCAGGGCCAGTAACTCGGAGGACCTGTTAGAAAGCTGGCCATGACAAAGACTAGACAGGGACTGTTACTGTTTTATTCTCCTCCTCTCTAGATTATTTATACTTCACTGAGGGCTGAGAGGCTATACTCTCCTTGCTAATTTCCAAATCCCGTACTGGAATGTGCCCAGCCCGCTCTTGGAGATTTCCCTGGGAAGGCTGAGGAGCCATTGTCAGAGACAAGACCCTGTTCTAATAGAATTCAGAGTTGGAACAGTTCTCTTCCCACTGACAGTTGTCTCTCAGTAAACAGGCAGGACAGCTCCAGACTGCAGATGCCTTGGTGGCTTGAAACTTGGAACGCATGTTACTGAAACATTCCAGTGAATCTTTATGGGCTCTACCATCCCCACAAAGAATAAGTCTTAACCACAATAAAATGTATCCTCACATCAAAAATTTCTCAAATGCTTTGCCCAAGATCAAAAGTGAAAACAGGGCTTCCCTGGTGACTCAGTGGTAAAGAATCCGCCTGCCAATGCAGGAGACATGGGTTCAATCCCTGGTCCAGGAAGATCCCACATGCCACAGAGCATGTGAGCCTGAGAACCACAACAGCTGAGCCTGTGCAGTAGAGCCTGGGAGCCGCAACTACTGATGCCTATACATGCCTAGAGCCTGTGCTCCTCAACAAGAAAAGCCACTGCAATGAGAAGCTCGAGCATCACAACTGGAGAGGAGCCCCCACTTTCTGCAACTAGAGAAAAGCCTGCACAGCAACAAAGACCCAGCACAAAAATAAATAATAAAAGAAAATTTTTTTAGTGAAAACAAAAAAACATCCCTGAAGGAAAAGGTGAATCATATGGCCTAAGACGAGGATATTGTTTCTTGGTGTCCACCTCCAACATATGGTAATTTTCAATGACTAACAAATGAAATGACTAAGAAGGAGATGGAAAATTGTTTACTCCTGGTAGCAGGGGACAGAGCTCTGTTTACTAAAATTCTTTAAAAAGGACATCAGGCTGTTTTCGCAATGAGAAAAACTTCACTTGGAAAGGAAAGCAGCTATAATTCTGAAATCTAGAACGTAAACACAAATGCACAATCAAAACAGAACATTAGAATAAAATGTGTAAATGGCTTCCCAAAGAGAAGCTAGCCTCTACTCATTCATGCAAGAAAATCTTTGCTTGAATCTGACATTATTTAGGGACCTGCTAACAAGGTGGTGATGGGAAGAGGAAGAAGTTGGAGGGGAAGATAAAAATGAGGAAAAACTTCAGAACTCTTAGTATTATTGACTATGGAGAGCATTTTTGTTAATACAAGATAATATTTTATCTAGAAATTAAAAGCTTGAAAGCGTAATCCTCAAAATATTACCTTGATTCACTCTGCTGCTAATAATGCCTAGAAAACGTTTCAATGATAGAAATAAATTAGAAGTAATAATAACAGATCTGGACTGATTTGGACTCAGGGTTTTTTTGTTTGTTTGTTTATTTGGCTATACAATATTTTTTCTATTTAAAAGTTTCAGGTGTACAGCATTATAATTCAGCATCTGTATATACAACAAAGTAACCATTGCCACAAGTCTAGTTACCATCCACACAATAACGTTGACTCCCTTCACCCACTTAGTTCACCCCTCAACCCTCCCCTTGTGGTAACCACTAATCTTTTCTCTATATCTATGAATCTGCTTTTGTTTTATATTATTGCTTCTTTATGTTTCACACATGAGTGAAATCCTAATGGTATTTGTATTTGTCTGACTTATTTCACTAAACATTATACCTTCAGTGTCCACTCATGTAGTTGCAAATGGCAGGATTTCATCATTTTTATGGTTGAATAATATTCCCTGGCATATAGACCACATCTTCTTTATCCACTGATGAATGTTTAGGTTGTTTCTACATCTTGGCTCTTTTTAATGATATTACAACAAACATAGGGCGGCACATGTCTTTTCAAATTAGTGTTTTCAAGTTCTTTGGACAAATACCCGAAAGAGAATTGCAGGGTCATATCGTATTTCTCGGAGAAGGCAATGGCACCCCACTCCAGTACTCCTGCCTAGAAAATCCCATGGACGGAGGAGCCTGGTGGGCTGCAGTCCATGGGGTCGCTAGAGTCGGACACGACTGAGCGACTTCACTTTCACTTTTCACTTTCATGCATTGGAGAAGGAAATGGCAACCCACTCCAGTGTTCTTGCCTGGAGAATCCCAGGGGCCGGGGGAGCCTGGTAGGCTGCCCTCTATGGGGTCGCACAGAGTTGGACACGACTGAAGCGACTGAGCAGCATCGTATTTCTAAATTTTCTGACTCATCTCCATACTGTTTTCCATAACAGCTGTACCAATTTACAGTTTCACCAATAGTGTTTTAGGGGTTCCTTTTCTCCACTTCCTCTCTAATACTTACTATTTCTTATCTTTTCAATCATAGCCATTTTAACAAGTGTGAGGTGATATCTCATTGTAGTTTTGATCTATATTTCCCTAATAATTAGTGATGTTGAGCATCTTTTCATGTGCCTGTTGGCCATTTGTATGTGTTCTTTGGAAAAATAGCTATTCAGATTCTGCCAATTTTTGATCCAGGTGCTTACTTTTTTTGTTGCTATTGAGTTGTGTGCATTCTTTATTTATTCTTGATATTAACCCATATCAAGGATATATTCGCAAATATCTTCTCCTATTCCATAGGTTACCTTTTTGTTTTGATGATGGTTTCTTTCACTGAAACCAGAAAGAAAAACAAACAAACAAACCAACTGGGTCTCCCAGGGCTCCCTCTAACTTGAATTGCATATTTGGTAAATAGCACCATTACTGAAATCTAACATCTGGGCCTTGGAAAGTCCAAATCTTCATACTGAACATCTGACTTCAGTACATACCTATTTTCATTTCACAGGCTTCAACTTTAACATTATAGACAGTATCTCACACTTATCTCTCTGCCAATCTTCTTTTTCCAAACTAATTATTTTTTTCCAAGCCTTTTTCATGAGCAGCTTATTTTCTGCTGAAGCTCCTAAAAAAGACAGGGTTGTGTCTTCTCATCATGGAACCACAACACCGTGATAGGAGAAAACAGAAAATTCAGTCATTGTGTTTCCCTTGTCAGATTTCTTCCTGTGTTACATTTGTTAAAACTCTGGGAGTCAGTAACCATTCCCTTTCCCAACAAACGGCCCCTTTAAAATACAACAAAACAAAGCTATAATTCAAGCTAAGACAGTTACAGAGATGAAAATGAGAGAGCATGCTTGAGGATTGATGTAAAGAATTACTCTATTTCTTAAGCTCTCAGAGGAGAGATGTATGTATGTTCCTCCTTGTTTCTTTGCCACAGAATTTTCACTGTCTGTACAAAGTCTAGAAATATTTTTCTTCCATTCTCAATCATCTTGCGCTTCTGATTCTTCAAAATCTGTTGCCCCTGACTGCTCTGTAGACATCAGAATTGTGCCCCTGGCTATGAGAGTGTATCTACATAAACCAAATTTAAGATTGAGATTAGAGGAAAAGAAAAGACTGAAGATTCCTCCAGCACTGTCAACAGGTTTGAGGGAAGGAGGTGGTTGGTGTGTGTAGGTAGATGCAGTCTTCTTTATCTTTAATCATGCATTTTCACGGCTATCACACTGTCGGGAAAGAGAATCTGTTGATGTTGCCTTTGACGGTAGGAGAAATGGAAATACAGGAAGATAAAGTTATTTGGCTCAGTTTCATAAAGCAAATTTACCATGGCATGCTTCTCAGCTAAACCTGTTTTCAAAGTCCTCACACTCTTTTTTTTTTTTTTTCTTACCTGCATCAATAGAAATGATCATATGTTCCTTTTGGCTTGGGAAACGTAGTGGAATTTGATGAGGAAGAAAGCTGACATAATTATGTATGGTTATCAAGCTTCCAAAGTAAATGAAACCCTGCAAGTAAATAAAAAGTTAACTCAGAACAAACTTAAAAGGGTTTGGGTTTTATAACTTCACTGACCAGCTTGGACGGTCACCTGAGTGCCCAAAGAACTGCTTACTTTTCGGAATATTTTCATACTTGTAAAATTTGATAATGTATCACTGTCGGGTCTAATTTTCTTTCCTGTTCTAAGAGAAAGATCAGTCCCCTCCTTCTTATTAAATTTGAAAAATAAATAACCACAGCAGTATCTCAACAGACTTAATGTGTTTACTGCTGCTGCTGCTGCTAAGTCGCTTCAGTCGTGTCCGACTCTGTGCGACCCCATAGACGGCAGCCCACCAGGCTCCCCCGTCCCTGGGATTCTCCAGGCAAGAACACTGGAGTGGGTTGCCATTTCCTTCTCCAATGCATGAAAGTGAAAGTGAAAGTGAAGTCGCTCAGTTGTGTCTGACTCTTCACAACCCCATGGACTGCAGCCTACCAGGCTCCTCCGTCCATGGGATTTTCCAGGCAAGAGCACTTGGCACTAAAGAATGTGAAATTACTGAGCAACACATCATGGGGGGAGGGGAAGACCAGTTTGTTTTGTTTGATAAACTAACTTCTACTCTATCTGCTGAAAAGATGGTTATTGAAAGTTGTGTATCTTGGTCATGAGCACAGACCTAAAACTTTATCAGGACGAAATAAAACTGCTTAAAGTTGTAGTTGATGAAATAACTTTTACCTGCGTAGGGCAACTGCTTCCAAGAAAAAGTCAAATGTTTGAACTTCCCATCCTTTTGTTATTAGGGAAGAAGGAAACATTTCACAGAGAGAAACTGCTCTGTTGAATATTGAAAGAATTTAAAACAAAAATATCCGTATTGACAGAATTATAGATACAGAATTATAGATTAGAAAATATTTACCCCTTTTTTTCATAGTTAAAGGGAAAAAGTCATTTTTCCAATATCAGTGATTCAAGTGCATCAAACATAAGATAGGAAAAGTTCTTTCTATTCCCTTCAAAAGCTAAGAATATTTTCTTTAAAATGTAGCCTAGGATAGTGGCTGCCAGGGCCTGGAGAGTGCAGGAAATAGGGAGATTTGGGGCAAAAAATGCAACAAAAAGTTGTAGTTATGCAAAATCAGTAAGTTCTGGAGACCTAAGATACAGCATGGTGACTGTCATTAACAATACTCTATTATATTCTTGAATGGGTTGCATTTCCTTCTCTGGGGGATCTACCTGACCCAGGGACTGAACCCATATCTCTTACATCTCCTGCATTGGCAGGGGGGTTCTTTACCACTACTGACACCTGGGGAGCCCCTGAAATTTGCTGAGCAATCATATATGTTCTCACCACACACACACACACAAATGGTAACTATGTGAGGTGATGGATATGTTAGTTAGCTTGATTGCAATGTCTACATATCACAATGTCTACATACAGCAAAACATGACATTGTTCACATTAAATATATATAAATTTGTTTGTCAGTTTGAAAAAGCTGAAAAAAATTAAAAATAATAAAAATAAGATGCAACTTAACCTTTTATGATGAATGAGACTGAGTAAGGAAATGTTAAGGGAGAACTTTGAAACAAATTATCCCTGAATTTCTAATGTATAGATGACTCATCTGTGATGAAAGTTAATTACTATTATTAATTATAATTATGACTTTGAGGCAGTGTTTTGAGAATCTTCCAGGGCTTTCTGATTCTGACAGCACCTGTCAGAGGGAAGTACTGGGGAGGAACTTGTCTCCAAGGCAGAAAGAATTTCTGGGATTTGTCAGAGGTCACATAGTCCCAGAGGGAACTGGAAGGTCATCCATAATTTCTCTCCAAGCCACCCTCAACTCATCTGTGGATGTAGATTCGGTCGCAGAGGAGAGGTGAGGTCAGCAGACTAGAGCCACAATAGGATTCCTACAGATACCAGACCTACGACCCAGAATGCAGTTTTCTGCCAAAAATATCAGCTTGTAGATGCATTATCTCAAAGAAGAGCTGATGTCTGCAGGTGACCTGTGGCTTGAAGATGAAACTGGAAAGTTGAACTATTGCATTAAGAAAAAGAACCTAAGAACTCATATGGGATTCCCTGACGAGGAAGCTCCCTGATTTAAGTCCCAATCTATAAAACACAAGGGAAGCCTGAATATGTTCCCCCCCCCCCCCCAGTCTGACATGACTGATTATTAAGTTCAAGTTCTGTGAATTAAAGAACAACCAACTGTGTTGATGGTGGTCTTGGTCCACCACCAATCACTGTGCTCCCAATAAAATGCTCTTATCAAAAGACTGTTGCACCTAAAGCATTTTCACCAAAATAGAACTGTGCCTTTCTCAGTCTCCCATAAAGACAAAGAGACATGAAGTTACAACAGGCCAAACCAAAGACAAGCCTGAGACTCTACCTCTTTCCATCTTAGCCCAGGAAAAAGGTAAGAAAAATCACATGCCCAGGCTCATGGCAGAGCAGTGATGTAATAATAAGAATAACAACAAAAGCAATAACAGCAATAATATCTATCATTTAGTATCAATACTGAGACCAGAATGGAAGATTTCTTGTAAGCCTCACAAGTACAGTCTCATTTGTACCAAGGTGGAAGGTGTGTAGCTTTCCTAAGCTACAAAATTACAAAGCTCAGAACATGACCCACCCAGGTCTTCTGTACCTAATTTGATCCCCTTGCTCTTTTCATCCCATAGACTGATACTGGAAACAAACCCTTAGAGAGAAGAGGAATCTTTGTGATTCTTGTCTGGATATGAAAGGTTGAGGAAATATACTGCTGATGCTTGGACAGCAAGAGTTTGAACTGCATGGGTTCAAAACTCCACTTACATGTGGATTTTTTTCAATAAATATATTAGAACATTTTTTGGAGATTTGCAACAATCTGAAAAAAACACAGATGAATGGAATAGCCTAGGAATATAAAAAAATTAAGATAAAGTTGGATATTACATGAAGACATAAAATATCTGTACTAGACACTAGTATAGTTTACCTTACTTGTTCCTTTGAGACACATTCTGAAGATATCTGCTAAAATAATTTTCAACAAATGTAATTCGTGTCTTAACAGATTCTTACTCCAAGGACAACCCTGGCCTCCTACTCCCCATAAGAATAAAGCCAAGGTCTAGGTCATGAAGCTATCTATTTCCCTGCCTTTTCCCCAGTTCTCACTTCCCTCTATGATCTGTATGCTTTTTCCAACAAAGCTTCCTTCAAAAGCCACTCTCATGAAGCTCTAGTCCAATGACTAATATGAAGCAAAATGTTAATAATTAGACTTTAATTCTCACTATCCCTTCCTACCCCTAATCGGTTAACATGCTAATGATTAGTAGAGCTTCTCCATGAAACACCATCCTCAATAAAACTATGACTTGCTCTCTTTCATCGTCTTCAAAATTCAAACATTTCCATCAGTTCTTACTTCAATTAGAGTAAAATGTTTACCACCTGCCAGGGTTTTGGAGCCCTCCATGGTTTTAATGGGCTTCCCTGAGGGCTCAGATGTTAAAGAATCTGCCTGCAGTGCAGGAGATGCAGGACCCTTGAGTTGGGAAGACTCCCTAGAGAAGGGCATGGCAACCCACTTCAGTATTCTTGCCTGAAGAATTCCATGGACAGGGCCACCTGGCGGGTAACAGTCCACGGACTTGTGAAAAGTTGGACATGACTGAGCAACTAACACTTCCACTTTCACTCTTGATTTCCTACTTCTGTATTCTAATCCCCTATAACGAAAAGGACATCTTTCTGTTGGTGTTAATTCTAGAAGGTCTTGTAGGTATTCATAGAACCGTTTAACTTCAGCTTCTTCAGCATTAATGGTTGGGGCATAGACTTGTATTACTGTGATGTTGAATGGTTTGCTTTGACGAACCCAGATCATTCTGTCATAGAATGGATTACATAGGTCAAGGGGAATACCAAATGGCAATCCATTGGAGTTTTATTCTGATGAAAAGATTAAAAGGATGTGGTATTAGAATACTACTTAGAATGGATTTGGTATTTTGAAGCTCTGAAAGCATTCCTTTGGCAGATATTTTCTTCTAAGGGGAAGTAAAATTGCCTGCAGTGGACTCCTTGTCCAAATAACGCCAAGTGTCAACGAGGGAGGAAGAGAACAGTGAGGTTTCTTTAGGTCAGGAAGAGTAGAAAGAACTTCTTCTGTTGGGTAAAGCATTCACCCATTGTGATAGAATTCGTAGTAACTGATTGATTTTCATAGGCAAGACAAATTCCTTCTGCCTCCAGCAGCTAGTCAAATTACCTTAATATTTTTAAAGTTCATGGCTCTAAAGAATTAACCTACAACAGGAACAACCAAAGGTGTTTTCTCCAATGTGCAAAGGACTCCAATTTTGCAAACTGTTACTCTTCTTGTCCCTAATACATATACTGCATTTTCTACCTCTTTGCTCTTGTCTGAGATGTGGTGGTGGTGGTGGTGGTGTAGTCACTCAATCGTGTCTGACTCTTGCGACCCCATGAACTGTAGCCCGTCCGGCTCCTCTGTCCATGGGATTCTCCATGCAAGAATACTGGAGTGGGTTGCCATTTCCTTCTCCAGGGGATCTTCCTGACCTGTATCTGTCTTTTATGCATTTCCAGTCTTCACTCAACTTTCAAAGAGTAAATTGATTTCACCTTCTTCCATGACCACCCCAGGTTCAGGGGTCTCGCCTTCTGCAAGTTTTACAGCCCTCATTCTTTTGAATATTCACTATTTACTCACCCCCTGGTTGTATTTCTATGTGTATTCCATGAACCTCCTTAACTCTAAATATCTGTAAGTTCCTTTAGGAAGCAGAACTCCTTTGCTTTCTTTTTCTGGAATCACTAATTACTTATTAGAATTTTTTTCTGTGGGCTAGATTCGTATTTTTAAAAGATAGCAAAGTCCCACTGGTGACCCCAAGGACCTGGCAGTCTGTTTTAGAGATGAATAAATTGAGGCTCAGTATGTGGACTATGATCATGCAAAATTCAATAGAAGAGTCTTGAGTGTGCAAACGTTGCCCTTCTCATCTTTATCTTAACTTTCTACCCTCCGCATGACCCTCATGACAGTTTGAGTCACAGTTTTTCTGCCTCTAAATGTCTTTGGTCTCTGGTCTGTGCATTAGTTTGCTAAATCTGCTGTAACTAATTACAGCAAATGGAATGGCTAAAACAACAGAAATGTATATTCTCAGTTCTGGAGGCTAGAAGTCCAAGATCAAGGTGCTGGCAGGGTTGCCTTCTTCCGAGGCCTCTCTCCTCAGTTTGTAAACAATGGCCTTCTCTCTCTGTTTTCTCATCCCCTGTCTTTAAGTGTCTTGTGTCTGACTTTCCTCCTCTTACAAGGACACTCGGGCTTCCCTTGTGGCTCAGCGGGTAAAGAATCCACCTGCAATGCGGAAGACCTGGGTTTGATCCCTGGGTTGGGAAGATCCCCTGGAGAAGGGAAAGGCTACCCAGTCCAGCATTCTGGCCTGGAGAATTCCATGGACTGTATAGTCCATGGGGTCATAAAGAGTCAGACACAACTGAGCGACTTTCACTATAAGAACACCAGTCATATTGGATTAGATTAGCTCCCCCCACCCCACCCCAAAAGCCTCATTTTAACTTAATTTCTTCTGGGAAGATACTGTCTCCTAATGTGGTCACATTCTGGGATACTGAGCTTCCCTGGTGGCTCAGATGGTAAAGACTCTGCCTGCCATACAGGAGACCCAGGTTCAGTCCCAGGGTCAGGAAGATCCCCTGGAAAAGGGAATGGCTTCCCTCTCTAGTATTCTTGACTGGAGAATCCCAGGGAAGGAGGAGCCTGGTGGGCTGCAGTCCTTGGGGTCACAAAGAGTCAGACACGACTGAGTGACTAACACTAGATTCTAGGGCTGCAGTGCATGAACTGAGGGGTGGGGCTGGGAACCACTGTGTTCATAATAGTCCCCTTTCTTCTTTTCTTTTTGCTTCCACTTTGTGGTGGAGGTTTCCTACAGCTATTAAAATTAATCTGAACTACACATATTAGGCCCTCTCCTTTGAAGTCAGATCAGTATCAATACTCAATACTCTGTTATAACCTATGTGTGATGAGACTCTAAAAAGGAGTGGATATATGTGTCTACATAGCTGATTCACTTTGCTGTACAGCAGAAAATAACATTGGAAATCAACTATATGCCAATAAATAGTAATTAGGAAAAGCCAACCTGTGAGAGTTCTGCCCGTGTAATTGTCCTATGTTTCTTCTGTCTTGCAAAAGCCCCTTTAAACGTTTATGTTGACTAAAAATTTGTTTAAATCATTCGAGCCTAGAACCTAATGCTCTTTCACAGAGAAACCAGTATTTTTGCAAGATCTGAATGAACCATTTTTAGCAAAAAAAAAAAAAGAGAGAAATAAACAGAAAAAAAGAGTTAACTTTCTCAACAAATTGTATTTTTAAAAAAAGAGAGAGAAGGAAAATAGGTTCTTCACAATCTAATAGAAACAGCAGTGCCATGACAGTTTTGGAAGTTCTCTGACATTTTTCATTTCTACTGAGGCTCCACCCACTCTCTTATTCACAGAGTTCTCAATGCCAAGGAGCTACGCCACTGCCATTCCCAATACTGGGTCTGGACCCAAAGGAGATCAAGTTACACTTGGTTTTTCTTCACAGCTAAGTTTTTGGTGAGGCATCAGGCAATTGCCAAGACATGTCAGAAAATATCTGTCTGGTTACCTAAGCCTACACTTGATCAGGCAGTGCAATAGAACATCAAGAGCTTTCTGATGAAATGATGCAACAAATAGATTTCACCCAAAGGTGATGGAGGGTAAAATCTGTGGATTAAAATAGGTGGAACGCATGACTCTGAGTCTTAAATATTAGACCTTTGAGCAATTAAGTTGCATTTAGTTATATTTTTCACCCCGTATAACCTCAAAGGACATTATTGTAACTGGGTGCATTTTACTTTCCATCTTAATTATCCTTCCTTGCTTAGGGCATGGAGCTGTCTTGTTCTATCCAGAAGGCCACCACGACAGTTGGGCAGGCAGTTTTTGACACGTGGAACACGTGAAATAATTTTACTTTGATGGGTACTCTTAGTAATGGGTCAAACAAAAAATATTTCCTCTGAAATCTTATCTGTAAGTGACATCAATTATTTTTTTTCAAATCGTATTTCCAGGAAGAATGAATTACACCAGTTTCACAGCTGACTTTTCATCCTAAAAGATCACTAGTGAAATATTCTTGAAACTATGAATAGTTATTTTTGGAGGTAATAGAGGGAAGAAGGGAGATGACACACACTCTGAAAATCCCTTCTGCACATTGGCTTTCATCTTCTTATGATGAATGTTCCCTAAGCAAGTAACCTGCCAGCAGAAGACCACTCCAGGCATTCTCAAGCTTGAGAAATTGATGCAAAACAGGAGAGGACTAGCTGTTGACCTTTTTTTCAGGTTCCTGATCATTGTATTAACACAAGGAGGCTTGGGATCCAACATCAGATAACAGAAAAGGGTGGAGATCGCAAGCCTGCATATTAAGAAGGTGAAACCTTTCTTTGCTGGATGATATCCTGCTTGGGAGAAGTACGCTTCATGGCAGCGTTCGTAGTTACAAGCGAGGGACGTCACTGGGGGTCCAGTGGTTAAGACTTCACCTTCCAATGCAGAAGTTTCGGGTTTGATCTCTGGGAGGGGACCTACGATTCCATAGGCCACACGGCCAAAAAACCAAAACATGAAAGAGAAGCAATTCTGTAACAAGTTCAATAAAGACTAAAAATGGTGCACATCAAAAAAAATTAAAATAGTTAGGAGTGACCAGTATTAACTGAGCCTCTCCTTCGTTACTTGTGTTGCTCATATAGCCATCAACCAGTTCCCCTTTGTCTTCCTGAGCCAGCAGGAGAGAGGTGGTAAACAGAGAGTGTGTGTGGTTCTGGGGAGAGTTCCTCCCGGTTAAATCCAGTGCTTCATGTGGGAGCCATATTCCACTTAAGCAATGTCATTAGGGCTTCCCAAGTGGGGAAGTGGTAAAGAATCTGCCTGCCTATTCAGAAGACGTGAGTTCTATCCCTGGGTCGGGAAGGTCCCCTGCAGGAGGAAATGGCAACCCACACCAGTACTCTTGCCTGGAGAATCCCATGGACACAGGAGCCTGGCAGGCTACAGTCTACAGGGTCACAAAGAGTCAGATATGACTGAGCACAGCACAGCAGTGATGTTACCTAACCTCCATTAGAATGCTTCCTTCTACTCCTATTTATCAGTGCTTGGAGGTCCTATTTACAACCCTCTGCAGTTGTTTCATGACCAAAATCTTCTAATGAGGGGAGAGAGAGGAAAAAATAGCATTCACATAATTCACTGCACTTTTCAGGACTGAATGGGACTCTCTTGCTACCCAGCCTGCTTCTCTGAATTGCCTTAAGAATGGTCTCACCAACACTCTCTTCATCCACGTGGGAGAGGCTCCAAAAAACCAGGTCAGGAAAATAGCCTCCAACATGTGGCTATAAATAAGGTAACGCTGAGGCACAGGCCTATTTACTGGCTCATTGCGCGGACTTACCCACGGAGGCCCTCACCCGCCATGCCCCTAAGCCCCTCCCAGTTATCTCTGGGATTCCCCTGGTGCTTCTCGTCTGTGCTCAGCCGCCGAGGGACCTCTTCTGTTTGTCCACACAGGCCTGGGCGATGTCTCCACCTACCTCTGCATTCGGATCCACCGCCAGGGTATAAATCCCGAGCTTCTCCCGGCTGCGGGCCTGTGGGCACCCGTACCGTGGTGTTTGTGTCCCGCCTGTAAACAAAGAGAGGCCTCTCCTCGCTCTGTGCTGTGTGCCGTGCTCAGTCGCTTCAGTCATGTCCAGCTCTTTTTGACCCTGTGGACTATAGCCCGCCCCATGGACTGTAGGCCATCAGGCTCCTCTGTCCATGAGATTCTTCAGGCAAGAATACTGAAGTGGGTTGCCCTGCCTCCTCCAGGGACTCTTCCAGACCCAAGGATAGAACCTGCATCTCTTACCTCTCCTGCCTTGGCAGGTGGGTTCTTTACCTCGGGGGCCACCTGGGAAGCCCCCTCCTCATTCTGTTTCTGCCCTAACATGTGCTGTCCTTTGTCACCGAGGGGCTTCCCTTGTGGCTCAGCTGGTAAAGGATCCCCTGCAATGCAGGAGACCTGGGTTCGATCCCTGGGTTGGGAAGATCCCCTGCAGAAGGGAAAGGTTACCCACTCCAATATTCTGGACTGGAGAATTCCATGGACTACAGCCCACGGGGCCACAAAGAGTCGGACACAACTGAGCAACTTTTACTTTGTCGCTGAGGCCTCGAAGCACTTCTACAAGAGCATCCATTTCTCTCAATTCCCCTTTCAGTTTCTGTATTCAGTTCCTCTTTTTTTAAATAATAAATAAATAAATAAAATTCAGTTCCTTTTGTGAGAAAGGGCTTACCTACTCCTCAGGCCCCAGACTCCTGCCACCAGCTTTCCCTCACCTCTAACTCCAGGCTTTTTTGTGCAAATCTCCTCAAACATCCTTCCTTTCCATGCAAATCAATATGCAAACAGACCTGGAGGCTTCTTCTCTACCAGCAGTTCAACATTCCTGATGGTAATCATTTGAGTACAGCATCCCTGAAACCTGAAATGGTATTTGGTAATTAATTCTTGTGTCTTTTACAATCACCACCACAGAGCTGGGAATGGCAGTCAAACAGGAGACCTAGAAAATGCCTGTTGACTGATGGTGGGTCACAGTCACTCAGTCGTGTCCGACTCTTTGCGACCCCATGGACTATAGCCTGCCAGGCTCCTCTGTCCATGGATTTCTCCAGCAAGGATACTGGAGTGGGTTGCCAAGCCCTTATCCAGGGGAACTTCCTGACCCAAGGATCAAGCCCAGGTATCCTTCATCGCAGGTGGATTCTTTACCATCTGAGCCTCCAGGGAAGCCGTTGACTGATTATGTTTGTCAATTAATGCCTCTCTTGCTATGAATGACCAGCTGTGGAAGCTGGAGGCCAGATCTCAGTTATAAAACTCTACACACCTAACTTAAACGCCGATGGAACAAAAACGTATCAGGTCATTTCACTGTTTCTGGAGAACAGAGTGAACTTGCCTGAATCAGTGTGACACAGAAGAGCTCTCAGTCACTGATATGAATACTGGGTTGCTGGCTGGTGTATAAAATCTTAGCTAGTGTTTCTCCCCCAGTCCAAGTCATCTGAGTCATTGCGGTTGTACTGGGTAAGGCATCCCGATTTGGAGATGCCTGCTTGCCTCTTCGTGTACAGGCAAGCACTCACTAGTTGTCTCATCTCCCTCAGAAAAAGCATTTCAGTTGGGCGTTGGGACTAAATATGAGCCAGAGGGAGCCTTCTGATAGCCGTTACATGGGCTTCAGCTGTCTAAGGACTTTGGGAGCAGCTAATTGTTAATGAGTCAGGAGGTTGCCAGGGCAACCAGCAAACTGCTCTTTCTGGTAAGCTCTGCCTCAAGTCCAAGAGGGGTTATGAAAGAGTTGCAGCTTAGAGAAGGAAGGTTTTCCCCTTTCCCTGATGTTTATAGAAAAGTTTTATGATGTTAAAGCTTTTCTACTCATCCAAGGAGAGAAATCTGAGATAGCTAAAAAGTTCTAATCTGAATTATTTGGAAATAAGAGAAATGGAAGCAGAACATATTAAACAAGATGATACAAGATAGGAAAAAGTTAAGCCAAAGACAAAAAGAAACATTCCCTTCATGTGGAGCCTTTAGGAACACATGGCCATGAATTCATAGGAGTGAAGAGAATTTATTTGAAAGCTTTTTGTAGCTACTTCGTTCAATCTAGGAGATGACTACAATTCTGTTGAATAAGTGTAATACAGTGAAGAATATTAGAATAAAGTATGAAGAGATCTCTTGAGTCTCCATCTGATTGTGTAAACAGAATGCTAAGAGGAAATCCACCTTGCCCAATAGTCAGCAAAGGACGTCATCCAGTGACAGGTGTCAGAAGAACCAGTGCCCCGTGTGGCTTTGGATCACTTGGTTTTCTTTGTCAGTATATGGAAAGGTGCGGAATATATGTGAGAATGAGGTTTCTTTTCAAAAATGTTTTAGAACTATGCTGCTTAAGATGGTTGAATATTAAGTTACAGTCTTTTATGGCATTTAACAAGCCAGGAAGTCTGTCTTATTGCTAAGGTGTTAACTAAACATGTAGGGTATTGATTTACTCTCACAGACAACACGCACACTCAGAGATGATGCTCTGAGTTATTAATGGGCCATGACTTCTTTTGCTTCTCCTTCTTCATCCCACGTTTGACCATTTAGATCTCAGCAGCCCCCTTCCTGAGGCAGAGGCCGATGGGCAAGTCTGCACAGACAGGTATGAGAGGCAGGTGGCATCTTCCGCAGATGGAGCTTCCAGTGAAAACTTCCCCTGAAGGAGGTGCTGGCTTTTCTGTCAGTTGTGTGTCTTCCTCACTTCTATTCTCTGGTTTGATAATTTCACCTCTGTGCTCCTTAGTCAGTTGAAGCAAGAGATACAACCTAAAAGAGTTGGAGAGTAATTTATAAAGCACAAGCTATATACCAGACACTATTGCTGGTCCTGGGGATACACTAATGAACAACACAGCTTAGATATCACTTATTACATTATCTTAATTTATTACCTATTTAGCCATACAATTAAAAGTATGCATGCATGCATGCTAAGTCGCTTCAGTTGGGTCCGACTCTGTGTGACTCCATAGACAGCAGCCCACCAGGCTCCTCTGTCTACAGGATTCTCCAGGCAAGAACACTGGAGTGGGTTGCCATTTCCTTCTCCAATGCATGAAAGTGAAAAGTGAAAGTGAAGTCGCTCAGTAGTGTCTGACTCTTAGCGACCCCATGGACTGCAGCCCACCAGGCTCCTCTGTCTATGGGATTTTCCAGGCATTAAAAGTATACACGTGTATAAAAATGAGTGTATATTCAGCAAATTGCAAGGCAGAAAAAATTCACAAAGGTTAGGATGATAGAAAAAAATTAGAAAGGACAAGATTGATAGATCTGACTATGTAAGAAATTTAAAATTCTCTTCGTTCAAAAATTAATCAAAATTCAGCCATATTTCAAATTCAGTTATTCAATAAATAAGTGGTGAATTTCATTATTTTATAAAGACCACATAAATTTTATAAGAAATATCAATGAAAATTCAATGAAAACATGCAAAGAATATGAACAACACTTTATAAGATAGAACTATAACCAGTTCACAAATGTGGGAAACCACTTCCTTTCACTATAAAGAGACGAATTGAAAAAAGAAAGGAATTAAATATTTTTCACCTATAAAATTAAGTCTTTATGGTAATACTGACAAATACTAGCAAGGATACATAAGAAAGAACAGTTTAACTTTTATCGTTGTTGTTAGTTATGCAGCTTATTATTGTCTATATTCCAGCTGTAATTGCTCCTTGGCAAAGGCTTTTGCTTTTGCATTAAATCGAATTCAAAGTGGCTGTTTTTGTACCCAAGAATTTTGGCCGTGCATGGCAAAATCAGCACAGTGTAATGAAGGGCACCTGGAGCTCCTGGAAGGCCTTTTACTGCCTTTCGCTTACTTTTGAATAGGCTTGTTTCCTCTTCACAGAAATGTACACGCACATGGAAGAGATCCTGAAGATAATGCATTCCTGAAGATAAAAGAAAACAATATATTCACAATCCACATTTTGTGTTTCTGAAGATTTCTATTTCATGTCCAGCTGGAGACGGAAGAAAGAAGGGCCTTTAACCTGTCACTGATGGTTAGCAGTTTCTAGTAGGGGGATCCCAATCTCGATGTCTGTAAGAGCTCTGCTACCAGTGCCTGGGGGCTCCTCAGTCTGCACATGCGTGACTTTCCTGCTCACCCAGCCTCCTCCTGGTCTGGAGAGTGGTGCCTTGGAAGATCACGTGGCGTGTTCCGAGCGGGTTGTGTCCTGAGAGTCCCATTGGAAATACCCTCCCCCTCGCCCCCGCCAAAAGACTTTTGCCCTTATAAGATCTGCTATATGTTTCTCATTTGCACATAAGAACGATTTTTTAAAGAGTGGTTTTGAAATGTCGTTTGAAATATCTGCTTTATTCTGATGAAAGTTGTTAAGAGCTTTGCTGGATACCATTTAGTGAGAGGCAAGTTGACTTTGGCAAAGAGTTAGGATTGGACTGGTTGGGAAGTGGTATTTCCTGGAAACTTCTACAATGATCCATTTGGTCTTCATAATAAACAAGAGAGACCAATTTACTTACCTAAGAAGATTTTACAGTGCCGTATAAAATATACATTCAGCACATGGAGAACAATTCTTTTACTAGGAAACAAGAATACCTACCAGATGTAAAGTTCCATCATTTCCCTTTCGGATTTCTCTTTTCATCTGCCATCAAACTTGGATGGCCAATGATCTTTGCATTTTCAGCCAGGGAAACAATTTCTATCATTTCCCTTTCGGATTTCTCTTTTCATCTGCCATCAAACTTGGATGGCCAATGATCTTTGCATTTTCAGCCAGGGAAACAATTTCTGTACGTGATGTGAATATGTTGTCCCTTGAGGGAAATTTATATGTTGAGCAGTTATTCCTAGAGAGAAAAGGCAAAGCTGCTTCTGGACGGTCAGTGTGAGCATCAGGTGTACCATTTCTAGCCATGGGACTTACATTGAGTCATTTAACTGTTCTGAACCATGCACTTTCAGTTGTAAATTGGGAAGAATCATCTCTGCCTTACAGAGATATTATAAAGGTTAGAGATAGCACAAAAAAGCACCGTAGTGGGTATTCCAGACATTCTTATTGCTTTCCTTATCATTAAATGTGACTGAAACCGAAAGAATATCTCTTATGGGAAATGGCACAGTATCATGATATGTATATGAGGGAGATTCTTTGAAGCAGGTAACGTCTCAAGTTTCTTCCAATTCTGCTGTACAAAGGGGTTTGTTGGCAGGAATCTGAGATCTACAGTCTCTATTTTTTCAGGTGTAGGACGCTGGATAAGTCACTTACTCTCTTTGGGCCTCAATTTTCTTTCCTGCGACAACAGAAACCAGTGTTACGAAAGTGCTTTGTAAACCATGAAATAGAATGGTGACCACGAGCGGGAGAAGATTATGGCACGTTTATTAAGAATTAACATCTAGTGTCAGGGATCACCTGTGTCCTTCTAGTTCCTGAAGCATCTAACATAGTGAATTTGCACACACGAGATGAAATTATTACTGAAGATGTCCTCGGGCAGCTCTGAGTGAGCCTTATTTTTAGATCCTTGGATTTTATCAGTCAGTCAGTTGTCCCTGCCTGAAGGGAATGCTCCATCTTATTCTTTTGCTGACTGTGTATAACTTTTTTTTAGATAAAGAGAATACTGTACATATTTCAAATTCACATACTTTCACTGTTTTAGCTGTAAGGCATTTGGCTAATGTTTTGCAGCACTGCTTACGATGTGTAAGCAACTTCACTTGCTCTTATCTTTTGAGTTTCCATGACTAACACTAGGTATGTGCTAAAACTTTGCATTTTTCATCAAAACTGGTGCTGCCAACATTTAATACCAGGCCAGTTCTGTTCACAGAAGTGTCTGTATCTGCAGAGCGCAAAACTAATTCAGCTGGCATGGACACTGGAAAAGCAAACACTATACCTTTCCACTAAGTTGAATTTTATATTTCAAATCATCTTTATTTTACTGCAACCTGAGACTTTTGTCTACTCTAGTTGAATTGCTCACAGAAAATACTCCTTTAAAAAGTAGCCCTGAGCACTTAAGTTCTGGTTTCTCGGCTCACCTTAAGCCTAGTGTAAGTAAGCCTAAGGCGCTCGCAGAGAATTGGGAAGTTAATTCAAGTGGAAAAAAGAATTTGAAGATGGAACAGATAAAATGCGTGAAAAAGTACCATGAAGAACTTAGCGTATCTAGTTAAGACAGTAAATTCTTGAAGATTATTTACTTCCCAGTAAAGAGCAGCCATATTCTTTTATTCTCTTTTCTTATTGACATAAATTTCCAAGAAACTCTAATGTGGGTTTTGCATGCTTTTCTCTAATATTGCATGTTTGTGCAATTTTTGGCTGTCATTTGAGAGAACAATATTAATACTTTCAGTTTCTAAAAATCACCCCTATGAAGTTGTGCCTCATAGTGTTATACACTATAGTGAAAGCAAGCTAAAAGAAAATACATAATGGTATTTTGGTGAGGCAGAATGTTGCCTCCTCATTTAAAATATGTTTACAAAGAATAAATGATTACATCAGAAAACATTTATATTGAATAAAAATAGATGGATGGGAAAGGATTAGTATAAAATCATCTGAATTTTCTATATATAAGTGTGTGTGTATATATACACACAGAGAGAGTGCACATTCTACATACGTGTATATTTGTGTATATATGTGCATGTATAATAGGAATACATATATAGAAAAAAGTTTAGAGGAAAATCAGTACAAATAACATTATAGTTGTTTTTGCTGAGCTGTATTAGATCTGTGTTTATCTACACATTTCTAGATGGTTAAGGCAATGGCACCCCACTCCAGTACTTTTGCCTAGAAAATCCCATGGACGGAGGAGCCTGGTGGGCTGCAGTCCATGGGGTCGCTAGAGTCTGATACAACTGAGCGACTTCACTTTCACTTTTCACTTTCATGCATTGGAGAAGGAATTGGCAACCCACTCCAGCGTTCTTGCCTGGAGAATCCCAGGGACGGGGGAGCCTGGTGGGCTGCCGTCTCTGGGATCGCACAGAGTTGGACACGACTGAAGCGACTTAGCAGCAGCAGCAGCAAGCCTATACAGAGATTGTAAATGTGTTATTTCATTCATTTATATGTGCCTGCATTTATTCTGCTTTACTGTGAAAAGGATTCAAAGTGGCTAGTTTTAGGTCACTAAAAGAATCTAAAATTGAGCAAATTGAACACCAAAAAACTAAAATGTTTCACAAACTAAAAAAAAAAATTTCAGAGTTTCAATGACCACCATCTAAATCCCCTCCTTCAGCACACACACACACACATGGAGCACACACACATAGCACACACACACACACACACACACACACACACACGTGCAATGCACATACGCACACATGTGCACACACACGCACACACACACACACGCACATGTACACACAGCATACACAATCACATGTACTTTCAAGGAACAAGCAATCCTCCATTCTACCACTGATAGATGGAGAATTCATATAAGTTCAAATATGAATTAGAGAAACATTTTTGTGCTCTATGATGACCTAAATGGAAAAGAAATCCAAAAAAGAGGAGATACATATGTATGTATAGCTGGGTTTCCCTGGTGGCTCAGCAGAAAAGAATCCACCTGCAAAACAGGAGATGTGGGTTCTATCCCTGGGTCAGGAAGATCCCCTGGAGAAAGAAATGGCAACCCATTCCAGTATTCTTGCCTGGGAAATCCCATGGACAGAGGAACCTGGGTGGGCTACCGTCCATGGGGTTGCAAGTGTCGGACACGACTTGGCAACTAAACCACTAAGCACAGCTGATTCACTCTGCTGTGTAGTAGAAAGTAACACAACATTGTAAAGCAACTGTACTCCAATAAAAAAGTAAAAAAAAAATTTAAATAAAAAAAACAAGATAACAACAAAAACAAAATAAAGAAACCCTAAAATGTATTTTATTATTTTCATGTATATAAAGAAATGCAGGCAAATCTAGCAAAATATTTCCAGGTAGATGTTTTATTCTTGTTGAAAGAAAATCAGACCAGTTTAGCAGGATTTATTCGCTTTCAAACAATGGCTGTGTCTTCAAAATTCTTCCTTCAAGTAAATTCACTATTTCTTTATCTTACTCTTAAAGTCTATTTAGCAAACCTTCTATTCATGGAGTGAAAAGTTAAACTCCAGTGAGACCTGAATTTTCATAGTCGCCAAATAAGTGAAATTCAACACAGAGACCCACACAGAAATGTTATACAAAGAAGCAGACAACGTGATCACAGCTATGACTGAGAAGACAGAGCGCGCATGGCATACAAAGTACTGGGTGACAGTTTGAATTACAAAGTCGTACTACTTTGAAAAGTAGATTGAAAAAGCAAATAGCAAAACAAACAAGCAGGCACCGCTCTTTTCAGTGTGAGGAACACTAGGCTCTGAGCTAGAAGCGGAAAACACACAGCAGAGAGAGGTTATCTGCAACGTATTAAGACTAAGATGTCTTCATTGACTCCTGCACTGAAATGACAGATGAGAACGCAGCCTGTGTACAAACGATGAAATGCCCTTAATCCCTGTCTCGCAAAACGATCACCTCACTACAACTGCCAGGTTAACAGACAAGGCCTTGGAATTCCCTAGTGAAAGCAAACTTTCCCAACCCACAGCTGAGGGAAAGAAAACCATAGATTCTAGTCCCTCTAAACACTCACAGAAAACTATGGAAAACTTAAACAAGAGCAGAGACTAATTAATTAATGAAATCCAAAGGTATCCAGGAATATGTCAGCATGATTCTTTGCAACCCCACGGTCTTTCCAAGAGATTTTCCAGGCAAGAATACTGGAGTGGGTTGCCATTCCCTTCTCCAGGGGATCGTCCTGACCCAGGGATCAAACCTGGGTCTTCTGCATTGCAGGCAGATTCTTTACCATTGGATCCACCAGGGAAGCCCGGGATTTTCCAGGCAAGAGTATTGGAGTGGGGTGCCATCGCCTTCTCCGATGATTAAGCAACAGTATTGGAAATAGCAAAATCATATATTAGGAAACGTGACGGGTCCTCCTGATGGTACTCTACCATGGAGACCCTCGTGTGTGTTAGTCACTCAGTCATGTCTGACTCTGTGCCCCCGTGGGCTGTAGCCTGCCAGGCTCCTCTGTTCATGGGATTCTTCAGGCAAGAATACTAGAGTGGGTTGCCATTCTCTTCTCCAGTGGATTCTTCATACCCAGGGATCAGACCCAGGTCTCCGGCATTGCAGGCAAATTCTTTACGATCTGAGCCACTAGGCTAGGTCTGTGTATAATATACCACCGTTTACCACTTTGGATTCTGACCCATGCTCTTGTTTAGCATATGAGTGCATGAGTGCAGTGGCAAATTGATTGGAGACTGATCAATCATTCATCTCGCCGACCATTCAGTGGAAATGAATTTACTTGTACATTTTTGACAATTCTAATTGCATACCTTTAATTGTACAAGGTGATGAGTTGATGTACATTAGGGAAAGATTACCAAGATCAATATAATTAACACATCCATCATCTCACATACCTAGTTTTTTGTGTGTGTGTATTTGATGAGAATGCTTAAGATTTATTCTCAGCAACTTTCCTTATCTTTTTCGGCCTTGAAGCATGCAGAATCTTCCCCAACTAGGGGTCTAACCTGTGCCTCCTGCGTTGGGAGTGCAGAGTCTTATCCCCTGGACCACTGGGGAAGTCCCAACTCTCAGAAACTTTCAGGGTTTCATTCCTGGTCAGGGAAGCAGATACCACATGTTGAAACTAAGAACCTGGTACAGCCAAATAAATAAATAAATGTGCTGTGCTGTGCTTAGACACTCAGTTGTGTGGATTTCTTGTGTCTTCATGGATTGCAGCCTCCAGGCTCCTCTGTCCATGGGGATTCTCAGGGAAGAATAGTGGAGAATATCCCTTCTCCAGGGGACCTTCCCCACCCAGGGATCAAAATGGGGTCTCCTGCATTGCAGGCAGATTCTTTACCAGCTAAGCTGCCAGGAGAGCCCAGATGAATAAATTTTTAAATTTTAATTTTAATTCAAAAAAGAACTTTCAGGTTTACAGTATCATGTTAACTATAGTCATCATACTGTACATTAGATCCTCAGAACTTATTCTTATAACTGGAAATGTGTGCCCTTTGACCTGTATCACTCCATGTCCCCATCCCCCAGTCTTTATCTTTCTGGCTTATTTCATTGAGCATGTGAATGTAGTGTCCTCCATTTTATAGTAAGTGGCAAGATTCCTTTTCTTTTACTGAATAACATTCCACCGTGTGGGTGTGTGTTCATGTTTTCTTTATCATTTAGGTAATTTCCATATCTTGGCTCTTGTGAATAATGTTGTAGTGAACATGCGTGTGCAGATATCTTGTCTGACTCTTTGTGACTCTGTACAGTCCATGTAATTCTCCAGGCAAGAATTCTGGAGTGGGTTGCCATTCCCTTCTCCAGGGGCTCTTCCCTACCCAGGGATCAAACGAGGTCAATTATCCATTCCCATTATAATGGCTGTCCAAACTAGACTGAATGAAAACTTATCAGAATAAGGATCTATGCGTGAGTGTTGTCCCACAGCAGGCAAGAAAGAGTGCAAGAGATCTGCTGCAGACCCAACTAGCAGACCAGGTTCCATGGAAGAGTCTGTGTATCTGGCTTTGGAGAAGCATTTGAAAAATCGGGAGCAGGAAAAGACTCGAGTGAGAACCTATGCTTCCCTGGAGAGTAAGTCTTCATGCTGTCTGACCATCAAGAAGCGATTTCTTTCTGCTCAGAACCACAGGACAAGACAAATAGCCCTTCTGGCTTACTGAGAGCAGTCAAAGGAGCCACAGAAAAGACCACAGAGATCTGAACATCAGTACATGGCTGCCAAGTACCCGAGGTCAAGCTGCTTCGTACAGACTCTGCTCAGGCAGCCCGTGGAGCCAGAGTCTGCTCAGTGGGGCTGGGGACTAGAAAAAAAAAGACAGACTAAAAGTAATGAGGATGGACCTGGAGAGAATTAGGAATTTGATGAGTGAAGTCATAAGCTGTGTTCAGGGTGGAATTCCTCAGAGGCTGTTAAGTTAGGAACCTCCCTTTTCAGGGCCAAAAAAATAAGAGTAGCCTTCAGTGAGAACTGGAATGCTGTCTGTGGCAGAATCAGGACTAACACGGAACAACGCAGCGCTCACAGAATGGCACCAGGTAACAGCATAGCACTGTTCCCGGGGAGGAGAGTGCATGATGACGCTGAAAACATCACATTTCCAGCCTGTTCAGAGGGTGCAGAGAGCTTCGACATCAAGACGGTAAGAACTAGACAAGTACCCCAGAGGTTCAGTTCAGTTCAGTCATGTTTGATTCTTTGTGACCCCATGAACTGCAGCACACCAGGCTTCCCTGTCCATCACCAACTCCTGGAGCTTGCTCAATCTCATGTCCATTGAGTCGGTGATGCCATCCAACCATCTCACTCTCTGTCGTCCCCTTCTCCTCCTGCCTTCAATCTTTCCCAGCATCAGGGTCTTTTCAAATGAATCAGTTCTTTTCATCAGGTAGCCAAAGTATTGGAGCTTCAGCTTCAGCATCAGTCCTTCCAATGAATATTCAGGACTGATTTTCTTTAGGATTGACTGCTTTGATCTTCTTGCAGTCCAAGGGACTCTCAAGAGCCTTCTCCAACACCACAGTTCAAAGCATCAATTCTTCGCACCTCAGTTTTCTTTACGGTCCAACTCTCACATCTATCCATACATGACTACTGGAAAAACCATAGGTTTGATTAAATGGACCTTTGTTGGCAAAGTAATGTCTCTGCTTTTTGAATATGCTGTCTAGGTTTGTCATAGCTTTTCTTCCAAGGAGTAAGCTTCTTCTAATTTCATGGCTGCTGTCATCATCTGCAGTGATTTTGGAGCCCAAGAAAATGAAGTAGAGGTAGGGAGGCAAAATCAAAGCACTGTCATCAAAGAAACACATTAGCAACTCCAACATCTTGGTGCGCTTGCCAGAAGGACTCCCTTCTTAGTGAGAAGAGATGGTATGTGGAAAGGAGAAAAGGAAGGAATGGGGGAACGTGAGATGAAAGTCACAGGTAAGTAGCTGGCATTATATACAATGACTATAACCCAGCACTGTAAGAGGAAAGCTTCCTGAGTTGAGAATACCCTGTGTGGTCCAGCAGTTAGAGCACTGATGCTTCCTGGCAGGTTGCCATGGAAACAACACCTGATAGGATGATGGACCCGTGGAGCCCAAGCAGATGCTACCACGAATCTGGAATTTCCAGTTCCACATGCCAGAAATCTGCAAATCCCATTCCAGAGCTGCTGTCCCCTAAAATTACACCCAATGCTCACCCTCTCAGGATCTCACCTTCTTCTTTATAAAAAATGCAAGTCCAGGATAATGATGAGACTCACACAAGAAATGGGGTTTCATTAAGAGGAAAAATAAAGCATACAACCTTTATAATCAGGTTAGTATTTAAAGAAAACCTCTTGAAATGGGTCAACTGATCTATTACAATCCAGGGAGGCCAAAGACATTTTATTTCCTACAGGTCCGATTTCGTCCAATGCTTCACGTGCAGAGACTCTAGTGTTAGAATCTCCTGACTTTTAACTAATTTACTCGGAAGATTGAAATACTATATTATTTTTCATTTCCAATGCACGATTCACATTGGCTCCTCATTACATCTAATCACACAACGAATTAAGTAAGGAAAAGAGTCTCCAAGCACGGACGACAGCTGATGGGAGAGATAATGGCGTAAGAGACCAGAAAGGCAGCTTTCGGTGAGGGTAGGAGTTTTAGTATTTTCCAAATCTGTCAGCCTCACAATAACGGTTGAGTCATGACTTCACTTCAATTACTTCACAAAAGAAAGAAAATTATACGTGACAGTCGACCACGAACACCCTAGAGCTGCTAAATCTGCAAAAAGAAAGGGCAGGGATTGTACACTTTATCCGTAATGTGGTGAAGAGCACCCCGTTGTTTGAAAGGCAGGTGTGAGGTGTGTTCTCTGTGTGTGTGTGTGTGTGTGAGAGAGAGAGAGAGAGAGAGAGAAAGAGAGAGACAGACATGGAAAGAGAGAGAAGAGAGACGAGACAAAAGGGATAAACAGAGAATGGATAGAACCAAGAGAGGGACGCAGAAGTAAAAACAGTCAATTCTAGTGACATCGAAATACTCTGATGGTCACTAATGGTTTCTATGTCGTCCTGCTAATTCAGGGGAAATGTTGGTAACAGTAACAATGATAATTATTATTACATGAACAGACAAATGGCTGGACGTTGGATAAATAGAAGTCTGAGACGGTAGGTGTTTGCCTCTCTGGCAAGGTGAATAAAGTGCTGAGGGAATTTGGGTGTCCACAGTCTGCAAACTATGGAGCAGTTAGTTTTCCTTCCGGAAGAATGAATATCTAGTTCAGGCAAACTCAGTTACACGAACAGGAGTTCCCATTTCTGTGACAATGCCTGCTACCAACTCGTGGCTCGATAAATACCTTCTATCATGAATCCCTAAACTAGAGGGAGGCTTCAGCCTGATTCTTCCCTATCTGGTGGGAGGGCTCTTAGCCCAGTGACATGCTTGATGCTTACTCACTTGCCCTGTTCTTTCTTTAGCATCCAGCTTAAAATCACCCAAGGGCAGACTTGCTCTTCCCAAGCCAGGAATGACAGAGCTCATGTTAGTTAGGTGAAGTGAAATGTGTCAAGGGCCTTATTCAGGCTCCAGGAAAATCCCTGGAGAGCCTCTCAGATTTTAAGAGCGAAATATCCTTCCAGCTCAGGAATGTGCACTGGGACCAGTGGAGGGAGGTGGGGGCGGGGGCGGGGGGAGTTTTCCTCGTGATCTCTAAGTTCTCCCAAGGCTTTTGTCTCTGCTCCAGGCATCTGACAGCCAGCTCCTATGGTGAAAATAGACAAATATTCACTCCTTCAATGGATGTACTTTCCTTCCATTTACTGCTTGACTGTTTTGTTTTTGTTTCGCCAATTTCAGACTCAATTGACTCAACTGAAAAATAAAGGAATCCATATGAGAGAGCTGAATATTCAATTACAGGAAAAGTAATGAGCTTAAAATACTTGATTACTAATTTGATGTTGGGCAATGTGTGTTTCCCCCACTCTTCAAGTGTACAACCCTGTGTCACACAGATATAGACTGCCTCATACTCAGTTGTAGACATGGACGAAAGTTAGGACCATGATGAACACCACAGTAGACAGGAGGATTCTAATTTAGGGACATCTTAGAAATGATGACAAGCTGCTGCTGCTGCTGCTAAGTCGCTTCAGTCGTGTCCAACTCTGTGCGACCCCATAGATGGCAGCCCACCAGGCTCCCCTGTCCCTGGGATTCTCCAGGCAGGAACACTGGAGTGGGTGATGACAAGCTAACCTGAAGGAAAGACAGCTATAATGCTCTTCTAAAGGAAGGAATTTCTTTGCTTAGAAATAATGGGAAAAGTCACAAAGAAGGGTGAGAGCTGACATGGTGGAAAATTTGAAAAAATAAAACCATAACAAAATCAATAACCACACAGGAGACTGTAAACTGCGCAACAGCGTGACAAAGAGCTAATATCAATATCCTCAATTGATAAAATATGCCTAAAATAAATTTTAGTAAGCAACTGAGAAGGCAGAGGCATGTGTGTATGTGTGTGTTTGTAACTATCATTGGTTGGTAACATGGGATTCAAAATGCTGCTGCTGCTGCCAAGTCGCTTCAGTCGTGTCCGACTCTGTGCGATTTTACATATTGACAGGCTTTTAGTACTTTCATTTTCCCACTCTGCAGATTTCCTTTCACACCTTCACCCCTCCAGTCATGACTCCTACACCCCTGTCCTTGCCTCACTCTCATGAATGGCTTTGCCTCACACATTACAGAGGAAATTCAATGAACCCCCATTAGCAAATTCTAACATATTTGTTTTCCAGAAAGGACTTTAAATATTTTCTCCTTTAGGTTTCAATGACTCCTAACCTCAGCTATGTTTTATTTTTTATTTTTAAATCAATTTTTATTGAAGTATAGTTGCTTTACAAGGTTGTGTTCGTTTCTCTTATACAACAAAAATGAATCAACTATGCTCGAGAATCTTCCTTCATATTGGATTTTAAGAGCTGATAAAGCACCTAAAAAAGCACCATGTTGCCTCTTCCTAGTCTATTAGTTAGAAACATGCTTTAATTTATTAATATGTGTTGAATAATAATATGAGATGCCAACTGTATATGATATATGCACATTAATTTTTATACACAGGATCTCAATTCTCATGATAGTTCTCATTATGCACCCGGGATGGTTTTTAAAAGCCAGCAAAAATATAGTTTATCTATGTAGAGACACCAGCAATTTACTTTTTCATATTAATGAAATTCATATAAGTATCATTAGTGATGAGTAAATTATACCAGCATGCCTTCATGGTGCCATAGTTAAGATCCAATGTTCCACTGGGACTTTCTGTGCTTTATAGAGGGTCATTTATCTATTTTTTTTTCAGGGACTATATATGTAAGCTGAGGGTTCATCTTGTCTCTGAAAATAGAAAATGATGCATTGCTGCATTTCAGTTTTATTCCCTTTAGAGATGGTAATCCCCCACTGGAAAACAGTGTGTGTTTGGTTTGGAGCAATTAAAACTGATGTCTGAGTTCCAAGTTTAAGAGAATGAACAATTTTTTAAGCCTATAGTCATTTGAATTGGTGGAAGTAACCGACATTGTGTTAAAAGATATAATTTTTCAGGTATAACTGGCTAAAATAAATGAACACAGCCAAGTTAGAAATAAATGAACAAATTCTTTTGAGAAGATTGAATTACAAACCCATGAAGTAGATCAGAAGTAGGGATACTTTTCTTTAAATGAACCTCCCTTTTGTGAGGTTTCTTTCTTACTTGTGCCTTGATGCTCCAGGAGACCACACAGGTGGAACCAATACAAGATGGGTGGCAAGGTTACACAAATCAGCCAGGTCACCATACAGGTCGCATCCTTCGGCCAGAAGGAATCCACTCCCCTGCTATCTTGTTAAGATGCTCTGATACAAGAAATTCCTTATTCATAGTGAGGCAGAGCTGCCACCCAGGACCTTCTAGATAGTTCCTCAAATTCTCTGAAATAATGGTACCTGCTCTCTTAGCTCAAGCTGCTGGGAAAAAATACCATAGACTGGGTGCTTTAAACAACAGACTTCTATTTTCTCACAATTCCGGAATTTAAGACATCCAAGGTCAAGGCACCAGCAGATTGAGTTCTCAGTGAGGACTTTCTTCCTGGCTTACAGACGGACACCTCTCACCATGTCCTCACCATGTCCTCATGTCCACCTTTCCTTGGTGGGCACTTGGGAAAGAGGGCTCACGTGTCTTCCTCTTTCTGTTTATTGTTTAGTTGCTCAGTCATCTTCAGTCTTTTGTGACCCCATGGATGTACACCAGGCTGCTCTGTCCATGAGATTTCCCAGGCAAGAATACTGGAGTGGGTTGCCATTTCCTTCTCCAGGGGATCTTCCCAACCCAGGGATCAAACCCTCATCTCCTGAATACCCTGCATTGGCAGGCAGATTCTTTATTGTTGTGCCACCAGGGAAGCCCTTCTTTCTCTTTTTATAACAGCACTAATCCCATGATGAGAGTGCCACACTCATGACCTCATCTAACCCAATTACCAAAAAGGTGTACTTCCCCAATGGTCCAGTGGTTGAGAACTCATCCCTGGTTGGGGAATTAAGATTCCATGGACAGCTAACCCTGCACACCACAACTATTGAGCCCTCGTACTCAAGAATCCACGCTCTGCAACATGACAAAGCCAGCGAATCACAATAGAGAGTCCATGCACTGCAGTGAAGACCCAGCACAGCCAAAATAAATAAACCCAATTACCTCCTGAAGGTCCCACCTCCCAGTACCATAACATTGAGGGCTAGGGCTTCAACTTATGAATTTGAGGGGACATAAACATTTAGTCCCAGAGAAGGTGATGGCACCCCACTCCAGTACTCTTGCCTGGAAAATCCCATGGACGGAGGAGCCTGGTAGGCTGCAGTCCATGGGGTTGTTATGAGTCGGGCACGACTGAGCAACTTCACTTTCACTGTTCACTTTCCTGCATTGGAGAAGGAAATGGCAACCCACTCCAGTGTTCTTGCCTGAAGAATCCCAGGGATGGAGGAGCCTGGTGGGCTGCCGTCTATGGGGTCGCACAGAGTCAGACACGACTGAAGCAACTTAGCAGCAGCAGCAGCAAACATTTAGTCCATAAACCTATCATCTGCCAGATAATTTCCATACCAGTCTGTTAATCCCCTTAGGACATAGGATTATTCTTATTTTATAGACATTGTAAATTATTATTCTCCCTTTATATATCATGAAATTAAATTTCTGATAAGCTAAAAGATTATTCAGCTCCACACAACTAGAAAATGATGTGACAAATCCAGTTCTGATTGCTAAACTAAATGTTCTAAATGAACTTAAAACTTCACCATTCCAGTTTCTAAATACACTTCATATGGTCAATGTCCCCTTAAAACATCCTACCAGGAACTGAGCACACAACTCCAAGAAAGCTCTGACTAAGATCTGGATGGGACCAAAATGTACCTTGTTACAAATGTTATACCTCTTTTAATAGAGGATAAATGTGACTGGCTAAGAGGGCATCGGAAGATGAGATGGCTGGATGGTATCACTGATGTAATGGACGTGAACTTGGGCAAAATTTGGGAGGTGCTGAGGGACAGAGAGGTCTGGTATGTTGCAGTCTTTGGGTTTGCAGAGTCGGACATGACTGGGTGACTGAAAAACACCAACAAAATGTGAATGAGTTGTGCAGCAGGCAGTATGCAGCTGTCCATAAGCATATTACATGATTTTGCCAAATGCCTTGCTAAAATTTGATATCCAAATTTTATAAGAATCTTTTAGGTATCTACACTAAGCTTATTGGCTAACTCTATCATTATCAAGGCTTCCCTGCTGGTTCAGCGGTAAAGAATCCATCTGTCAATGCAGGAGATTCAGGAGATGTGGGTTTGATCCCTGGGTCAGGGAGATCCCCTGGAGAAGGAAATGGCAACCCACTCCAATATTCTTGCCTAGGAAATCCCATGGACAGAGGAGACTAGTGGGCTGCAGCCTATGGGATCACAAGAGTCAGATATAACTTAGCGACTAAAACAACATTATCAAACAAAATTAAGTTCGTTTTTCACTTTTTTGGTAGTTAGGCAAGATTCATTTTATTATCTGTCTCATCTCAGAACTCAAACTGTGTCGCTATACACAAATCATTTTCACCCTGGGAAGAGTCATCTTTCTAACACTAGAGATAGTATACATTCTGCTGCTCATCTTCATAGACAGGAGTGATCAAACAGGGGGAGACGTAGGCGACAAAAACATTTCAACAGTTGAGTCAACAACGCAAAGGTTTTTGAGCAGAAAAAAAAAATGTCACGGTGTTTTGTTTTAGAAAGATGACTGATAAAAACAAAAATTATTGCTTTTAAGTTGTCATGAGCCTTTGGCTTAATCCAAAAGCTACAATCCTACGTCAAAAGAGTAACTTCATACTCAAAGAAGAACCATAAGGATCATTTTCTCAAATAAGTCATTTGTTTACTGGAAACTATTTTGGCAAGAAAAGAGAAATTATTGCACTTATTCACAGAGGCCTAAAGAAAAGTCCTAACTAGTGGACTAACATCTCACAAGTTAAAACCAGCGTCTGCAAGATACTCCCTATCTCAACTAGTGACAGTGAAATTAATCTTGAGATAAAGTTAATGGGTACGGTGTAGATATTTGCAAATTATCAAAACAAAATAAATGAATCCTACAGGAGTTCTCACTGTGTATCAGATTCTAATAAATCAGTGCCGTGACATGAAAGCTACTCCAGTGAAGTCAATCTGTCTATATAATGTAATTACACCAAAAAAAAAAAAAAAAAAGAAAGAAAGAAAAAATATATTGTACTTATGTGCCAGTCCCAAAATTCACTCCAGAAAAATCCATCTCACAAAGTTAACCCCAGGGACATCTTCTGCATTCACATGACATAGACAATGTGCTTTGAAATCTACAAGGGGATGACAATGGGATAAAGATCAGTCCCTTAAAAAGAGAATGAAAACAATCCAAGAATTAGATGTCATATTGCCAATCGTGCAAATGACTCCTTCGGAGTTAACGTGCCGCCTGTCAGCATCATTGACCCAGAGTGCATTGTCTGAAAACTCAGTCTGGCTGTTCTGTTCTGAAGGAACAGGAAACTCTTCAGCAGTTTGCCCTATAGGGTATCTTGATAACATCAGCACACAGAACATTGAGCACACGCCTCCCGGTCACATACACACACCCCAGATGAAAAGGTGACGAAGGCAGGCATTCTTCTGTGTTCTCATCAACAACAAAGAGACATGCATAAGCAGCAGCAGCAGAAGGATAACTCTGGCTACGGGATTTTACAGGGCAGTGGGAGAAAGCAGCCTGTTTTCACTACAGTCAGAAGAAACCAAGTCATGAGGAGCCTTGACAAGTTGCAAAGCCCGGTCTATCACCATGCCGCCCTCTGTCCCTGGCTGCTTCTTCACAATTCTTTCCTCTAGTGAAAAAATAAAGCCCATAAAATAGACATTTTGAGGGTAATTCCCATTCTTTCTCTAATAAAATAGTAAGGAGACACTGCTAATGTTCAGAGAAACACATAAGAAGTGAAGATCTAAAAAAGAAAAGCATAAAATAAAAACCTCTATAAATTACCTACAAATCACCACTAACTTTGAATAATATGTGGCTGTCTATTGTATTCCCTTAAGTGAAAGATATCCTTGCCCTGCTGCCTGAACTGAAGCAGAAATAGAGCAGTATTGTGGGAGGCAGACCCTTTGTGTTCCTTAAACTACAGATGCATTATGCAACCTCTGATTCTGTTTTCACATGAAATTCCCCATGCTTGTGTTCAAATGTTCCTCTTGTTTCAATGATATCAGTTAAGCCAGTATTAGCTTATCTTATGCAGAAGGCAATGGCAACCCACTCCAGTACTCTTGCCTGGAAAATCACATGGATGGAGGAGCCTGGTAGGCTGCAGTCCATGGGTTCACAAAGAGTCAGACACGACTGAGCGACTTCACTTTCACTTTTCACTTTCCTGCATTGGAGAAGGAAATGGCAACCCGCTCCAGTGTTCTTGCCTGGAGAATCTCAGGGACGGGGGAGCCTGGTGGGCTGCCGTCTATGGGGTCGTACAGAGTCAGACACGACTGAAGCAACTCAGCAGCAGCAGCAGCTTATCTTAACTTGATTACGTCTGCAAAGACCCTATTTCCAAATAAGGTTATGTTCACAGGTTCTAGAGGTTAGGACTTCAATATGCTTTTTGGAGGGTGGACACAATTCAACCCATATCAATATTCATTGAAATCACTCAAAAGCCAGTTAGCAGTATTGCTATAACCCTTCGCAAGCTTACCAGAGTACGTATTTTTGTATCAGGACCATGGACAGTAGCTCATGTGCCTTCCACCACCTCCCCTATCCCACCCCAATATTAGTTGTACATATACCTATGGAGAGAAATGCCTTGCACTAAGCAAACTTTATCAAGGGACTATTATATTGCTCATTTAACTACTTCTCAACTTGTATTCTGTAAGTCAATTTATCTCACTGTAACTTTGCCTGGTATGGTGTAAAGATTATAGTCGTGGAGAACAGTTCGTTGGCTTATAAAGGCTGCTACTATCTTTCTTTAATCTTTAAAGTTCTATCTTCACTGTAAAATGAACCTAAATGCTCAGCTTAGTGAATGATGATATGATAGGGGAAAATGGCACTTACGATGTAAACTTATTCAGAACATGGGTGTTCCAGAAAAATCATGAAATTATCATATGACACCTAAGCTATAAAACTTACATTTATGTTGCTTTTCTAGGATGAAATGTGTTAAAGCAATGCATAAAGAAGTATAAAGGGATCAGAATCAATATCATATTACAGCAGAATGGGAGGATGGGAATAGGAAGGGAAAAGGAAGTGGGTAGAGTGGCCATATCAAAGGGGGCTAAGCCTCTTCTGAGGAGCCTAGACTTTGGAGAAACCTTTAGGCAGAAGGGTGATCTGGTTAAATTTGCATTTTACTGAGATAATCTGTTGATTGTGAAAAGGATGGATACGAGGTTGGTAAGATGAGAGGCAGACAGAGACATGTAATTAGGACAATGATTACAAAAACAGGAGAATGAAGTGGATTAAAAAAAAAAATGTTTAGAAGATGGAATCCGTGAGTCCTAGTTACTTAGGTACCAGAGCTTCCAATATGACTTGAGTGACTTAAAATAGGAATTGGCTTTGCTGGGGGAGAGGAGGGCAGCAAATGTTCTTCTGATAAGTTACATTTGAATTGCCTTTTGGAATTCGAAGCCTGTATCCCCGTAGGCTGGGCTCCAAATGTATTGCGTCTTTCCTAAATCCCTCATATCAGTGCTTCCCACTGTTCTTTCACTGTTCCGTTATGAACTCTGTGAAGGTTATCTGCCCAGGTCCAACCTTGGGTTACTTAGAGCCTGAGAAAGTGCTTGCTTGCAAACCGTTTCTGGTACCACCCCCCATCCCTAACTGCTTTAGGTAGAAGGGTTGAAGAATTCATTTTTAACACTGGTGGATTCTCATTGTTTTCATTAAGAGGAACTTGCAGATCTAGGACAAGGACTTTCTTCTAAGGGCTGCAGACAAAGAGAAAGGCTGAGGGCACTGGGCTTCCTACACTTACCAAGTTACTGTTAATGACGGCATTTAAATGCATGTTTCCTTGACACACTCTATATGCATGTTGTGACTGCAGGTTGTGTGTTTTCCTCTGAATGTCGGAGATGAGGGTGCCCCTGACAGAGTAGGGCAGGGTCTGGTGCCTCTCTAAGGACGACGTAACAGCTTAAAATGGCAACCTACGCATTATGAGATTTACATTTGACAGTCGTGTGTTATCCTGGAAATGCCCACCCAGGCAGACACCTAACACTCAGATACAAACAATCAAGGTTGCCATGATGAGACAGATGGCTGTGTAGGTGGAGATCAGGCTTCCTGGTGATTAACATTCCCACCCTCTCATCTCCACGTATTGGTGGGGAGAATGGAAATTATAAGTAGAGACCATCTCTATTTTTAGATCTTCCCATTCTAAGAGTGAAAGCAAAAAAAGGGTTTTTCATGCATTTTACTATTAGAAGATACGACGGAAACCATCTGGTTTTATACCTTTATTTTAAATATGGAGAATCTGAACCAAAAAAACAGAATGAAGTTCAAGGTAGAAACAAAGTTCTAATCAGAATCCAATTCCTTTGGTTTATAGAGCATATCTCTTTCCACTTTACCCAATTATTGATACTTCTTATGGCTTCTATCCTCTCGTAGTTGGATACAGGGCAATATTAGTCAGGAGGACCTCATCTGGTTATTTTAATAAGCAATTATACACTATATTAAGGAAGATCATTGCAATGAATCCTTAGTTTAGGGAATTCCTCAATGACTTAAGTTTTTATTATTAAAATCCAGTTTTCCAGATAACTAAAGCTATGCCTCATTTTAACACTTTAACATTTTCCTTTTGGATCATTTTAATATGTAAATCTAGATTCAATTTAATTGTAATACATATTTTCATGTCCTCTTGTTGGATTTAAAACATTATTCCCTGTAAAATACTTAGTTTATGAACCACTTACCCATATATGGCTTTTTTTTACCACTGGTATTGCACAAATAATTTTACTCTCAAGATAACTAGAAAACAAATATTAAGAGTTTAAGTGGCTTGTCCCAAGTGATATTGTTAGGACTTAAACTCCCAACTCTTAAACTCCCAATTCTTTGAGAAAGTCCTGCTTCTATATGATGGACACTTTGGTTTTTTTCCCTGAGAGAATCAGTTATAATTGATAATTGATATGTATACATTTTAAGTTGCTTCACTTCAGTTCAGTTCAGTTCAGTTCAGTCGCTCAGTCGTGTCCAACTCTTTGCAACCCCAAGATCACAGCATGCCAGGCCTCCCTGTCCATCACCAACTCCCGGAGTTTATCCAAACTCATGTCCATCGAGTTGGTGATACCATCCAGCCATCCCATCCTCTGTCATCCCCTTCTCCTCCTGCCCCCAATCCCTCCCAGAATCAGGGTCTTTTCCAATGAGTCAACTCTTCTCATGAGGTGGCCAAAGTATTAGAGTTTATCAGTCCTTAATATCAGCCTCATTATCAGTCCTTTCAACGAACACCCAGGACTGGTCTCCTTTAGGGTGGACTGGTTGGATCTCCTTGCAGTCCAAGGGATTCTGAAGAGTCTCCTCCAATACCACAGTTCAAAAGCATCAATTCTTCGGTGCTCAGCTTTCTTCACAGTCCAACTCTCACATCCATAAGTGACCACTGGAAAAACCATAGCCTTGACTAGATGGACCTTTGTTGGCAAAGTAATATTTCTGCTTTTGAATATGCTATCTAGGTTGGTCATAACTTTCCTTCCAAGGAGTAAGCGTCTTTTAATTTCATGGCTGCAGTCACCATCTGCAGTGATTTTGGAGCCCCCAAAAATAAAGTCTGACACTGTTTCCACTGTTTCCCCATCTATTTCCCATGAAATGATGCCATGATCTTCGTTTTCTGAACGTTGAACTTTTTCACTCTCCTCTTTCACTTTCATCAAGAGGCTTTTGAGTTCCTCTTCACTTTATGCCATAAGGGTGGTGTCATCTGCATATCTGAGGTTATTGAGATTTCTCCTGGCAATCTTGATTCCAGCTTGTGCTTCTTCCAGCCCAGCATTTCTCATGATGTACTCTGCATAGAAGTTAAATAAGCAGGGTGACAATATACAGCCTTGACGTACTCCTTTTCCTATTTGGAACCAGTCTGTTGTTCCATGTCCAGTTCTAACTGTTGCTTCCTGACCTGCATACAGGTTTCTCAAGAGGCAGGTCAGGTGGTCTGGTATCCCCATCTCTTTCAGAATTTTCCACAGTTTATTGTGATCCATGCAGTCAAGGCTTTGGCATAGTCAATAAAGCAGAAATAGATGTTTTTCTGGAACTCTCTTGCTTTTTCGATGATCCAGCAGATGTTGGCAATTTGATCTATGGTTCCTCTGCCTTTCCTAAAACCAGCTTGAATATCTGGAAGTTCACGTATTGCTGAAGCCTGGCTAGGAGAATTTTGAGCATTACGTTACTAGCGTGTGAGATGAGTGCAATTGTGCGGTAGTTTGAGCATTCTTTGGCATTGCCTTTCTTTGGGATTGGAATGAAAACTGACCTTTTCCAGTCCTGTGGCCACTGCTGAGTTGTCCAAATTTGCTGGCATATTGAATGCAGCACTTTCACAGCATCATCTTTCAGGATTTGAAATAGCTCAACTGGAATTCCATCACTTCCACTAGCTTTGTTTGTATTGATGCTTCCTAAGGCCCACTTGACTTCACATTCCAGGATGTCTGGCTCTAGGTGAGTGATCAAACTATCGTGATTATCTGGGTCGTGAAGATCTTTTTTCTACAATTCTTCTGTGTATTCTTGCCACCTCTTCTTAATATCTTTTGCTTCTGTTAGGTCCATACAATTTCTGTCCTTTATCGAGCCCATCTTTGCATGAAATGTTCCCTTGGTATCTCTAATTTTCTTGAAGAGATCTCTAGTCTTTCCCATTCTGTTGTTTTCCTCTATTTCTTTGCATTGATCACTGAGGAAGGCTTTCTTATCTCTCCTTGCTATTCTTTGGAACTCTGCATTCAGATGCTTATATTTTTCCTTTCCTCCTTTGCTTTTTGCTTCTCTTCTTTTCACAGCTATTTTTAAGGTCTCCTCAGACAGCCATTTTGCTTTTTTGCATTTCTTTTCCACGGGGATGGTCTTGATCCCTGTCTCCTGTACAATGTCATGAACCTCCGTCCATAATTCATCAGGCACTCTGTCTATCAGATCTAGTCCCTTAAATCTATTTCTCATTTCCACTGTATAATCATAAGGGATTTGATTTAGGTCATACCTGAATGGTCTAGTGGTTTTCCCTACTTTCTTCAATTTAAGTCTAAATTTGGCAATAAGGAGCTCATGATGTGAGCCACAGTCAGCTCCCGGTCTTGTTTTTGCTGACTGTATAGAGCTTCTCCATCTTTGGCTGCAAAGAATATAATCAATCTGATTTTGGTGTTGACCTTATGGTGATGTCCATGTGTAGAATCTTCTCTTGTGTTGTTGGAAGAGAGTGTTTGCTATGACCAGTGCGTTCTCTTGGCAAAACTCTATTAGCCTTTGCCCTGCTTCATTCCGTATTCCAAGGCCAAATTTGCCTGTTACTCCAGGTGTTTCTTGACTTCCTACTTTTGCATTCCAGTCCCCTATAATGAAAAGGACATCTTTTTTGGGTTAGTTCTAAAAGGTCTTGTAGGTCCTCATAGAACCATTCAACTTCAGCCTCTTCAGCATTACTGGTTGGAACATAGACTTGAATCACTGTGATATTGAATGGTTTGCCTTGGAAATGAACAGAGACCATTCTCTCATTTTTGAGATTGCATCCAAGTACTGCATTTCAGACTCTTTTGTTGACCATGATGGCTACTCCTTTTCTTCTATGGGATTCCTGCCCGCAGTAGTAGATATAATGGTCATCTGAGTTAAATTCACCCGTTCCAGTCCATTTTAGTTTGCTGATTCCCTGAATCATTCACATTCACTCTTGCCATCTCCTGTTTGACCACTTCCAATTTGCCTTGATTCATGGACCTAACATTCCAGGTTCCTATGCAATATTGCTCTTACAGCATCAGACCTTGCTTCTATCACCAGTCACATCCACAAGTGGGTATTGTTTTTGCTTTGGCTCCATCCCTTCATTCTTTCTGGAGTTATTTCTCCACTGATCTCCAGTAGCATATTGGGCACCTACCAACCTGGGGAGTTCATCTTTCAGCATCCTATCATTTTGCCTTTTCATACTGTTCATGGGGTTCCCAAGGCAAGAATACTGAAGTGGTTTGCCATTTCCTTCTCCAGTGGACCACATTCTGTCAGATCTCTCCACCATGACCCACCCATCTTGGGTGGCCCCACCCAAGACATCCCACAACTGAGTTGCTTGAGTTGTGTCCAATTCTGCAACCCTTTGGACTATAGCCTGCCAGGCTTCTCTGTCCATGGGATTCTCCAAGCAACAATAGTGGAGTGGGTTGCTCTGTCTCTCTCCAGGGAATTTTCCTGACCCAGGATCAAACCCACATCTCTATGTCTCCTGCATTGGCAGGCGTATCTTTACCACTAGTGCCACCTAGGATGCCCCGATAATTGATATAACTTGATAAAATTCTGCAGTATATCAAGATGATCCAGGATTGCTCAGAGATATAAGGATATTTACACCAGACTTTTGTGCTTTTTGATATATGCACTTTTAAAACAAATTTGCTATCTTCTTACCTTTGGGTATGGCTTATGCAATTAAGTAATAATCTTCTTGCCAATGCAAGAGATGTGGGTTCAATCTCCCCACTTCACAGCTGCTGTGAATAATGTTATGGGCTGAATTATAGCACCTAAAATTTATATATTGAAGTCCTAACCCATAGTACCTCAGAACATGATTATATTTGAACATAAGGCCTTTAAAGAGGTGATTAAATTAAATGAGGTCCTAAGGGTGAGTGCTAATCCATTATGACTGGTGTTCTTATAAAAAGAGGAAATTTACCCAGGCATGCACACACACCCCCTGAGGAAAGACCATGTATGGACAAAGAAAAAAGACAGCCATCTGCAAGCCAAAGGAAAATTTCTCAGAATGAATGAAATCAGCTCTGATCTTGGACTTTACAGCTTCCAGAACCAGGCTATAAATACATTTCTTTTGCTTAATTCATCTTTCGTTTAATCAGTCATTAGTACTTGTTATGGCAGCCCTAGCTCACTAATATGAACAAGAAATAGAAAACCGGTAATTTTTCGAATAAACTACAAACAACTAGATCTTGAAGGGGGGCTTGTCACTGAGTGGTGCTCTTGAGTTTAGTGCATGGTGATATCGATTTTTAGTTGGAGGTTACACACTTGTCTTGTTTTGTGAATTCAAGCTATCAAATAGGTGCGTTCATAGTTCCCCAAACAAGGAGTTATAAAGTGCATACTAAGTGGTCCTTTTTTTAAAAACTCTCCATTTAATTTTCAGAGACATATAGAACAAAATGCAATTATTGGAGGACAATTGCTCTATAATATTGTGTTGGCCTCTGCCATACATCAACGTGAATCAGCCACAGGTTTACATAAGTCCTGTTGCTCCTAAATACCCCTCCCATTTCCCACCCCTCGAGGCTGTCGCAGAGCGCTGGGCTGAGCTCCTTGCGTGCGTGGTACGGCAAATGCCCACTGGTTACCTGTTTTACATACGGTCATGTATACGCTTCCACGCTGCTCTCCATTCATCCCGCCCTCTCCTTCCCCAGCGTGTCCACAAGTCTGTTCCCTGTGTCTGCGTCTCCATTGCTGCCCTGCAAATGGTTCATTGGCACCATCTTCCTAGATTCCATACACACGCATTCATATACGATATTTGTCTTTCTCTTTCTGACTTACTTCACTTTGTAGAAGAGGCTCTAGGTTCATCCACCTCATTAGGACTGACTCAAAAGCACTCTTTTTTTTTTAATGGCTGAGTAGTATTCCATTGTCCAAATAGTTCTTTAAATAAAAAAGATTTTTAGCTTAATTAGACTGTTGTTTTGATATGATCTCCTGGTCCCTTTAAAACACAGTTGAATATCCCAAACCTTCACCTTCTCACACTCTTTCAAGAACATAGCGGTGCTAGATATAGTGCCTGCATAGATTTTATTTTTTCTTTCCTTCTCCCAGACTTCACAGGTAGTTACAAGCATCATCCTCTCACGATTCCTAATGCCTGAGGTTCCAGTGACTGTAGAAATGAAATCTTCGGAAGTTCAGAAATGCTGACTAAAGTTCACTTGCCAGGGAGCTCGCATTTCCTTTCCGCCCCAGGACTGCTTCAGTATTTTGGATGGAAATCAGAGCCGTTTATGCAGCAAGGGAAGAACAAGTGCAGTAAGTGTATTTCTGTAGTAGTAACGTCGACCATTAAATAGACCGTAGCAGACAGGAAAGTCTATATGGATTTCAAAAATAGCACCCATCTGTCGGTGAGCTGCTAAAAAAAAAGAAAATGGATGTTAGACCTTGGAACATAGCCCTGGAAGCAAAATCTGACTTAAATTCTGGAAAAGTTATAGAGGAGCTCTGCAGAGAATTACAAAAACATGTACCTTTTGCATTCCAAGAATAATAACCGGGACAGAGAGACACTCAGTGCCAAGTTTCACATTTAAAACAAGCAGCAAGCATAGAGTTGAGAGTTGAACTTCGGCCCTTCCCAGGTGGAATGCTGGTAAAACATCCTTCCTAGGTTCAAAGGGCAGCGCTTACAAAGGCATCTTGACAAGACAAGCCAGGCACGCAACCATCTGCTCGGGACAAATAAATCAAGCATAAATGAATAAAGAAAATAGTTTAGATGTCTCTATCTATATATCTGTCTACCTCAGCATATTGATATACATGCATATGCATTGTGGAATATGAAAATCATTGTGGAATATGAAAACCCTAAGAAAACATATTGGCTGGGTTTAACTAAGTCAAAGGCATTCTTTGGGGGGAAATAGATAACCCCGTGATGTTTTATCAGAAATGAATTGCCATCATATTCCTATTCCTGGCAATTTAGAAAAAAGATTTCATTTAATGTCTGTTTTGTAAAGGACATGTCGCAAAAAAAATAGTGTTCAAGATGTGGGTCCAAGTAATTTGCAAATCCAAACTTCCTTCAATTTTGTTATCTCTCACCTCCATATACAGAAAAAGGAAGCACCGTATCTATTTTATGAAGTGTAAAGATGGCTGAGGATAAAATATCAGAATTTGCATGTTTATGCCTAATTATTCAAAGCTTTTTGCTGTGGCAGACATCCAGGTAAAAATTATTTGGCTGTTTTACCATGCAATGGAAAACTAGGATGAAGTATTAATATCATTTTCTAATGGAATAACATGTCAGGTTGAGAGAATACCTTTAAAAGCAAATTCACAAAAGAAATTCTCATGTCTCCCACGTGGTCACAACATGTATGAGAAGTTACAGCAAAGTAGAGCATAATACATACAGTTCTTGCTTTTGAAAACTTCACAGATAGGTATGAACATTCCGTACAGGAATACATAATAGAAAAGGGATAATGATCAGGCTTAAGATGTAAGACAATCAGGTATTATGGTCTGAATACCTAAACTCTCTTATCATAGGCAGTCTGGACTATTGGGACTTTGTATGTCTTGGTAAAAATCCAATTATGATATTTATCAGCTGAGAGAAATACAGACCATATTTATTCTGTTCACTATAGTGTCTTCCGCTCTGGGCACATATCCTGGCACTGGAAAGATTCACAATAAATATCATTGGAATGAATGGAAATAGATCCTGGGACATAAAATATACAGCTGAATTACTGATACCATTGGTTAGAAAATGTGGACTGAAAAAGTAGAATAGCTCATGAGATGCTATCTCTGTTGGGAGACAATTTTCCATAGGTCTCTCACATGAGAACAGAGGCCTTCATTCTAAATTCTCTCTTCAAGAATCCACACAACAAAAGAGAAAGAAGTAGTATTTCCCTCCACAGAAAAAGGCAAATATACTTACTGCTCATGATAAAAGTTTTGGTTTTCTTAAGCTCAGGGTTGGCCTAAAACACAACCCCCTGCTTGTGTAGGTATCATCAGGCCCTGTTTATTGCCCTCTAAGAACTGAGGTGTGGAGGACTTCTTTGGTGGTCCAGCGGTTAAGAATCTGCCTGCTAACGCAGGGAACGCTGGTTCAATCCCTGGTCTGCGAAGATAACACGTGCCGTGGAGCACCTAAAGCCGTGCACCACAGCTACGGATCCTGTGCGCTGCAACTGCTGAAGTGACTACTGAAGCCTGAGCGCCCAGAAGCCACAGAAACGAGAAGCCCACGCACCACAGCGAGAGCATAGCCCTCAGCTGCTGCAACCAGAGAAAGCCCGGGCGCAGCAACAGAGGCCCAGTGCAGCCAGTCAAAAAAAATTTTTTTAATTAAAAAAAGAATTGGTGTGTGGGGAATGAGCACTAAAAGGATGATACCCTAGGAGCAGCAAATTAACCTTTGTCTGACTCAGAAGTCTCAGATCTCTGGTCAGCATCCATGAAACAAAGGCAGACTACCTACCTAGTTAACCTGCAAGAAGGGTGAAATCTCAAACCCTTCACAGTTTTGACAGTTTCCTATGCAAAGAAGATAATGAAGTTTCCTATGCACAGAAAGAGAATTTCACTTCCTTCTAGGAAACAATGACAATAAGAAAAAACTCTGACAAGAAGAGGAAAAAAAAAAAAAACCTGGATAAACTATAATAACAGAAATTTCCTTGTGGTCCTGAGGGAGCTAAAGGTTCAAGGCAACCTGACATCTAAGTAGAAACAGACCCTCCAAAGACACAGAATATGCACATTGGCTAAGAAACTTATGGCTGAAACAATTTCCAACATACAAAAAGTTATCAAACCACAGATCCAGGAATCTCAAAGAACCTTAAGCAAAATAGCCACTGAGCCTCCTACACATACACACATACCTACATACATCAGCCGCAAACTTCTGGAAGCCAAGGCAAGCAGCAAGCCAGAGAAAAAGATGCATTCCAAACAGAGGAACAAGGACGAGAAACACCAGACACTTCTTGTCAGAAACAGGGCAAACCCGAGATGTGGAGTAAAATCTCTGAATGCTCGAAAGAAAAAAGCAAACAACTGTCAATCTAGAATTCTTTACCAAGTGAAAATGTCTCAAAAATGAAGGCAAAGTGAAGATTTTTCAAGCAAGCAAAAACAGAGAATTCATTTTCAGCAAACCTGGAAAATAAGACATGTTAAAAAATACTATTCAATAACCTATATGGGAAAAGAATCTGAAAAACAACATGTGTGTGGATGTATACAGGCTTCCCAGTGGTGCTAGTGGTAAAGAACTTGCCTGCCGATGAAGGGGATATAAGGACACAGGTTCAATCCCTGGATCGAGAAGATCCCCTGGAGGAGGGCATGGCAACCCACTCCAGTATTCTACCTGGAGAATGCCATGGACAGAGGAGTCTGGTGGGCTACAGTCCATGGGGTCGCAAAGAGTCAGACATGACTAAAGCAACTTAGCGTGTACATATACACACTCACTTTGCTTACACCTGAAACTAACAAAACATTGTAAATCAACTATGCTTCGATAAATTTTTTAAAAAGAATGTTATTCAAGTAAAATAAATATGATAGCAGACAGAAATTTAAGTTAAAATAGAGACTTTAAGATTTCCAGGACCTGTTAAAATGAAAGCTAATGTCAGCCCAACTAATCTAATTGCCATCTATAGAACATCCTATCCAACAACAGAACAATGTAAATTATTTTCAAAGACATAAATATAGGTCATATTATAAGCTATAAAACACATTTAAAGGACAAGAAGGCATACTGAATATTTTTTTTACACAATGCAATTAAACTAGAAATTAAAAATAGAAGAATTCCCAATTGTTAATTGAAAGTTAAACAACACCAGTAGGTAGCTAATGGGTCAATGAAGAATTTATAAGGGAAAATAGAAAATATTTTGAACTGAATGAGCATGACAACACAATATATCAAAATATAGGTATTACAACTGAAGCAGTGCTTAAGGGGAATTTGAGGTGCATTCTGTCCCTATTGGAGAAGGCAATGGCACCCCACTCCAGTACTCTTACCTGGAAAATCCCATGGACGGAGGAGCCTGGTAGGCTGCAGTCCCTGGGGTCGCTGCAAGTCAGACATGACTAAGCAGCTTCACTTTCACTTTTCACTTTCATGCACTGGAGAAGGCAATGGCAACCCACTCCAGTGTTCTTGCCTGGAGAATCCCAGGGACAGGGGAGCCTGGTGGGCTGTCGCCTATAGGGTTGCACAGAGTCGGACACTACTGAAGTGACTTAGCAGCAGCAGCAGCTATCCCTATTAGAAAACAAGAAAGGTTTTTAAATCAATAATCTAAGCTTTCATCAAATAACAACGAAGTCAGAGTATTTTAAGGCATTTTAACTTTTAATTGTTAAAAGTCTTTATAGAGGTATAACTTATAAATATAGCATACCAATCTTAAATATACATACAGCTCAACAAAACTTTTATGTAAGTACTCACCCATGTAAATGCTGCCAACATCAAGAGATACTTGATGTATCTCCCCACCTAGATACTGACAGACACAGAAATGTAATCAATACAAAGTCAGAGCATTCAAACATCAATTTGAAAAGATTTATACAGTCATTTCACCACGTGTCTAAATTCTTCAGTTTTATTAGGTAGTACTGAAACATTTTCTTCAAAGTAAACAGACTACTTGAAATTATATGGAGTCATTTGTTATCAAAGACGCAGCTTCCAAAACATTGACCATTTCAAGAAACATCCTCATTTAGGCAATACAAAATTTGTCCTAAGAAACTTTGGAGCTAGTGAAACCTGGGTTCAAATAACATCCCTGACTGAGTAATATTCCATTGTATACATGTAACACATCTTCTTTATCCATTTTTCTGTTGCTGGACATTTAGGTTGCTTCCATGTCCTGGCTATTGTAAATGTGTTGCTATGAACACTGGGGTACATGTGTCTTTTGGAACTATGCTTTTCTCTGTGTATGTGCCCAAGAGTGGGATTGTTGGGTCAAATGGTAGTTCTGGGCTTCCTGGTGGCTCAAATGGTAAAGAATCTGCCTGCCAATGCAGAAGAACTGGGTTCGATCCCTGGGTCAGGAAGATCCCCTGGAGAAGGGAATGGCAAACCACTTCAGTAGTCTTGCCCAGAGAACCCCTTGGTAGATCTTTAAGGAACCTCTATATTGCTTTCCATAGTGGCTGGACAGTAGACACTAACACAATATTGTAAAGCAACTATACTCCAAGAAAAATAATTTAAAAAATAACATCCCTGACATTTAATTGCTAGGTCTCTTACCCAAGCCTCCGATGGTCTTCCACCTACCTAGTAGACTTGCTATGAAAATAGAATGAGACAGCAGATTCAAAATGCTCAGGGAGTGTTCCACACATACAGCTGTTACCAGCATTAATATAAACCTTATTTTTATGGAGTTATTGATCCACCATTGTTATTTTTGTTGCTTCTCCATCTAGCAGATACTTACTGATCATATGTGTGCATGCTCAGTTGTGTCTGATTCTTCTGCCATCCCATGGACTATAGCCCACTAGACTCCTCTATCCATGGAATTCTCCAGACAAGAATATTGGAATGGGTTGCCATTTCCTTCTCCAGGGGATCTTCCTGACCCAGAGATCGAGTTGGCGTTGCCCTCACTGGCAGGTGGATTCTTTACCACTGACCCACTGGAGAAGCCCAGTACTGATCGTGAGTCTGTGCTTGGGTGTCAGGTATGACAAGGCATGGGTGTCACCATGCCTTGGTCATCATGCCACCAAATCAAGGCATAGGTGTCAGGAATCTAAGACTTGATCAGGCCTTGGAAGCAGGGGATGGAGCCTCTCTGTTCAAGTTTCCTAGTGTATGCATCAAAATGTCCTCAGATGGCCTTGGGCTCTTTGAAATGACTGTAGAATCTCATTATGGAACAAATCTCCGAAGCATGCCAAGAACAGCCTCCTTTATCCCTGCTGGGCTATGCCGAGCCCAGCCCAGGGTACCACTAACAGCACTGAAGCATTGGTTGAGGAAGGGGTTTTCTGTAATGTGTTCGGACAGAAAGCCTGAGTTACTGCCGGCCACCTACACCTTATAATAGGATTACTTATCATACATTAAAATGGGAATAAATAATGAGGCAAGTTAAGGCTCTTCTAGGAATGCATCTCTCTCTGTCTCTTTTTTTTCAGCCAGGCCATGCAGCATGTGGGGTCTTAGTTCCCCAACCAGGGATCGAACCCGCACCCCCTGCATTGGAAGCACAGAGTTTTAACCACTGGACTACCAGGGAAGTCTCTGAATGTATCTCATTTTAAACTAATAAAATCTATGTAAACTCAAATCAAATTTGCCAGCTGAGGAAAAAGCAGGCTGTTTCTAGGGATTGTTTAAAATATATTTTATGTATTATTCCAAGTGAGACTTGCTCTTGCTAGATCTTGTTTTCTTCTACACCCACTCTGAGTGCTTCCGCCAAAAAGGAAGCAGTTGCAAGTTGTGAACATAGCAACCAGATTTCACATCCTCTACATTTATCTACATCAGACTTACTCAGAGAAACATGGTGCTGGTAATGGCTTGACAGGTACATTTTCGACGTGGCCTCAAGGGGCCCAGTTGGCTGGAGGGGGTTGTGATGTTTATACAGAGGAGGAGAGATACCCATGACTTCACGGTGTTCATCTAACACAACAGTCAGCATGGCAATGGTCCCTTTTCCACACTGCAAGTTAAATTGAAAACATAAACCTGGTGGGCTGTTATTTGCAAAATTCTGTTCTACATGCTCAAGGAATATGAAGACATATTTGTGCTCAAGAAGCCCAAACAGTTTAGCTGAGTAGACTGAACATGTAAACATAAAAAACTTAACTAACAAGGCAGAGCAGTTCATAGCAAACCCTAGATTCACAATCAAGACAATAGAAGTTGTAGATATCATCAAAAGGAAAGAGAACTCTGAGTTGGAAAAAGATATCCCCCAAATATCAAGGCCAGAGTTGGACTTTATAGATGGGATGACAGAGAGGTTTAAGAAGAGAATTCAGAAGGAAGTAGCAGTTTTAATTAAGGCAAAGGTTAGGAATGAACTAGCCTGATTTATGTCCACTCTTCACATACATTCCGTAAACTTGCATAGCTTCCAGGTCTTTGCATATATTCCATTTGTTTGCACACATTCCAAGCTCATTTTTAACATTCCATTCACAAGACTTCATTTAATTGATACATTTTATTTACATCCAGACTCATTCCAATAGGGACTTGAAGTAGCTAACATTCATTTTATATGAATAACAACACTAGACAGAATTGTTACTCTCTAGTTCCTAAAGATAAAGAAAGGGTAAGTTACTTGTTCCAGGTCACACAGAGCTGGAATTGGAAACTAGACTTTAAGGTGAACTGGGTCTGTGAAAGTAAGACCATCTTCTCTTTTTTTGCACTCCTCTCATCTCTGCATACTAAGCTTCAAATGGAAGCTAAAGAACAGATCAAGTTCGCCCTCCCAAGGTCACACCAGACTGTGGAGGATCTTGAAAGACAAGTAGAACACTTCTTCTTGTAAATGAAAGGAAATAACTACCATCATAGACCCTCAGCAGGAGGGACATAATTAAAGTGTTTAAGAAGATGGTGAGGATGAACTGGAAAGCTGTAAAAAAGAGTAATTGGCAGGCAGATGGAAGACTCAGAGAGGGCTATGAAAAGGCTGGTAATAATAATAATGCCCAATGCTGATAACATTGTAAAGGTGACAGGACTACTCTAAGTGTTTACATGTGTCAACTCGTTTAATTCTCTAACAAGTCTGTAAGACAGATATATCTCTACCTGCCTGATGAGGTAAAGGAGACACAGAGAGATGGTGTGAGTTAGTCAAAGTCACATAGTAAAGAGCAGAGCTCGAATCGAAAGATAGGTGGCCCACCTCCAGAGCCTGTACTGTCATCTCCATTGTGTGCTAACACACAGTATTGGCTATTAAAGGCCTGGCCACAGTGACAGCAATGGGAAAAAAAAAAAAAAGAGATAGACATGAGAGGCATTGCAAAAAGGACATATGCAGTTGGTTGTATAAATAACAGTAGTTGAGAGAAAGAATGAAAACTTAAAGATAGTGCTGTGGTTCAGCACGTTTCCCAATGACAAAAATGCTAACTCCAGAAAAGGAGCCAGGATTGTGAACCAAGATGGTGAGGTCCATTTCAGAACATGTCCAGGGTCACAGTGGTGAAGTATGACATGAAGCGGAGCTATTCAGAAGGCTGTTGGAAACAGTTACGCTCAGAATACCAGCGGGGATAGTGGAGGGAGAAGCATGGTCAGACGTGGTCACAGATTTGGGGCTTGTGAGGCTGTGGATGTTTGACTGAGATCCCAGAGAGAAAGCATAAATCAGAATACCTGAAGACCAAGGTTTAAAATATGGAAAGAGCCCATAGGGAAAGATGCAGAACCAGGGAAAGAAAAAAAAAAAAAATGACCAAAATTAACTTCATGCAGACAGGAGAGAGCCTCACAACAGAGGATGTCAACAACAGTCAAATGTCAGAAACGGCAAAGAGGATGAGAGGGTGGCAAGCACACCAAGTGTATCATGTCTGCGTTACTAAAGGCTTCAGAATAATAGCTCCAGAAAGGTAGAATCTGAAGTCACATATTAGGGGGATTATAGAAGTGAAGAGGCCAAGAATAAAACAGAGAAATTGTCATAATAATAATGAGGGATTGAGACTCAGAATGAACTTGTGGTTGCCGGGGGAAGGATGGGGGAAAGGATAGTTAGGGGGTTTGGTATGGACATGCACACACTCAGATCAGATCAGATCAGTTGCTCAGTAGTGTCCAACTCTTTGCGACCCCATGAATCACAGCACACCAGGCCTCCCTGTCCATCACCAACTCCCGGAGTTCACTCAGACTCACGTCCATCGAGTCAGTGATACCATCCAGCCATCTCATCCTCTGTCGTCCCCTTCTCCTCCTGCCCCCAATCCCTCCCAGCATCAGAGTCTTTTCCAATGAGTCAACTCTTCGCATGAGGTGGCCAAAGTACTGGAGTTTCAGCTTTAGCATCATTCCTTCCAAAGAAATCCCAGGGCTGATCTTCAGAATGGACTGGTTGGATCTCCTTGCAGTCCAAGGGACTCTCTGCTATATTTAAAATGGATAACCAACAAGGACCTACTGTAGAGCACAGGGAACTCTGCTCGATATTGTGTGGCAGCCTGGATGGGAGGGCTTTGAGGAGAATGGATGAATGTGTATGTATGACTGAGTCCCTTTGCTGTTCACCTGAAACTACCACAGCATTGTTGATCAGCTGTGTGTTTGTGTGTGTGTGTTAGTCACTTCGTCGTGTCCGACTCTTTGCGACCCCATGGACTGTAGCCCGCCAGTCTCCTCTGCCCATGAAATACTCCAGGCAAGAATATTGGAGGGGGTTGCCAGTTCCTGCTCCAAATCAGCTATACCTCAATACAAAATGAAAAAAAATTGTTAAAAAGATAATGAGTAATTGTTCTCTTGTGCATCACAATGTAAAATAGCAGAGTCCTTGGCCATCACATCAGGTGGAAAGAAGCATAAATGTGAGGACTTTCTGAGGATACAAGGTTACGAGATAATTCTAAAGGTAAAAGGTAACCCACTACCACCATCAATTAACTCAAACTGAATCTACGTTCATGCTGTTACATTCGGCTGGGGGTGAGATTGATGCCAACACGGAGCACTGCCCAAAGCAGCAGGGATGGGTGACTTCAAGCTCAAGGATGTAGCTATTGCATTTTCCCGTCTCACTCCTGGGCTCCCTACAGAATTGTTAGGTAGATAGAATAGGGAAAAGGAGTCCAAAATGGCGGTGGCTAAAAGACAAGGAAGGTCCGAGGACCAGAGTGAAGACTTCAGGCAGAACAAACGGAACAAACAGCACTCCTGGCTAAGCCCAATTTGCATAGGGCAGGCCCAGGTGGAGGAAAAAACATAAAAGGAGGAGCCAAAGCGCTTTCTCTCGGACTCTCTCTCCCTCTGTGTGTGCTCTTCTCTGTCTCTCTCTGTCTTTCTCTCTCTCTCTCACTTTCCTGCTATCTTCTAAATAAAATAGAGCTGTAACACTGATTTGCCTAAGAGCTGTAGCACGGTTTGTCCAAGACCTGAGAGCTGTGACGCGCTGAGGGCTTTAATGTCCATGGCTCCAAATCTTTGTTGTGACGAGACAAAGAACCGAGGAGCATACGCTCGCGTGACATCTATGGTGCCGTGACTCGGGTATAACCTGGCTGAAACAACCTCTACGTGGAAGAGGCCAAGCACAGCAGGAGCCCAACTCAGCGAAGCTCCCGCGCTAGAAGTGGAAGGTGAAGAAACCCAGCGCAGGGGAAGGCCCATCGTGCTGGAAACCGGGACAGCGAAAAACGAACTCAGCAGGAAGCTCACGTGGCCCAGTCTCAGATTCCAGAAGACCTCTGGTTAAGGTAAGAGGTCCTCGCTCCTATGGCTGGAGGGACCTTTACAATCTCTCGTTTCTTGTTTCCTCGAACCTCCCGCAAACAGGTGGGCGGCAGGGGCACAACTGAGGGACTCTGGAGAGGCTGCTCCTCAGCATGTCCCAAGGGCGCTATCTGCTGAGCCCCAGTAGCTGTTACCCAAGCCGGTGGGGGTTCTTCTGTCCTTTCTCTTCTCTGTGCCAAAGATCAGACCAATAAAACTGTGAGCACCGGTCAGATATTTAGCAAATTTTCCAGCGGGCTATGAAGGGGATTCCTTGGCAGGTTTTTCCCACTGCTTTTTCCTCCTGTCCTTCAGCTCTCTCCCGGGACTCAAGCCCAGCCAAAACTAGTGAAACTCAGGCTCTGATGTCTCATTGCAAAAATTCATTGAGAGACAAAGAGGTAGATTTGTTAGGATCCAGAGAGAAGCCACTCTTCAGGGTGTGAACCATTGCCGAGGGCAAGGGCTGCGGCCATGGAATTAGGCCTGGCTAGGTTTTGTGAGGGGATGGAATTCATATGCTAATGAGTGAGAGGATCATCCCAGCCATTGGGGAAGCACCCACTTCTCCCTCTTCTGACCTTGTGCCTTGGAGCCGTCTTGCCACCTCTGGGTGCGTCTGTTGGCTTATAGATTGGGGATTAAGGTTTACTTGAAGTTGACTTGTCATCTTGGACCCAATTGATTTTAATTGGTTTATGTCATTCTTTCAAAGTTTGTGCTCAGCCCCCTTCCCTCCTGTTTCATGCCTTGGGAGGGAAATACTCTATAATATCCAACCCCTAATCCTACCCACTACTGGTCACACTGGAGATCTTGGGGACACCCAAACTCCAGTCCGGGGGGTCCCAGGAGGTCATCACGCCTTGACCTGCCTAGGGATTGGTCTTTGAAAGGTTGTCACGCCTCAACCTGTTTGGGGATCCTCTAGTCCCAGGGGTCCCAGGAGGTCGTCATGCCTCGACCTGCCCAGGGACCCAATTCTTGGGAGGCCGTCACACCTCGACCTGCCCGGGGATTCGATCTCTAGGAGGCTGTCACGCCTCAGTCTGCCTGGGGATCTTCACCCTGACCCCGGGATGCCTGGCTCTCAGGTTGCAACAGTTCTGGGTAGGATGAACTTACATCATATCTATTCCCATCCACAGTGGGCAATACAAACCTCTTAATTCTACCCAGCATTGGTCACACCGGAGATCTTGGGGACGCCCAAACTCCAATCCGGGAGGTCCCAGGAGGTCATCACACCTTGACCTGCCTAGGGATCGGTCTTTGAAAGGTTGTCACGCCTCAACCTGTTCGGGGATCCTTTAGTCCCAGGGGTCCCAGGAGGTCATCACGCCTCGACCTGCCCAGGGACCCAATCCTCGGGAGGCCGTCACACCTCGACCTGCCCGGGGATTCGATCTCTAGGAGGCTGTCATGCCTCAGTCTGCCTGGGGATCTGCACCCTGACCTGGGGATGCCTGACTGTCAGGTTGCAATAGTTCTGGGTAGGATGAACTTACATCATATCTATTCCCGTCCACGGTGGGCTAACTAGCAATGAGTTACAAATCTCTTAATTCTACCCAGCACTGGTCACACTGGAGATCTTGGGGACGCCCAAACTCCAGTCCGGGGGGTCCCAGGAGGTCATCACGCCTTGACCTGCCTAGGGATTGGTCTTCAAAAGGTTGTCACGCCTCAACCTGTTCGGGGATCCTCTAGTCCCAGGGGTCCCAGGAGGTCGTCATGCCTCAACCTGCCCAGAGACCCAATCCTCGGGAGGCCGTCACACCTCGACCTGCCCGGGGATTCGATCTCTAGGAGGCTGTCACGCCTCAGTCTGCCTGGGGATCTGCACCCTGACCCGGGGACGCCTGGCTCTCAGGTTGCAACAGTTCTGGGTAGGATAAGCTTTAGAAAGACTCACCCCTAAGGAAGTCCACCCAGGGAAACATAAAAAAAGCCTATTACTTGTGGGACTGTGCCCAGTCTCAGCAATAACTCAGGAGCCCAGTGAGAACCCCATTGCCTTTCTGGAGAGGCTAAAAGAGGCCATCCAAAAGTTTACCAACCTGGACTTAGACTCTTATGAGGGACGGGTGATTTTAAAGGACAAATTCCTGTCCCAATGTGCATCAGATATCAGAATTAAGTTACAGCAACTACAACAGCAGAACCCTGCTGCCTCTTTAGATGAGATGGTCCAGACAGCCACCAATACCTTTTATAACAGACAACAGGAGAAGGAGGCCAAGGCCCAGGAGGAGAGAAAGAAAGAGACAAGGCATGCCCAGATGCTGGCCGCCCTCCACAGAAGCCCTATGGCAAACCCCGAGTCCTTGAGGGACAAGGCACGAGACAGATGCCTGATCTGTAGACAGGTGGGGCATTGGGCCAGAGAGTGTCCAAACCGTGACAAGTCTCCTAGAATGGCTTGTCACAAATGCCATCAACTGGGACATTGGGTGGCACTCTGCCCTCGGGACCCAAGAGCCTCAAGGTCAAGCGCCAAGCCTACCCTCACGATGGTTCAAGAAGACTGAAGCGGCCCGCTGCAGCCAGCCCGCTGTCACAGATAACCATCACGGGGCTGGAGCCAAGGGTGCAACTGGATGTGGCAGGTAGGTCCAAGAATTTCTTGGTTGACATAGGGGCTACCTACTCTGTCTTGATCTCCTACTCCGGAGCCTTCTCCTCCCAAACCTGTACCATTTTGGGTGCTACAGAAAAAGAAACTACTAAAAGATTCACCCGAGCACTTCTTTGTTGCTGGGATGGACAAATATTTTCCCACCAGTTTCTGGTGGTCCCTGAGTGTCCTACTCCCTTATTGGGAAGAGATATACTCACTAAACTGGGGACCACCCTTGTGGTGGTAAGTTTTTCAGCCCCCAAAGCTCTACAGCTCCTGGTTACTACTGAAGAACCCATTACACCTTCAATAGAGAGGGATCAAAAACTATGGGAAGACAAAATTAACCCCCAGGTGTGGGACCAGGGGATTCCTGGGCGAGCCCACCAAGCTGAACCGGTCATCATTGTCCTCCGAGATCCCACTCGGTTTCCTAACTGGAAACAATATCCTCTCAAAAGAGAGGCTTGGGAGGGACTACAGCCTTTAATAAATAAATTCCTTACTTGTGGGCTATTGGTCCCTACCAGTTCGCCATGTAACACCCCAATCCTCTCAGTAAAGAAAAAAGATGGAACCTGGCGAATGGTTCAAGATCTCTGGATTATAAATGAAGCTGTAGTCCCCCTCCATCCCACAGTACCCAATCCCTATGTAATCTTGGGAGAAATCCCACCCAGTGCCAAATGGTTTACAGTCTTGGATCTCAAAGATGCATTTTTTTTGCATACCACTGGCTAAAGAATCCCAATACCTTTTTGCCTTTGAGTGGGAGGCCCCAGGAGAAAAACACCAACAGATGACTTGGACAGTATTACCTCAGGGGTTCAGGGATAGCCCCCACCTGTTTGGACAGGCCCTTAGCCAGGATCTCCTAGATCTGGACCTGGGACCTAATGGGAAAATATTGCAATACGTAGATGACCTACTAATCTGCTCTCCAGATGAGAAAAGTGCCCAACAACATGCAATTCAGGTTCTAAACTTCTTGACAGAAAGGGGATATAAAGTCTCCCGTGCTAAGGCACAGATGGTCGAGACAAAGGTCACTTACCTGGGAGTTCAGATTACACACGGGTCCAGGAGGCTGTCCTCTGATCGGATACAAGGAATTCTCCAGTTGCCCTTCCCCACGACTCGAAAACAATTGCAAGCTTTCCTGGGGCTAACTGGTTATTGTAGAATCTGGATACCCAATTATGGTCTAATTGCCCAGCCCTTATATGAAAGCTTAAAGGGACGAGATGATTCAATCCCACTGATGTGGGGAACTCCTCAAAAGGAGGCAGAGGCTACACTAAAACAGGCCTTAACTCAGGCGCCTGCCTTGAGGTTGCCAGACCCAGAAAAAGCATTCCAACTTTATGTCCATGAAAGAGAGGGAATAGCCTTGGGAGTGTTAACTCAAAGGTTGGGATCTGAGCCCCAGCCTGTAGCTTACTTATCCAAGAGTCTCGATCCAACTTCTCGAGGTTGGCCCCCCTGCCTTCGAAATCTTGCAGCTATTGCAATCATGATAGAAGATGTTTTAAAACTCTCCTTTGGGGGCAAACTAACTATTTTTATCAGCCACCAAGTAAAACAACTCCTAAATGGGAGAGGCCACTTATGGATGTCTGATCAAAGAATCCTCAGCTATCAAGTAATGCTGATGGAAAATCCAGGCCTCACTATATCCCCTTGTGAGGTTCTTAACCCAACCACCCTCCTACCTACCCCCGAGGGCTCTCTCCCGTTTCACTCTTGTCTAGAAACCTTGGACCACTGGACAAAACCCCGAGAGGGATTGTCAGAAGATCCTCTGACCAATCCTGAGGAAATCTGGTACACTGATGGAAGCAGCTTGTCTTGGATGGAAAAAGAAGAGCCGGGTATGCAGTAGTCTCCAATTTTGAGACCATAGAGGCTAAGCCTCTGCCACCAGGTACTTCAGCCCAATTAGCTGAGCTCATAGCCCTGACTCGAGCTTTAGAGCTGGGAAAAGGAAAAAGAATAGCCATTTACACTGACTCCAAGTATGCCTTTCTGGTGCTACATGCACATGCGGCTGTTTGGAAAGAAAGGGGCCACTTGACCACCCGAGGGTCCCCAAACAAATATGGTGATCAGATTCTTCGACTCTTGGAGGCAGTCCATCTGCCCACTGAGGTTTCAGTCTCCCACTGTAAAGGACACCAAAAAGGGAACACAGAAGTGGCACGAGGGAACCAAGCAGCTGATCAGGCAGCTAGGAGAGCAGCATTACAGAACCAAGACCTAATAGGGATTGTCACCTTAGTTCCACAGACTAATTTGCCAGAAACTCCTTCATATACTGAAGGTAAAACTCTTAAAGCTAAGAGCGAGGGCTTTCAAGAAGATCATATGAGGTGGTTCCAAAAGGAGGGACTCCTTTTTCTGCCTGAAAACCTCCAATGGAAGTTGGTTAACTCCTTACATGCCACTACTCATTTAGGAGAAAAGGCCCTCCAAATATTACTAGAAAGGTCCTTCAGAGGAACAGGCCTCCAAACAACTATAAGACAGGTGGTCTCCTCTTGTCCCATTTGCCAAATAAACAACCCTCAAGGAGCTCAAAGACCCCAGCTGGCCCAGCCCATCCAACGACGTGGGCCTACCCAGGAGAGGACTGGCAGATGGACTTCACTCAGATGCCAGTTTCTCAAGGGTATAAATACCTATTAGTCATGATAGATACATTCACAGGATGGTTTGAAGGCTTTCCCACCTGGACTGAGAAGGCTAAGGAGGTGGTAAAAAAACTGCTCCATGAAATCATTCCAAGATTTGGTCTGCCCAGGTCATTACAAAGTGACAATGGGACATCATTTACTTCTAGGGTCACCCAAGGAATCTCAAAAACATTGGGCATTACTTATTATCTCCATTGTGCCTGGAGGCCTCAATCTTCAGGAAAAGTAGAGAAAGAGCCAATCAATTCTTAAAATCAGCGATAAAAAAGATAACCCAGGAGACCTCCCTGGGATGGAAGGAGGCTTTACCAATAGCTCTCCTCCACACCCGCATTGCCCCTTAGGAACAGGTTGGTCTTAGTCCTTATGAGATGCTATATGGGAGACCTTTTGTTTATGTCAATGACCTCTTCCTAGATCCAGAGGTTCAGACCCTCCAATCTTATACCATGGCCACTGGGAAATTCCAACAGGATGTATGCTTGTGGGGTATGAACCAGGACCCAAAAGATTCTAAAGAGTCACCACTATATGCTCCAGGAACTCAAGTCCTAATTAAAGTCTGGAAAGATGGGTCCCCAAAGGCTCAACTCCAGCCCACATGGAAAGGCCCCTACCCTGTAATACTTTCTACCCCCACAGCAGTCAAGGTACCAGGACATGACTCCTGGATTCACTACTCACGAGTCAAGCCATGGAAGAAAACAGAAGAGGACACTCAATACACCTGTGAGCCCCTGGGAGATCTCAGATACCTATTCAGAACTACCAATGAGTGTCATTCTAATGAACACACCCAAAACCTGGTTTCTGGGGATAAGATTTCTCAGGATAACTCTAAGGAGCCAACACAGCTTGACAGAGACTGTACTCCAAAACAGACAGGAGATAGATCTTCTGATCCCTGAACAAGGAGGGACTTGAGCCATCCTGGCGATGTGAATTTAAAATTGACCAATGTCCCTACTAGTCCTCGTTATGCTATATTGATGATGCCTATGATTATTCCATGCACTGTCAATTGTCTAACCTGTTTGTCTCTGCCCAGGTCAACCAGCTACAACATGCAGTGCCAGTTCAACAAAGATATAAAACTACAGCTCACCATGGAAAATATCACACACCCTTGGACACCGCTATAAGGACTCTGAGGCTTGAGACTAGCAAGACGGGGAGGCCCAATACCCCTCACTGCCCCAGTTCAACAGGATGTAGCCAGAAAGACCTCGACACCCCTATTCCCAAAGAATTGGGCCTCCCATCTCTTGAGGGGGGAATGTTAGGTATGTAGAATAGGGAAAAGGAGTCCAAAATGGTGGTGGCTAAAAGACAAGGAAGGTCCGAGGACCAGAGTGAAGACTTCAGGCAGAACAAACAGAACAAACAGCACTCCTGGCTAAGCCCAATTTGCATAGGGCAGGCCCAGGTGGGGGAAAAAAAACATATAAAAGGAGGAGCCAAAGCGCTTTCTCTCGGACTCTCTCTCCCGCGTGCGTGCGCTCTTTCTCTCTCTCTCTCTTTCTGTTTCTCTCTCTCTCTCTCACTTTCCTGCTATCTTCTAAATAAAATAGAGCTGTAACACTGATTTGCTTAAGAGCTGTAACACGGTTTGTCCAAGACCCGAGAGCTGTGATACGCCGAGGGCTTTAATGTCCGTTGCTCCAAATCTTTGTTGTGACGAGACAAAGAACCGAGGAACATACGCTCGTGTGACAGAATGAACCCATTTTCCTCTATGACCCCAGCTACTACCTGTAATCATCCAGCTCTCAAATCCCCTCTCCCCTGGTCCAGGTACCTGTTCTCACGTGCTTATCAGGCACCTCAAACTGGAGGCACCACTGGCACTTTGCTGGGGTCCAGCCCCTGTGGATCCAGGGAATTTGAAGCGGGGACGGCGTCAGCGAGGATCAGGAAACAATTGCTTAATTAAACATTAAGGATATAAAGAGTGGTTAAATAAGGATAGTTCAGTGAGGAAATTCAGTGGAGAAAAGAGGCTGAATAATTCAGCCAGAAGGAGAGAGAAAGAATGACATGGGGAGACCAAGTTTCAGTGAACAAGGCCTGCACTTTATTTTCCAAAGTAGTTTTTATACCTTAAGTTATGCATAGAGGATAATGGGGGAAGGGATAGAGTCATGCAGTAAGCCAGGCTTTCTTCCTGAAAACTTATCATATGCAAAAGTTTAGGTGATTTGCATCATCTTCTGGCCCAGAGGCCTGTTAACATTTTAAGAAACTTATTTTTCTCTATAGGTGATTATTCTAAAGTCAGGCACCACCCTCCAAAAGCATTAGATAAAGTTGCATTCCTATAGGGCAAAGGTGTGGTGGGCTATAACAAGAAAAAGAATTAACTCAAGGGTCCAAGGTTACAAACACTAAAGCTACTACTTACACCAATTATATTAATCAATACACTGCCAGGGACACAGCAGGTAAGGGATATGGAGACTTAGCAGCAAACATTGGCCCAACAAGTGAAAAACCCTTCACCAATACAATTTCTAATCAATCTTTTAACTGCTCAAAGGAATCTGTATTCAGACAGTTTAGAACATCTCATACCTCTCACAGCTGGGAGGCTCTGAGCAATCACATGTGGCCGGAAAAACCTATTCAGGCAGGCTAGAGGACTTCCAAAGGAGTTTGTAGGTTGAAACACTGTCACACCCAGGAACTTAATTAACTGGAGCTGTAAGTTAACTCTTTTTTTTTCAGAGAGAGGTAGTGGGGGACAGCCCCCTGTAAAGGCAGAGGTGTAGGTGAGAGCACAAAGCAGAAAGTAGGCAGACTCTGGTTTTGGGGGTAGATGCTCAAGAATTTCCAGGGGGACTCCTGAGGCTCGATCCCGCCTTTGCGTATGCCGAGCCTCCTTCCTCATGACCTTTGCCATGGGTGGAGCTCCTGCTCCCGGCATCTCCCCCTTTTTTATTTCTTAAAACAGCCAGATGCAACTCATCATTCAGACGTGAGCTTCTGAATGTTCTGCCGAAGAATCCTGACAATACAAGGAAGAATGCGGGATCGAGCCTCCTTCCTCATGACCTTTGTCATGGGTGGAGCTCCTGCTCCCGGCAGCACTTCAAATTCGTAATGTCCAGAACTGAACTAACCATTTTACCTCTAAACCTGCACCCCATGTCATTTCTCCCATCAAATGGAATGACAGTCAGCAGTGCCCCAGGCAGAAAGCTTCCTCTCCCTACAGTGATCACCACATCCTGAGCCTGCTCCTGCCATTTGCCCCCATGGCCTCTGCTTTGGTCCTGGCATTGCTCATGCCCTGCCCACGTCTATTCAGCCTCTAGGCACATCCTGACTGAGCACTTACTATGCCAGGCACTCTGCTATGACTTAAGAGATACAGGGAAGAAAAAAACCAAAGCTCCTGACTTCATGGAGTTTAACATTCTAATAAGGAGACAGATACTAAACAAAATAATATAAAATATTAAGTAGGACTTCCCTGGTGGTGGTTGAGAACCTGCCAATGCAGGAGACATGGGTTCAATCCCTGGTCAAGGAAAGATTCCACAGGCTGTGGGGCAGCTAAGCCTGTGCGCCACACCTACCAAGCCTGTGGTCTACAGCCCATGAGCTGCAGCTACTGAGCTCATGTGATGCAACTGCTGAAGCGTACACACCCTTGAGCCCGTGCTCTGCACCAAGCGAAGCCACTGAAGTGAGAAGCCCTCTCGGCACAATTCGGCACAACTAGAGAAAGGCCATGGGCAACGGTGAAGACCAGTGCAGCCATGGAGTGACGGGAAGTGCAAGTTGCTCAGTGGTGTCCTACTCTTTGCAATACCATGGACCATACAGTCCATGGAATTCTCCAGGCTGGAGTGGGTAGCATTTCCTTCTCCAGGTGATTTTCCTAACCCAGGGATTGAACCCAGCTCTCCTGCATTGCAGGCAGATCCTTTACCAGCTGAGCCACAAGGGGAGCCCAAGAATACTGGAGTCGGGTAGCTTATTCCTTCTCCAGGGGATCTTCCCAACCCAGGAATTGAAGCAGGGTCTCTTGCATTGCAGGCAGATTCTTTACCAGCTGAGCTATCAGGCAAGCCCAGTGCAGCCATAAATAAGATTTTTAAATATATATATGTATTATATATTTTATATTATAAAATATTATATATATATATATATATATATATATATATATATATATGTAAGTGCTTAAGAGACAAAACAGGGGGTGGTAAGAGGGAAAAATAATGGCCAGGGGAAATTGTGGAGCCTGAATAAAATAGAGAGACATGTTACTGACTGGTGGTAAAGCATTATAACCAAAAGGTAAGCAACATGGATGTCCTGAGGCAGGGAACCAATGGGTGAGTTCAGACCAACAAGCAGGTCAGTATGGACAGAGGAGACAGGGAGGAGAGGAAGGTCAAAAAGAATCTGGAAGGCAGCCAGGGACTTCACTGTGGATAGCCTTGGGCCATGATGGGGAATTAGAGCATGAAGGAAAGCCATCAGAATATCCTAAGAAAAATCAATCATAAATGTAGAGTTTTAAAGGGCAACTCCAGATGATGAGTGTAAAACAGACTCCAGAAAGGCAGGGAGCATGGGATAATCAGTTAGGAAGCTATTCTAATAGTCAAAGCAAAAGATACGGAGCTTTTGACTAAAGGTAAAGGTTGTAAGAAGTGCTCCGATTCTGGCTGTTTGGAAAGCAGATTAGTAGGACGCGCAGATGGAGTGGATGGAGAGTGGGAGAGGAAGAAGGTTCTAGAATAATTCCTAGGTTCAGTCTGAGCTTCTAGGTGAAGTGGGTGCTCTTTACTGAGATGGGCATTTAGGAGGATGAAGACAAGGAACCCGTGGTTAGGTGTGGTGGCGGTGAAGACGCTGAGACCCCGGCAGGTGTCATTTCAGTGGAGCGGGAGGAAAGCCTGGCTGGGATTGAATAAACAGAGCCCAGACGTCTCTTCCTCTGAAAAGTTCTGCCGACATCAGAAACGTCACTTCTCCCTGCACCAGGCACACCAGGAGTGCACACACCTAACATACCCATACACACTTATATCATGCCCACTCATTCCACACCTATACACTTCACTCACACACGCAACTCACAACACAAACCCAACCACACTCACATACATGGACAGCACATACATGCTTACATACATATCACGTGCAACCACGCCATGCACACACACACACACACACACACACACACACATTTCACTCCCTATGAACTAGACCCCCTTCTACCATGCTACCTGAGCTCTTGGGTTTGTTTTTTTTTTTTTTTTTTGCCTTGTGGTTGTTCTTCAGTTGCTAAGTCATGTCTGACTTTGCAACCCCATAAACTGCAGCACGCCAGGCTTTCCTGTCCTTCATCATCTCCTGGAGTTTGCTCAGACTCATGTCCATTGAGTCAGTGAGGCCATCCAAGCATTTTTGCCTTAAGTCACTTAATTTACTATTGGTTGCCCACCCCCAAGGTGGCTTGGTCTTTTGCTCTAGGAAGCTCCATTCACACAAACTGGAGTGCTACCTTTGGGGCCCAGCAGTGCAAGTCTCTGCCTCCGTATGCCCATCTGCAAATTGAAGAGAGAGCCGAGTGTTATTCATTGATATGCTCACCTCCTGGCCAATGTGGGAACCTAGGAGACGTTTGTAAATGATTGTTAAAGAAAAGATTATTAGACAGACTTGCCACAGTCCACATTCCTCCCTCTACCCCCTCAGTTCAGTTCAGTTCAGTTCAGCCGCTCAGTCGTGTCCGACTCTTTGCAACCCCATGAATCGCAGCATGCCAGGCCTCCCTGTCCATCACTAACTCCCGGAGTTCACTCAGACTCACGTCTACCCCCTCAACATTCTCTAAATGTGGATCCTAAAGTGCAAACAATAATATCATATTGATGAAAGTGAAAGTCACTCAGTGGTGTCCGACTCTTTGCTACCCCATGGACTATACAGTCCATGGAATTCTCCAGGCCAGAATACTAGAGTGGGTAGCCTTTCCCTTCTCCAGGGGATCTTCCCAACCCAGGGATCGAACACAGGTCTCCCACATTGCAGGCAGATTCCTTACCAGCTGAGCCACAAGGGCAGTCCAAAAACACTGGTGTGGGCAGCCTATCCCTTCTTTGGGGGATCTTCCCAACCCAGGGATTGAACCCAAACCTCCCGTATTGCAGGCAGATCATATTGATGTATACACTGCTATATTTAAAATAAAATGCCTTTCCATAAAAACCAATAATATAAAATTCATCAAGCAAAAATATTCACAGCACCATTTTTTTTCTTTTTGCCTATTATAGGCACCAAAAAACATGCTTTCACATTGTTCATTCATTGACTTTACAAGTTGGAGCAGTACTTGAGGATCAATAAGATTTTAGAAATGCAGTTATAAATTTCAATCCAAATCTAACCAGAGAGGACAAATAATTCAGTGAAATATCCACCAGTGCTCAAAGCGGATGCATTCAAATATATTCACTATAAATCCAGTATTAGTAGGCCAACCTACACTTTAAAAAATATATTTATTTATTTACTATCTGGTTTTGGCTGTGTTGGGTCTTAGTTGCCAGGGGCAGGTGGGATCTTAGTTCCCTGACCAGGGATTGGACCAGCGTTTTCCGCACTGGGAGGCGGACTCTCAGCCACTGGACCACCGGGGAAGTCCTCACCCTCCGCTTTTGAATAATAAAAAAGTGGGGTTGGGGGAGTGCATTTTTGGTCACTGAAATTCTACAGGCACTTCATTTCTGGTATAAAAGAGATGGCAAGAACATATACTCTGGCAAAGAATGACTTAAGAGCACCCATAACAGATGTGACTATGTGATAGACGGCAGTCCCCAGTAGTCTTCTGAAGTCTCAACATGCACACACATCTCCAGAAGCTCTTGTTAAAATTCAGATTTCTGTTCAGTAGGTCTGGAGTGGAGCCTGAGATTCTGCATTTTTAACAAATTCCAAGGTGATATTGATGATGCTGGTCTACGGGCCACAAGACTTCACAGAAAAAGCTCTAAGTAAAGTTCGTTCTTACTCCCTATCTACACTGAATTGCCATGTTTATTACACACAGAATCTGCTTTAACAAACTGGTGTTAGTTTTCACACCTGACATCACTTTAAAACCACCAACTTGAAGGGGGTGTGTGTGCAAGGGACAGATTTCCCCAAGTTACCACAGATGAGGCAAAGAGATCTCCTCTAAGGAAGCACATTTGTTAGGGAAGAGTGACTTCAATTCCTCCAGAGTCAGAGGCACCGTCTTTGTAAAAGTTGTCCCTGGCCAGGACCGACTCTAACCACATTTCATGCCTAACACTATAAGCATTTTTTCCTTAATAAGTGAACTTGGCAATGAAGACAGCATCCTCGGTGTGATTTCCAGAGCTCCTTGGCTTAAGCCAAGCTAAAGTCAGCTCTGATGTGTTGTTACATTCCCTACTGAATTAAAATAGAATTTAACAAGGGATGGGTAGAGATCGACTCAGGCAGAAACATGAAGCAAAGAAAGAACCTGAACCCTAAGTAAGAACCGTAAGTAAGAACTAGTAGTCCATGAGGGCAGAGTTACAGAGCCGAGCAGCAGTAGTGGTTGAGAAAGAAGTGAAGGGAAATGACAGTAACTCTGTACCATAGAGATATTAACAATACCTACCTTACTGAGCTGCTCTGAGAATCAAGCTGGATGAAGTTATTGAAAAATGCATCAACCATTTTAAAGAACTAGACAGATGTTTACAGGTTTTGTAAGATCATCATCATTTACAAATTGTTCTTTTATATTCAGGGTACTTCAAGGCATAAAGCTTGATCATAGATATGCAATTGGGCTTCCCAGGGGGCTCAGTGGGAAAGACTCCACCTGCCAATGCAGGAGATGAGGTTCGATTCCTAGGTTGGGAAGATTATCTGGAGAAGAAAATGGCAACCTGCTCCAGTTTCTTGCCTGGGAAATCCCATGGACAGAGGAGGTTGGTGGGCTACAGTCCATGGGGTTGCAAAAAGTTGGATACACTTAACACACACATGCATGGCTCCTATAAACTTCATTCTAGCTCCTCCTGGAATACCTACCTGCATAGCTGTCTGCAGCGGGGCTGGTGTTTGGGAAGTGGTAGCAGCTTCTATTGGAGAAGGCAATGGCACCCCACTCCAGTACTTTTGCTAGAAAATCCCATGGATGGAGGAGCCTGGTAGGCTGCAGTCCATGGGGTCACTAGAGTCGGACTCGACTGAGCAACTTCACTTTCACTTCTCACTTTCATGTATTGGAGAAGGAAATGGCAACCCACTCCAGTGTTCTTGCCTGGAGAATCCCAGGGACGGGGGAGCCTGGTGGGCTGCCGTCTATGGGGTCGCACAGAGTCGGACACGACTGAAGCGACTTAGCAGCAGCAGCAGCTACTATGCTAAGAGCTAAAATTGACTGAAATTAACCACAATTTACCATCTAAGTCTTCCTCTGGAGGTTCCACGCCTTCAGTAGACTCCACAGTTCCAAAACAGTTACATCAGACTGATTCTGCCAGTACAGCTATTGTCTAGCTGGGGAGAGAATGTCCTCGCAGAACTCCAGGAATAACTATTCTTATAACCACAGAGTCCGAATCTCCAAGTTCCCACATATATTTCCTGGCAAGTGAAAGCCTTACTTTATGGAAATGGGGACTGAGAAACAAATTGAATTAAGGTTAGCCATCGAGAGAAAATATTCAAAATCTTCCCTTAAAAAGTCTAATTTTTCTTCCTCATTAATAAAAAAAGTTGCTATACATTCTTCAAGACATAACTGCAGTTTACATTAATCACAGGCATTTTAAGAGCCTGGCCCTGAGATAAAATATCTGCACAGGTAAAATAAAAAGAAAATATGCTTGCATTTTTATCAAATAGTAAATCATTATGGGGAATGGTTTTCATAACATTCACTTTAAAACTTGATCACTAAACTAGAAGTGTTTTGATCCAACTGGGTATATTAAGTAGATAGAGTGGGTATGAACCTTGTTATAGAGAACAGACCCAAGCCACCAATAAGAGTTATTAAGGTATGTCTTTCTCCACTTTAAAGTTCAATTTGATCTTCTCTTTATATGTCAAATTAGGGACTACTTGTACAAAATAGGATGATTTTGATTATGTCATTAAAAAAAGAGAATCTTTATTGTGTGAAAAATTATACCTGTTTTCACCAGGGCGTGGTGGTGGTCAGTGCGCTCTGAGTGTCTTAGATCTGGCTATTCAGCCTCTGCTGACATTCAGTCCTCGTCATCTCCTCAAGCACTGGGTGGCTTGAACATCTGTCATTGCTATGGGTTAATCTTTTGTTTTTGTGATTTATTGTTTGGTAGTAAAATTTTATAAACTCTCATAATTGTAAGTTCTTCAAGGATAAGAATTATGACTTCCACTTCCTGTACAAAAGTCCCACAATACCAAATAACAATCAACATAAAAGATGGTGTTGACCAAATTACTCATCTGGGGATGAAATTAGATACCTGGTTACTGCATCTATGAAAATAATATTTATTTCAGCTTCTTGATAATAGTTCATTACAATTTTCTTGTGCTTTATTTCTTCCTCTTTCTGATGACTTAAGTCAAGCATCTATAATTAAAATGTTAGTAAAGAAAAAGAAAGCATTCCAAGTAACAGAGCATGCAGCATTATGTAGATAAACATACTGGAATAACCGACTAGAATTTATTTAGTTTTTATTAGGTGATTTGCATCATTTTAACACAGCTTTGGCTCAGTCTGATTAATATGATCGGTTCCCCTTTCTCTTCATTCTAAGGAAGAGAGGTTATAAAACAGAGACACCTAACTAGTTTTCTTAAGGGACATATGAGAAAATAGTTATTGAAGTCCTAATGGCCCATTTGGCTTGCTTTCAAGTCCACACAGTCTCCTTTTACATTCTTACATTTTTCTTATTTCCACAAATCAGTTGCTGAATTCATCATGGGTTACATGGAAGCTACTGTTGTCATAGTTTTGTGCTCATGTTTGCAAGTCAGTTTTGAGATCCTTGATAAAAGGTACCATCACAAGCTCAAAATATTTTTCTTTCATTACTAGGCAACACAAATAAAAATTGTTCCAGAGTCACAAAGATTATAACATAAAGGAGGTATTAATAAGCTCCCCAATAGGGGAAAAAAGAATCGATGGAAGGGCAAATCTGTTGCCTTCAGGTTTCACTGAGAGTCTCACATTCAATTTCAAAAGGGATTTGCATATTAAAAACAAGCAGGAAGTCACATTTTTGGCAAATGTGAAGAAATTCAAATCCCGAACAGTGGTCAAAATTCTGCATTCACAAAAGCTGAGTGGGCTCTCAACTTGGCCAACATGTGATTTCAGCCCCTTTCAAAGAGAGAAAAAAAATGCTTTAAAAGGCTAAAAAGCAAAAGCATCTTGGACATTAAATATTTTTTCCCCCCAAAATAAAGACTCTGATGAGTTATGTGTGAAGGAATCAGAAACACATGGATAAAGCTTTACTTAAAACAAACATAGGTTTAAGCGTGGAGAGAAAGCCATAAGCAGTCTGCTAAGAGCTTCTTTCCATCACAAATATTTGCAAACAGGGTTGACTTTTCCAGCACATCACAGATTTTCTATGTCTAGTGTGATGGCATCATTCACTGGAAATTGCCATTTACCTCGTATTTTTCTGGCCCCTATATGGCTGCCATTCGCTCTCTATTGCTCATCTTCCCCAAATTGCAATTGTCTAGGCCACACAAATGCAGCCTCACACAGAGCAGGCAGGCAGCCCCATGCTTTTGGATTTGAGGAATGTTCTGTGCCTGAACAATACCTAGAAACTTTACCAGGTGCATCTTAATAAGCACTGTTTCCAGAATGGCCATCTCAGGATGCTTTCTGATCCTTCTCCAGCCACTTTGGCTAAATTGGTTTCATGTGCCATTCACTCTAGATTTGTGGCAGGCTGGTTTTTCTCTGGCCGTGGGTGACATTTTCCTGGCCCGGCAATCACATGCCTAGGAGGTTTCTACTCTTGCATGAAGGCAAATTCCGGCCAAAGGAGCCTGGCTGACATGCTGGAGGCTCAAATCCTCCAGACACACAGGGTGTAGATGGGGAACAACTGGCGCCATGCTGCGCGTTCCCACCCATCTGCAGCGTTTCCAGCACATGAGGGTGAGTCAAAGGTCTTCCCTCTGTTTTCAACAAGTGAAACTGGGTCTCCAGCATCTAAATGCTGCTGTTGGAGCTCAGCTCATGGAGAAAATGGGAAAAACTGGAATATAATAATCTAAGTTACATAATTAAAGCAATGGGTCTCTAACTTGACTGTGTATTAATATAGCCTAGGAAGCTTAAAAAAAAAATTCTTATGTCTGGGTCCCATGAACCACAGATTCAGATAGAATTGGCACAGTATGTAACCTGAAGGTCTAGATTCTTTAAAGTTCTCTAGATGATTCTTAGATATGCAGCCAAGGTAGAGAATCTCTCAACTAGGGCTTCAGGGTTGATTATCATGGTGAAGATAAGTATTGGTGTAGAAGCATGGTACTCAAACCTGGCTGTATATTAGAATCACCTGTGGTGATTTTGGGGCTTCCCAGGTGGCACTGAGACAAAAACTAAGATCATGGCATCCGGTCCCATCACTTCATGGCAAACAGATGGGGAAACAATGGAAACAGCGATAGACTTTATTTTCTTGGGCTTCAAAATCACTGCAGATGTTGACTGCAGCCATGAAATTAAAAGACGCTTGCTCATTGGAAGAAAAACTATGACCATACTAGACAGCATATTAAAAAGCAGAGACATTACTTTGCCAACAAAGATCCATCTAGTCAAAGCTATGGTTTTTCCAGTAGTCATGTATGGATGTGAGAGTTGGACCATAAAGAAAACTGAGCGCCAAAGAACTGATGCTTTTGAACTGTGGTGTTGGAGAAGTTCAGAGTCCCTTGGACCTTAAGGAGATCCAACCAGTCCATCCTAAAGGAAATCAGTCCTGAATATTCATTGGAAGAACTGATGCTGTAGCTGAAACGCCAATACTTTGGCCACCTGATGCGAAGAACTGACTCATGTGAAAAGACCAGGATGCTGGGAAAGATTGACGACGGGAGGAGAAGGGGATGAAAAAGGATGAGATGGTTGGATGGCATCACTGACTTGATGGACATGAGTCTGAGTAAACTCCAGCAGTTGGTGATGGACAGGGAAGCCTGACGTGCTGCAGTGCATGGGGTCGCAGAGTTGGACACAACTGAGCGACTGAGCTGACTGAACTGAGGTGGCACTAGTGGTAAAGAACCCGAGTGCCAACGCAGGAGACATAAGAGACCGGGTTCAATCCCTGGATTGGGAAGGTCTCCTGGAGGAGGGCACAGCAGCTCACTCTAGTATTCCTGCCTGGAGAATCCCCTGAACAGAGGAGCCTGGCGAGCTACAGTCCATAGGGTTGCAAAGAGTTGGACACAACTGAAGCAACTTAGCAAGCGGTGATTTTTAAACTATAATACTAATGGGCACTCCTGAAATTTCTGTTTAGTTATGTAACATTTACTATGGTCTAAGCTCTGTGGTGGACTTCCCAGCTGGTGTAGTGGTAAAGAATCTGCCTGCCAATGCAGGTGACGCAAGAGATGCAGGTTTGATCCCTGAGCTAGGAAGATTACTTGGAGAAGGAGATGGCAGTCCCCTCCCATGGGCAGAAATTCCCATGGACAGAGGAGCCTGATGGGCTGTAGTTCGTGGGGTCAGGAAGAGCTGGATACGACTGAGCAACTGAGCACACAGGCACGCAGGCTCGCACACACACACACACACACACACAAGCTCTCTTCTAAATGTGAGGTATACACACACAAAACATTATCTACTTAAGTGTTTTCTTAGCTGTTGGTCTGAGCTCTTCTAAGTGGATATACGTATATCTTTGCAAAAAGCCTATGAGCTAGGTGCTTGTAGTATCTACCTCCAAAATGGCCCCCAATGATCTTTACTTCCTGACAGAAGGGTGTAGTCTCCTTCCAAACTGAATAGGGTTGGTCTGTGTGACCCACAGAACACTGTATGAGGGGTGGTGTACGCCCTTAAGGCTAGGTCCTAAAATGCACGGCAAGTTCCGCCTTGGTCTCTTGGGTCGTTTTCTTTGGAGGAAGTCAGGTAGCAAGCCGTGTGGACTCTCTAGCAGTTCCTAGAGTTCTCTACTTTGTGGAGAAAAGCTGAAGCTCCCTGCCAACAATAAGCACCATTTTGTGATTTCATGTGAGCAAACCACCTTGGAAGTAGCTCTTCCAGCCCTAACCAAGCCATCACAAGACTGTTGCCTAAATCCTGGCTTAGAGAAACCCTGAGCTGAAACTGCCCAACCAAGCTTCTCCTGCATTCCCACCCAGAAAAACTGAGAGAGATCTTAAGGCATGAGAGCTTCGGGTGACTCAGGCAGCACTGATACGAGGCCATTATTATTCCTACTTTATAGCTGAAGAAACCGAGTCATGGAGAAGTGAAGTAACTTAAGAGTACACAGCTAGAGAGAATATATTTGGAAACTAAATTAGGTAGTTTATCCCCAAAATCTATGCTCTTGAAAATGATGCAAGGAAGTCACCCATGCATGTGTTAGGTAATACCTGTAGGAGAAGAAGGGAAAATGGCAATGATAAGCCAAAAAAGTTGACTCATGTGAATACCTGACATATTTTATATGCTTTATCCACTGTTTCAAAAGTATTAGACCATCGAAATCCTATCCTTCTGATAGTCACTCTACACTTTCCATTATTTCTTTCAGCACATGGCTTTGAAGGAGCTCTCAGAGCATCGTCCACTCCAGCCCTTTGAACTTATGACCAGTACTCCAAAATACAGACTGTAGAGTCTATGTTCAGATGGATCAACAAATATTTCCTCATATTTAAATTCTTTTCCACTTTAAGTTAAATCTTCATTTACGTTTTTGCAATCTTTGAGAACTAAGCTGTGGTTTATATTTTAAAGAGGTCTTTTCCATGTGGTTGAGGGGAAGTCCAGATGTTTAAGAGGCAGAAAGCCTTCAGCTCAGTCTTTGCTGTGTGGCTTTGGGCAAGCTACTGGGTGCTCGGGTGTCACTCTTAGGGATGCTGATTCAACTGTCCTGGAAGGAAGCCTAGGTATGAGTTTTTTTCAAGCTCCCCACTCCAGGATTCTTGCCTGGGAAATCCCATGGACAGAGGAGCCTGGTGAGCTACAGGCTCACCTGTTGCCAAAAAGCTGGACATGACTTAGCGACTAACCAACAGCATAGAATGTATAGGGCTTCCCAGGTGGCTCAGGTGGTAAAGAATCTGCGTGCAACGCAGGAGACCTGGGTTTGATCCCTGGGTTGGGAAGATGCCCTGGAGAAGGGCATGGCAACCCATTCCAGTATTCTTGCCTGGGAAATCCCATGGACAGAGGAGTCTGGTTGGTTACAGTCCATAGGGTTGCAAAGAGTTGGACACAACTTGGCAGCTAAACAAAAACACAGGCTGTACAACACCACGTGTATAAACTGTGGACTTTGGATGATAACAGCACATCAATGTAATCATGAACTGTAACAGACATACCACTCTGGTGAGGATGGTTGATGATGGGGGAAGTTGTTACAGTAGGTGATGAGGACGAGAGGCACGTGGGAAATCCCTGTGCCCTCTGCTCAGTTTGGCTGGGAACTTAAAACAGCTCTAAAAATATTAAGTTTACTTGAGGAAAAGAGTAGATGGATTAGAAAGTAGATTTAAAATTGCTTGAAGTTTAAAGATGAAACATTAGACTTAAATAGAACATCAGCCATCTGATGAGCTTCTTGGGATTATACTCCCTGATCATGAATAAATAATTTACTTTTCTCTCCATTAGAAGTGACTTCTTGGAGATATAAATTTTAGATTCAAGCTTATTTGCATTTGGGCATCAGGAGACATGTATTCATGTCCTAGGGGATGTCATTAAAAACTACCATAAATTGGGAAATCTATTCTCTCACAGTTCTTGGGGATTTTTTTTAAGATTATTTTTTATGTCGATCATTTTCAAAGTCTTTATTGAATTTGTGACAATATTGTTTCTGTTTTATGTTTTGGGTTTTTGGCTTTGAGGCATGTGGGATCCTACCTCCCTGATCAGGGACCAAACACACACCCTCTGCACTGCAAGGCAAAGTCTTAACCACTGACTGCCAGGGAAGTCCCTCTCTCAGTTCTTGAGGCTTGAAGTCGACAACCAGTGTGTCAACCGAGTCATGCTCTGAGGGGAGGATCTGTCCTTACCTCCTCCATTTTCCTTAGCCTCAGGCTTTCCTTGGCTGGTGGCTAGATAGTTCCCTCTTCACATGGCTGTCTTGTTACAACAATACTGGTCATATTGAATTAGGAGCACATTATACTTCAATATCAGAGAAGGCAATGGCACCCCACTCCAGTACTCTTGCCTGGAAAATCCCATGTACGAAGGGGCATGGTGGGCTGCAGTCCACGGGGTCGCTAGAAGTCGGACACGACTGAACAACTTCACTTTCATTTTTCACTTTCATGCAATGGAGAAGGAAATGGCAACCCACTCCAGTATTCTTGCCTGGAGAATCCCAGGGACGGGGGAGCCTGATGGGCCGCCGTCTATGGGGTTGCACAGACTGAAGTGACTTGGCAGCAGCAGCAGCATACTCCAACATGACTTCCACTTAATTACAGCTGCACCAATCCTAATTCCAAATAATGTCACATTCTGAGAAACTAAGGGTTAAGACAGCAGGGGTGTCAGGGGCGGGGGGCGATTCAGCCCATCATGAGAAGAAAGATACACCGAAGAGACGTGGGACTAGGTTCTCTGTCCAGAGATGCCCTCAGTTGTTTCCAGTCTGGACAGTAGTTAGCCCAGCTATTAAAAGGCATCCAATTCCTTTCATAAGAGCATGATATCAGTAGTTGTAAGCTAACATCGCTAATATCTAGGCTAATATCACTTTGGATTTTTGGCATCTTTGAATCCTCACTTAATTAGATGAGAGAGTGGGACCACACACCCACTTTAACTGCAAATCAAACAAAGAAAATCCCTACCCTGATGCTATTTAAAAACACGAGTGACTGACACACATCACTAGTGTCTCTGTCATGTTGCAAACTTTCTTTCTGTACTACACAACCTCCTAGCAAGCCTAAAAGCTTTCATACAGATGAAGCCACTTTTGTAAATTAATAACAGATTTAAAAAGAAAGCTTTTAAATATACAAGTCCTACTCTAGTCCCCTTCCAGAGAATAGAGTCACTTTGAACTTGTTCCTAATCTGAAGGACCCATCAGGCCAGCACAAAATGGGTATTATTTTTGGCTACTGCGGTGTGGATGTTTATCCATCCCATACAAAGTTAAAATGACCTGCATATACTTTTGAGAATGCCAAGAATGATTGTCTGGCTGAATGAGAATGAGCGCAATGTTTCAGAAAACACATTGAGACCCAATACGTTTTAAAAGCTCCTTTCTTCAGATATGAGTAGAGGCTTCTAGATAAACAGTCTTACTGAATCTTCTCAAGATACTATTGTGCCAAAATAATCAACAGATATTTAGGAACTAGGAAGAAAGGAGATGTAAAAAATGATTTAAGAAGAAGAAAAGAAGGAAGAGGAAAAGGAGGGAGAGGTTGAGGAGACAAAATATAAACAGCATATAATAGGTATAGACTCACAGGGGTTCAGAAATAGTTATGAGACAAACTTTAAAATAGTCATGCTGACTATGTTCAAGTGATTAAAAGACAAGATCGAGAATTTCAGCAGAGAAGTGGAAAATGCTGTTGATTATAAAATATTCTTTTGCAAAGTATTGCAAAATATTATTTACTATAAAGCCAACTAGTATGATTGGAAATAAAATACATTCTCTGCCTTTAAGCTGTGTCACGCAAATAGAAAATATCACAAGAGCAAGAATAAATGAACCTCTTTCACCATATGCGAATTTTTCCCCACCCTTGAATTCTCCCAAACCATGCCAAATGTTTGCTTCATAATTAGATTATAATTAGTTTATTAAAATGTAGGTTTTTCTTGTAGTTTCTGTCAAGCTTTTTGTTTTGCTTTTATTGGAAAAAGAAATGTAAACCACCTTTATTACTGATACATGAATGAGATGGCCCAATTTCTTAATTACTTCATTCTGTTAAATGCATAATATTTTCATTTTGAAAACTGCTTTCTCTGAAGAACAGCTACTCATGTTCACACTTGGACTTAGTCTTTTCTTTGCTGCGTGGTTACCACCCAGGAATTCTACCATGTACTGACTTAGTTCCTTTCTCTTTTCAACTCCATGTCCTTTTTTATATTCTTCCCTCGTTTTGCTACTTTATTCTCATTACAACAGTGGTGTCTGGGAGATAAACTTCCTATCTGTGCATTTCTGAAAATGCAGAATGCGTACATCCATAATCGTCTCATTATTTATTCTATTACATACTATTCTGATTTTGGTTTTGCTTTTTCCCCCCCTGTTTATACACTTAATGTGGATACTGATAATATTACAATTTTTTCCTCTTAGATTATTTTTTTCCTTCATCTTCTCTTTTTTCCATTTTTGGAATTTTTATCAAACAGATGTTAGATATATTAAATTCATTTTTCAAATCTTCTAATTTATTTTATTTTACATTTAATTGTTATTGAAGAACAATTGATTTGCAATGTTATGTTAATTACCGATGTGCAGCAAAGTGATTCGGTTATGCATATATAAATACATTCTTTTTTGTATTCCTTTTAATTATGGTTTATCGCAGGATATTGATTATAGCTCCCTGCTATAGTTCCAGCCACGTTGTTTGCCATTCTATATACAACAGCTCGCATCTGCTCATCCCAACCTCCCAATCATCCCTCTGTTTCAAAAAGAAAAACATTTGGAAGTTGGCTTGCTAACAATGGCATCTTAAAGGATCAATAGTCAGAAAACAGGTGCCTCCAGACTGCCTTGATAATGTTAAGTTACAAATATGAAAAAAATGTTTCAAAAGTCTAGTTTCACTTTAGGATCTAATTTTCACACTGATTTTAATGTAAAATTATTTCCAGATACATTAAGATATATTTATGACAGTTCTATGCGTACAGTTTCCTTAATCATATAAATAATCTCCCCATCTATCCTCCTAGACAAACTTTAGAGGTCGAGGGTTTTTCTTAATGGACACAAATAGACATGATGATTCACAAAATCTAGGTAAATTATTTTAATTTTGGCCAGTAAGACCCATTTCTCATCCTTTTAAAAGACTTATGATCCCAACTGTCTGATTATAATTATCAAAAATTTGACTGAAAATACTGAAGCTTATTAAGAGTACTTAGTTAAAGGAGGGAGCTAATAGCAGTGGATTTCAAAGAACAGAAACTGGTCCTCTCTTGCCTCAGCTATAAAACATCCCACCGTCCTGCCCCAGGTACTACTCCATTAGTTGCTAAGTAGGTGTCTCTAGAGTTAGTCTTGTACCTTCCCATCCATTCCCTTCTTAAGTCACCAGAGTAGTTCTTTCTACTTGAAAACCTGAATCCTTTCTGTGAAGGAGGAGAGTCACACACCAGATACTGAACAAAGTGTAAACCTTTGTGTTAGACCAGTAGTTCTCAGACTCTAGCATGCATCGGGTTCATGGGCAGGGTTTTTTAAAACACATATAGGTATCCTTCTATCCCCCAACCTCAAATTCCTGATTCATTGGTCTGGGACAGAGTCAAGAATTTGCATTTCTAATACGTCCTAAGGTGATTCTGGTGTTACTGATAAGGGATTGCATTCTAAGAACCAGGGCATCCCCGTTCTACCAATGTGACAGATTGGAGAGTAGCTGAATTTGAAACATTGCCCCTGAGTTCCCAGTTGTTGTCATTGTTCAGTCACTAAGTCGTGTCTGACTCTTTGTGACCCCATGGTCTGCAGCACACCAGGCCTCCCTGACCCTCGCTGTTGCCCGGAGTTCGTCCAAGTTGATGTCCCTTGAGTTGGTGATGCTCAAGGGTGATCCAACCATCTCATCCTGAGTTCCCACACAGGGTAATAAAATCCTAGTAGGCCATTGGATAGACAGGTTAGGAGCTAGAGCACAGGTCTTTTTTAAAAAAACAAAGCAAAATGCAAGCTGTCAGATTCCTAGTTATTGAATGGTTCTTTTACTCCTTAAAGCTTTTAGAATTAAGCTAGCAAACAATCCATGGCAGTCACCACAAGTTTAAGGAAGTTTTGGGTTAAATATAAGACGACACCACTGAGAATGAGATAATTTTATCTCCCTACTTCCTTCTCTAACGGGATTGAAAGAAAATATCCTCTTACACTAGGAGTGAAAGGCCTTATCCAGCTGGGGCTTCTCCAGCTTTCTTCAGGATTGTATAGGAGTCAGCCATCCATCTTATTTTTATAGATTCTTCTGTCTAAATGTCAAGGCCATCACCTGGCCACATCTTAGCTACTGATTTGCTATTGATCTGCTTGTGTCTGCTGTCCTCCATTCTACTCCAGGTAGGGAGGGTTTTTTGTTTGCTTGCTTCCTTTGAATGTTGCTTTCTATTTCTTTATTTGATTAAGTGATTGTTTCTCACTGGCCATGAACAGATTGGCCCCTTTTCCACGTTTGTTGCCATCAAGCTCTTCCAGAATGGAATCCACCTCAAAGATCACATCTTTGATACTTTCTCCCGAACATTCCCCCGTGGTTCTGATTCCCATTTGTGTATCTCCTACCCTAAGTGTTATGACTCCGAATCACTCAAGTTCCATCTTTTGCTTTTCCATCACTAGTAGGCGTCTTCTTTCCCTACCAAGATGGAAAGCTCTTTGAGGGTCTGGAAAAAACTTACTTCCTAATATACAAAAGAGTAATTTAATTAGCACTAGGCTGAGTACATGCTCTACAAATAATTGTAAACTTTAAAAATTTTCCCCAAGTGGATGAGGCTGGGTGCTTCTTGTGTATTAATTTTGCTTCCTTCTGCCTCCTTCAAAATGTAAAGACAAAAAAAAGTGATTGAAACTCAACTACCTAGAGAACAAATTAAGTGGGAAGCTTATCTTTTCAATTCTAATAAAATGTTTAAAATAATTAATATGCCAAGCAAAACCCATTATTCTGTCATGAAACTAGTTTATAATATTTGGTTTCTAAACAATACTTTTTATTATTAAAGATGTTTGCAAGAAAAAGAAATCTTGTACCAAAAATGTATATAAGTATCATAGAGAAGCTATTTTACTTTCAAAATAAGAGACTAAGTACAATTTTGCTCATCTATTTGATTTTAACAGAATGTCAGTCACATTCTGTCACTGAATCTGGATTATTTAAGAGTCACTGGAATTTTATGCTAATAGAAAATATGCCACATATGGTGAACAGAAAATGGAGGAACTTTCTGTTTACCAAATGTTACAAAATGCAGAAATGCAGTCCAATCCCTTAAACCCTGCTTATTGTTCACATTGTATTAGAAGGAATCACACTAGCTATTCTCAACAATTTCAAAATGTCGCAATCATCATCCCTTTGATGATACTGACCTAGAGTTTCTAAGGCATTCATTTGCCTCCAGCTGTTTATTCTTATTTGGTGACTGTTAGGTTGAAAATACTTAAGCTTAAATTGAGTGAGTTATACCAAGATGTTGAAACATTACTATGATTCTTGAAGATATGTGTTGTCAATAAACAATTCTGTCCTTTCTCCATCAATTTCACCTTTCTGAATTCTAGATGTTCTATAAATCTACTCCTGGATTGTCTTCTATTTTTTTTTGTCTATTTTTGTGACCTTCTGAGAGACATAGGAAACAATAAATAACTTACTATTCTAGGCTGATTTCTGATTAACCACAAATATATAATTAAATGGAAGCAGTGAAAACACACAGGTCAAAAACTTCTTCAATAGGACACTTCAAACCCCACTTATGTAATGAAAGCTTTCTTTAACCTCACAGCCTGGGGTGTTCTCTGCTAGACCTTAAGCCCCACATTTCTAGCAAAGAGTTTTGGGCAGTATTTTGATATTTAAAAACTAATTTTCTATCTTCCTGTGACTTGCTTCTTTATATATATATATAAATTTATTCATTTTAATTGGAGGCTAATTACTTTACAATATTGTATTGGTTTTGCCATACATTGACATGAATCCACCACAGGTATACATGTGTTCCCCATCCTGAACCCCCCTCCCAAATCCCTCCCCATCCCATCCCTCTGGGTCATCTCAGTGCACCAGCCCCGAGCACCCTGTCCCATGCATTGAACCTGGACTGGCGATTCATTTCACATATGAGAATATACATGTTTCAATGTCATTCTCCCAAATCATCCCACCCTCGGCCTTTCCAACAGAATTCAAAAGACTGTTCTATACATCTGTGTCTCTTTTGCTGTATCTCATACAGGGTCATTGTTACCATCTTTCTAAATTCCATATATATGTGTTAATATACTGTAGTGGTGGAGAAGGCAATGGCACCCCACTCCAGTACTCCTGCCTGGAAAATCCCATGGACGGAGGAGCCTGGTAGGCTGCAGACCATGGGGTGGCAAAGAGTCGGACACGACAGAGCGACTTCACTTTCACTTTTCCCTTTCATGCATTGGAGAAGGAAATGGCAACCCATTCCAGTATTCTTGCCTGGAGAATCCCAGGGACGGGGGAGCCTGCTGGGCCACCGTCTATGGGGTCACACAGAGTCAGACACGACTGAAGCGACTTAGCAGTAGCAGCATACTATAGTGGTGTTTTTCTTTCTGGCTTACTTCGCTCTGTATAATAGGCTCCAGTTCCATCCACCTCATTAGAACTGCTTCAAATGTATTCTTTTTAATGGCTGAGTAATACTCCATTGTGCATATGTACACTGCTTTCTTATCCATTCGTCTGCTGATGGACATCTAGGTTGCTTCCATGTCCTGGCTATTGTAAACGGTGCTGCGATGAACACTGGGGTACACATGTCTCTTTCAATTCTGGTTTCCTCAGTCTGTATGCCCAGCAGTGGGATTGCTGGGTCGTATGGCAGTTCTATTTCATATTTCAATTCATTGACGGCATGGGAGATGCCTTTAATTTCCTACTATAATAAAATGCTTAGTATAGTACTTGATACATTGTACTCACATAATATAAAGTTGTGGGGGGGGGGTTGTAAGATTTTTTTAATGTGGACCATTTTTAAAGTTTTTATTGAATTTGTTACAACATTGTTTCTGCTTCATATTTTGGGTTTTTGGCCATGAGGCATGTAGGATCTTAGCTTCCTTACCAGGGAAAAAAACCTGCACTTTCTGCATCAGAAAATAGAGTCTTAACACCGGACTGCCAGGGAAGTCATTATACACACGTAATTAATACAATTGAGTAGAGGGTCAAAAAGAAGAGTTTTGTTTCAGCCAATAGACATGCCTACAGATGGACATGTAACTTGAAATTTATTTAATTTAATTACATGTTAAATAAATAGGAGTTGCTCTTATTTAAAGAAGTAATAGAAAAATTGATCTTAGAGTTGGTATTTAAAAGCCATATAGTGTAGTTTCCAACCCACATAAACATACACCTCAAGAATGTTCTTATAAATGGGCATTGAGTCTCTTGAAAATCTCCAGTGAAAGAAAAAAAGCTATGACACCAGAGTCTGAAACATTTCTAATATTTCATAAAGCAAAGTATCATTTTTAACCAACCTTTTAGAAAAGAATGAGGCTTCCCTTGTGGCCCAACTGGTGAAGAATCCACCTGCAATGCGGGAGACCTGGGTTCGATCCCTGGGTTGGGAAGATCCCCTGGTGAAGGGAAAGGCTACCCATTCCAGTGTTCTGGCCTGGAGAATTCCATGGACTGTATAATCCATGGGGTCACAAAGAGTCGGACACAACTGAGCGACTTTCACTTTCACTTAGAAAAGAATCTAACGGACTTCTCTGGAGGCCCAGTGGTTTAAGACTTCACGTTCTAATATAGGGCGTATAGGTTCGATCCCTGGTCGGGGGGCAAGAATGCCAAATGCCTCGTGGCCAAGAAACTAAAGCACAAAACAGAAGCAATATTGTAGCAAATTCAATAAAGACTTTTAAAAAATGGTCCACATCAAAAAAATCATTAAAAAAAATAGAAAAGAATTTGAATTTCTAACACCTTTATTTAAATCCACTCCTTCTTGAATCACAGACAACATTGTACTTGCTCACGTGATTCTCAGTCAAATAGATTTCCCTTAAACACTGAGATAGTTCAAAAGTCTTTTTGAGCAACCAGAGATTTATAGCCGCCAGTCAGTCGTGTGAGAATTAGCCAGCTCTAAGACAATATCTACAACAACCCACTAAGTGCCCGTGGCCTCCAGAAATGAAGGAACAATGTCCTCTCTTGGCAAGGAGTCTTGAGGAGCTCCATGGAGCCACAGGTAGAATGCAAATCTGGAAAATTGTGCTGCCAACTTGCTTCAGCTGGAGAAAAATCTGTCGTTAGATGCTTATCAGACATCCTTTTATTGTCTCCGTAACAATGGAGAGCAGTTCCACAAGCAGTCATTTTGCATGCCCTTCTCAGCAGAACAGAGGTTGCCAAATAATAAAAAGAAGAATACAGTAATGCACAATGGGAGGGTCCCCAGCAGGAAGGCGATGGGGAGGTACCAGGGTCAGGATGAAACTGGGCGGGGTGGGCGGGGTCAGTGATAAAGATGCTATCTAGTCTGCGCCCACCTTACTTCCTCTCTGCGTCTTAAATCACTTGAAGGAAGATCCATTTTAAATGTGCTGCATTGAGGACAATGATTCAGCCCGAAAGGCTTTTTTTCATTGGTATTATTGTTTGGGCTAACAATTTGCTTACAGGAATCTTGCTCCAACCGTAGCTATTTTTTATGACAGCTTGTCAGGAAAGCTGAAAGAGGAAAAGTGGAGCCTGAGGAGGGTAAAAAGGAAAAACCTCTCAAACGGGGATGAGTCTTGGTTTTGATACCTGTGTGCTGCTAATGCTTCAAGACCTCTCTTCCCACTTTGTCCTCATGCTGTCAGTGACTGGATCCCCTCGCAGCTCATTTATAACAAGATGCTCTCAAGGCTTCTCGTGTGGTTCCCTGGGGGTCCTCAGGTCATTCTGACCAGCCAGCCAGCTTCAAATCTTATCCTACCAAGCGAAGGACAGGCTCAGGCACAATAACAATGTGCTTCGGTACGGTACCTCATCGCCAGCATCGTCTACATAGGCATTGCATGAATGTCCATCTTTCCTGCTCTGCTGTCACCAAGAGAGTCACTTACTCTCAGTGGTCACAGGAATAGAAAGCACGTCACACCTGGCTACCAATTTAAGGATTTTTTTAAATCAATTGGGCAAATGGACTAATTATTTGTTTTTACTGTGTTTTATCAGAGGAAATTCTTCAGCTGTTTTCATGTAATATTCTTTATGCACGCTAAGGGCTGGGCCCTGAAGTAAAAAGATTAATAAGTTGGTCTCATGCCCGAGTGGACTACCGTGCTTCCCTCAGAAAGAGCCAGCTTCACTGTCAGGGGGCAAGTGCTGAGACGCTGGATTCTCACTGGGGGTTGCAGGAGAGACAGGTAGGCAGCCAGGCTGTGCTGCCTCAGGGATGACTCCCTGTAGCTGACGCCTCTCTTTCTCCATCCCCGTGGACACAGGATTAAGGACAAAGGAAACAGAAGCTCTAATAGGAGATACAGTAATTTTGTTTTTACTTAGTAAAACAGTATTTCGTATCTTAGCCCTCCTGTTTATTCATTTATTTTTTTAACATTAATTGTATATGGTATTTTTTTGTTTTGTTTTGCTTTACGATGTTGAGTTAGTTTCTGCTGTACAACAAAGTGAAGTAGCTCTGTGTGTACATGTATCCCCTCTCTCCTGCGCCTCCCTCCCAGCCCTGCACCCCACGCCTCTAGGTCATTCACAGAGCACCACGCTGAGCTCCCCGTGCTACACAGGAACTTCCTGCCAGCTATCTATTTTATGTATGGTAGTGTATCGGCTGCTTATCATCCTGATCATAACTTCTCTCCTTCCTCTTGGGTCTCTTTCCTTGTGGATGGCTTGTTGCTTTCTTCTCTGCTCATCTGACTCTGAATCACAAGGGCTGAGATGAAATAAGACAGCAAAAGTACCATGTTCCATTCAGGTAACTTTGGGCAGCTCAGATTTATGCCTTAGGAGGTTTCCTTTCCTTTGAGGTGTACATTTCTGTCCTTTTCTCACCAAGGACAGTGTGCAGTGGCTTAGAGATATATTGTGGATGAGAAAGATGAGTGCAACCACGGCTAGAGTGGGACAGAGTCACAGAATTTGGAATATTGACCGGTTCCTCTTGGAAGCATGACTTTCCACATCCCAGGTATTGTCACATCTACTGACGGTTTGTCCCAAAGGCGAGAATCTAAACAGCCGTGTTGCAAATTCTGCTTCTAATGCTACTTAACAAGCACGTGGGACACCGTCCTTTGGGACCCTGTTGGTAAGTGGTTTGTTGATTTACTTCCATCTTCTTCAGGTGCAAGTGAGAACTGAAAGAGTGTCAGGGCTCCGGCGATGCTCAGGGGTGCTGCCAAGATGTCAGGAGTAGACATGAGAGTCCTTTTCCCTCCCCTGTCCTACTTGGCTAGTGTGAGTGGAAGAAGGGGGTGTGGAAGGGTGTTGGTAGCACTGGAAGTTGATGTCTCAAAGAGATATTGCAATGGATCGAATGTTTGTGTCCCTCCCAAAATGAATGTTCATTGGAAAAGACCCTGATCCTGGGAATGATTGAGGGCAGGAGGAGAAGGTGACAGAGGATGAGATGGTTGGATGATATCACCGACTCAGTGGACATGAGTTTGAGCAAACTCCGGGAGATAGTGAAGGACAGGGAAGCCTGGCATGCTGCAGTCCATAGGATCACAAAGAGTTGGACATAACTCAGGGACTGAACAACTACAAAATTAATATGTTGAAAGCCTAATCCCATTGTGATGGTATTAATATTTGGAGGTAGGACCTTTGGGGTAATTAGATCATGAGGATGGAGCCCCCATGAACGGGACTAACACACTTATAAGGAGAGGCCACAGGGCTGGCTAGCCTTCTTTCCGCTATGTGAGGGTGCAACAAGGAGTGGGCAGTCAGCAACCAGGAATCAGGCTCTTCTGAGACCAGGATCTGCCAACACCTTGATCTTGGACCTCCCAACCTCTAGGACTATGAGAAGTAAATCCTGTTGCTTAAAAGCCACTCAGTCTATGGTATTCTGTTAGAGCAGCCTGAGTAAGACAGAGACGGACAGGGAAATGGGAGCATCGATGTCAGACATCGAGTGGAGCTCCACGAAGCCTGAGGCCCATGCTGTCCTGAGCTCCAGAAGGCACTGCCACACCTGGACTCTTTCTTGGATGCCGTGTGATCCTGCCTCTTCTAATTTTGTATGTATCTCTAGAATTAAACCATTATCTCATCCCTGCCTAGTCTCAGTGACCAAAGGGGAGGCAACGGGCTAAGAGGATGAAATATACCTAGATGGTCCCACGTTGACTTTGGGGCCCCACAGAAGACTCCAGAAATGACCAGGAACTGAGTCTAGCAGGAAAGACAGATTCATAAACACACAGTTGTAATATTAACGTGTGATCTGGACTAAGGCACCCCTTAGCCGATGGAGCTGTGACTGAAATGTATGTTGCCTTCATAGCATTTTGTGGATTAACTTTATATTAGCTGATTGAATATGGCCTCAAGGTTTTTCATTCTTTTTCTCTTTCTCTTTCCTTTTTTGTTTTTAGTATTGCATGCTGGGGGTTTCCTTCCCTGGTGACTCGGGGTAAAGAATCTGCCTGCCGTCACAGGAGACACAAGAGACATGGGTTTGATCCCGGGGTCGGGAAGCTCCCCTGGAGGAGGGCATAACAATCCACTTCAGCATTCTTGCCGAGATAATCCTATGAACAGAGGAGCCTGGTGGGCTATCGTCCATGGGGTTGCAAAGAGTCAGACACAACTGAGTGCGCGCGCGCACACACACACACACACACACACACATACACGTTGTGTTCTAAGAGAGAATTTGGTTCTTGGCTTGGGGCACTGGTTGACACAGGACACAAACCCAGATTAGTAGGTAGGGTACACGGTGAACCCAGCCAGACGTTAACTGTGTCAGAAGAGCAGACGAAGGAAGGAAATGCACTGGGTCTACACTTTTCTCTTCTGAACCAAGACAACCACGTAAGACCTAGGAGGGTTCCTAGAGATAAGCCCCTGTCCTGGGGTCCCTAAATGCCTGAAGTGACGAAAGATGGCCTGCTATTACTTCATTGTGCTTCACTGTTATCATTTCATCTTATAAATAAACAAAGAAAACCAGAAGCCTCACCTACGGACAGTATTCAAAATTTAGCCCTAATCCTTTGCTCCTCAGGCCTTGGAGTGGAGCAGTTGTAGGGGCTCAAGAGTGATTTCCATGTGCAAGCACTCTTCTAAATGTCTTTGTACAATACTTTTACCTGGAACTCTCCTGAAAGATGGTACCATTTTTATTACACCCATTTTATAGATGAGGAAAACTGAGGCATGGCTCTTTTAGGCCACTTGCCCAAGGACTTTCTTATAGCCAGGAGAATATAAGAAATAGCAGAGGCACTTCCGCATTGGCCTAACTTCTTCCCTGGGGAATAAAAAAAAAAAAAATCCGAATTCTTTGTTGGAAGTCCTCCGGCAGACAGTTGGCAGTAGCCATGGATGGTTTCCAGCTTGAATTCACGCCTTTCAACCATTGCCCCTGCAGCGGGTCTTATCTGAGGAAGGACCAACCGTGTGATTTCAGAGAATTTGGAAAATCCCCCCAGTCCCCAAAGTGTTGCTCCCTCTCTGCCAGGGGACACTACCTGCTCTGTGTCAGTTGAGGGCAGCATGAGAGTGACAATTCCATTCAGAAAGGTAGCGGTCAACCTCAGTCTAGATCAAATGTCAGGCAGCAATCGGCACACTTTCTAAAGCAAGCTTGTGGGCTAAGTCGCTTCAGTCGTGTGCGACGCTGCGACCCCATGAACTGTAGTCCGAAAGGCTCCTCTGCCCATGGGATTCTCTCAGCAAGGATACTGGAGTGGGTAGCCATGCCACCCTCCAGGGGATCTCCCCAACCCCGGGATCGAACCCATGTCTCTTGTGTCTCCTGCTTTGGCAGGAGGGTTCTTTACCACTAGCTCCATCTGAGAAGCCCAAAGCTAGTTTGGGGACAAAGAATTAAGAAGACTCAAGAAGCTCAGAGGGCTTTCCTGGTATCTCAGATAGAAAAGCGTCTGCCTACAATGCGGAAGACCCGGATTCAATCCCTGGGTCGGAAAGATCCCCTGGAGAAGGAAATGGCAATCCACTCCAGTATTCTTGCCTGGAAAATCCCATGGACCGAGGAGCCTATAAGCTACAGTCCATGGGGTCGCAAAGAGTTGGACACGACTAAGTGATTTCACTTTTCAAGAAGCTCAAAACGGTGTAGAAAAGATAGCCCAGAGGGCAGGAGCCAGAAGACAAACCTCACCGATGTCCAAGAGGGCCAAGGCCTGGCTCATGCTGACCAGATGGCCTCAGAAGTTGCGGGGCCCCTGCAGAGGCAGGAGTGACCAGGGGCGTCCCCGTCTGGTAGTCCTACTTAGCCTCAGGGCCTGGCCCAGCCACACAGCTAGAGCCTCAGCCGATTGCCGTCTCAGCGCCTGCAAGGTCCTGAGGCTGCCAGGTCACTGCTACCACTCCACCGTCCTCTGTCCCTGGAGGGAGCCATCCGAATTGTCAGGGCCAGATTACATCTGACAAGCCAAACCATTTTTAAGGGGAGGGGGTCATGCAAAGCCCTTTCAGATGTTGGAATTAATACCCTCCACCCCACTGCATAAATCACAGCTAATTCTCAAACACTCTGAAGGCCCAGGCATCACTGTGCCTGTTTACTAGTTAGGATTCCTAGGTTTTTCTTCTTGGGCCTAGTTAGGAATTATCTCACAAGCACTAATTCCCTGAAGATAAAGGCTATTAGAAAGATTCCAACATCTTCTCTTTGTTTTTAAAACTCTAAAGCTCCCCCTTTATTTCTTTGGCCTACAGATGCAGAGCAACTGAAAAAGGAAATTAATTTCTCAGAGATGAGAGATGGCTGTTAAGAAACCAAGAAAATGAAAAATCACCAGGAAGAACAAAGAATGAAAACATTGGCATGGAATATTCTCCACAACCAGTCTTCTATTTCTGTTACTACTCTTCCTTGAGCAGGAAGAGGGCGATAGTAACAGAGGAAGGGGGTGGGGGGGGGGGAGAAGAAGAAAAGGGAGAAAAACTTTCTAGATTTTTGGATATTCCAGAAAAAGCTCTTGATCCATCCTCTGGTCCTGGCAGAGGCCCTGGTAAACCAGTTAACCAGATTCTTACTCATTTCCTCAGTTTATATTGATTAAGACTTCCCTAGAGATTTACCTTGCTGTTCAGTGGTTAAGACTTTGCCTTCCAATGCAGATGGTACCGGTTTGATCCCTGGTCAGGGAACTAAGATTCCACATCCCGTGTTTTTTTGGCCAAAAAGCCGAAACATAAAACAGAAGTAATATTGTAACAAATTGAATGAAGACTTTAAAAAATACGGTCTACATTAGATTTTTTTTTTAAAAAAAGAATCCCTTAAACCCACAGTGATCAAAAGGGTTGACCTGGGACATGGGTGGCCCTCAGAGAGAAAGCTGATTCTAAATGCTATTTGCTGTTGTTTGGTCACTAAGTCATGTCCGACTCTACTGCTAGCTGATGGGTTGTAGCCCGCCAGGCTTCTCTGTCCATGAGATTTCTCAGGCAAGAATACTGGAGTGGTTGCCATTTCCTCCTCCAGAAGATCTTTCCGACCCAGGGGTTGAATGTACATTTCCTGTGGTTTCTGGATTGTAGATGGAGTCATTATCGTTGAGCCACCAGGGAAGCCCCGAACCTAAATGAGTCCTTCCCTGAATTCTTACAGGCAGGCGACAACCAGGCGGCAGTACAAGGCCATAGGTTCCCATTTTGTGTAGAGCCAATCTGCTAGGTTAATGGTCAAAAGTTATACAAGCTGCACAATCATAATCCAAGAATAGCCTATTACTGGATCTTCTGAAAATTCTGACCTCACACCCACGCACACACACAAAATGGAGCCTCATGGCAGCACTGCCCAGGCCCTGTGACGGGCGCACATGCTGCTCTCTGAAATTCCACAGTTTCTGAGAAGGTGACTTTCACAACAGTGCCTCATCATTTTTGTTTTGGTTGGTTGGAGTTTCTAATGGCTATCAATCTTGCTCTTCAGTGATAAATTACTCTCGGTCCAGCGATATTATTATCCTAGCTTGATGTAATTTATTTGATTAACCCTGTAATGTGGAGTGATGCATTTTTGCATGAAGTTTATTTTTGCCCTATAATTTCCTAGTTGCTAAACTAAGACACATGTGTGTTCTGGTTCAAATATGACTCTCCCACACCCGTGTGTGAGAGCAAATGTAAGCCCCGAACTCGACTCGAATGGTATCACCTCCAGGTATGATGTGTCTTCTATGCATTTGTTCTAAGTCATTGGCAACTTACTAACAAGATAAATGTAATAACACTACCGGGTTAGTTTAGGTTTACTCGACGTGCTTTACAACTCTCAGTCCTGCGTATAAGCTCATGTGATCTTCACATACAGTAAGTACTTCTGACATACTGCCACAACTTTCAGTCCTGCGTATAAGCTCATGTGATCTTCACATACAGTAAGTACTTCTGACATACCGCCAGCAATGATTTTACCGCAATGTATTTCATTTTGCTTCTCTCTAAATTGATACAACCGGTGGAAAGTAGAGAGGGTAGGTCATGGAGATTTTCCCTGCTTAACTGGCCTTTCATCTTAAGAATGCTTGAGACTTATTGCCTTCAGGTAGTCTAGAAGAAAACATTAAAAAAAAAAAAAAAGAATCTTGTGCTTGAGGAAGTATACAATAAACCCAAAGGACTGGAAACACTACATGTAACACATCTTCAGAGTATGGTCCTCTCTGTTTTCACCATTGCAGCCCCTTGTAAGGTCTAGAGTGCCACCCTATGTCTTCAGCTTTCTGGGCCTACTTCAGAAGCACAGTGAGGAAAGAAATCAGACTTTAAATAGTACTTCTGTCTCACGACAAAAGCAATGAATGTCCCTTTTCAAATTTTTCAAAAGTACAGTAAAATCCAAAGACAAAAGTATCAACAGCCCAAGGACTTCCCCGGCAGTCCAGTGGTTAAGACTGTGCTTCCCCTGCAGAGGCCGTGGGTTTGATGCCTGGTTGGAGAAGTAAGATCCTGCATGCTTTGTGGTGTGGGCAAAAAAAAAAAAAAAAATATATATATATATATATATATATATATATATATCAATGGCCCAGTCGTTTTGCCACCCACCCTTAATATATTGGAATATTTAATATGTCTTCATTTTAAGCAAATATAGGTATAAATGTAGATTCTTATTACAAACTTAGAATCATTCTGTATAGTTTTCCTGAGCAGTGTATCAAGAACATTTTCCAGGTTTATCATTTTTTTTTCTTTTTTCCTAAAACACCATTTTAATCATTCTAAAATAAACATATTTATTTTAGAAAAAAATATATATATATAAATATACTGCCATTTATTTAAACAGTTCCCCAGGTCCAGGATCGTGTTGTTATAAAAAAAATGTCGTGCCATCGTTGCAGCTAAATCTTTGCCCTTATCTAGATTTTCTTCATGATTAATTTCTACAACCTGGGATCACTGAGTTAAAAGTCATGAATATTCACTAACTTTTGAAACCTGTACTCAAATACCTTCAGAAAAGGAACCAGTCCTTTTCTGTACTTTAGAGAGAAATATGGGATGTCGAGTGGCAGAAAGCCCAGTTTCCGGGCTCCCTTGGAAAGTTTGTCCTATGGCTGGGCTGCGGAAGAACTTGCCAGCCTGCTTTGTGAAGGCGGCTCTAAATAGTCGTACCATGACCTTGAACTATGGAAGGACTGCCTTTGGTGCAGACCCATTGTTGGGAATCTAGAAGGCAGTGGGAAGGGTACCGGCCTGGAGACAGGATGTCTGAGTTCAGGTTCTGAGCCACACGTTAAACAGGTGACAAAACTGAGCAAATAATCTAATATCCTTTACCTGTAAACTGAAAGATTTGTTCTAATTGATCTCTATAATGTCTTATAACTCAAAAAGTACAAAATTCTGTCATATGTTTATCAAATCATTGATCTCTTCACTATGGAAACTGTGAACTGTGGACTTGGTCTCTGGGAAAGTTCCAAGTCGGGGTCCCCTAAGATTGATGACCATAAGAGAGGACACACAATGACCTTCAGGGGGATAAAAGATGTTTCATGTTTCATGAACATTACATGAATTTTATCACCTCCAATTGGTGATACTGAGAAATAACCAGATTTTGGAGCCTTATTAAAAAACAGCTGTGTCACCTGTATGGAATTCCTCCATTATGGGACACTCTGAAAACTACTGCTTGTAAACACTTTATGCTACAGGATAATGACCTGAAGCACAGGTGGGAAGAGAGATTCCGTTCAGGCCAGTGAGTTGTCCCAAGGGGGCAGCCAACTTACTCACCCTAAACAGAGGCACCACATTCTTCAATTTTTCAACTGGAAAACAGCCCAGAAATGGTACAGCCTCTTAGCCAGATTGGAGTGGAAGTCAGAAGGAGGTGAATGTGAATTGAGATCAACTTTTATTCTTTGCTATCTGTGCTAACTTATTATTCTCACCAAATACGTAGGCTCTAAAGACAAAGATGCAACCTGCCAAGAGTTGGAGAGGCAGGTTGACTCGTCATCTGTCACTTGGCTTATTCTGGATTTCAGCTTCCCAAATTAAGAAGAAGGGAAAACTGTTTAATTGTCTTTAACCATGAGAGCTATCATTTATTGTGAGCTTACTACGTCCTAGAGCCTGGACTAATTACTTTCCAACATTAGCTGATATGGTGAAAACAACTCTATGTGCAAAGCCCAACTGCCCTAATTTTAAAGACAAGGCAACTGGGCAGAAAGATGCTAAATAATTTTCCCAAAGTCCTACATGTAGGGAATGGTGGACTTTGGATCCCAGATGCAGGTCTGACTTCAAAGTCAATAATCAGTTTACAAAGATTTTAAATAGAAAATAAAAGGGATTTATAAGAGAGGAAAGTGCTACCAATTTCAAGGCAAAAGATATTGGAGTCTATAAATGAAACAATATATTCTAATTAGTTCTGCAATACTTATTATTCTGGTTTATCTGCAAGAGTCTTATTGTGCTTCAGCCAGACATTAAATTTGTTTTATATTAAATAAAAATTTCCCATTAAATAAATATGAAAATGATTTTCATGTCAGTATATAATATTAAAAACATTTAACCCTTAAGGTAACGTGTGACCCCTTAGGTCAATATTTCTCAAAATGTTCAAGCTCTATGCACAGTTAGGAATAAATTTTATATTGTAATTTAGTATGTATTCCCACCCATACATATACAAAGCAAAATTTCATGAATAGGTATGTCTTCTTACTACACAAAATATGCCATGTTTTCTATTTTGTTTTATTTTATTTTTTACTGCTATTTGTGATGTAATAAACCTATTCATGATCTACCAGTGGGACCTGTAGTTTGACATACCTCCCTACACACTAAACATTCAGTTAATAGTGAACATTTGCTTAAGGCTGAGTGGCTGATTCTTTCATTATCTCCTCTGCCCTCCATTCCCTCCTTCTCTGATGCTCACCCTCCAAGAGAAGACTCCAATGCTTCATATCAAATATTTTAATTTTTCAAGACTCTCTTTCGCTTTCTACTCCAAGGGAAGTCTGCCCTCTAATGATACAAAAGCACTATTGATCTCAAAGACTCATCTAAAGAGTGAACAAAAAAAAGGAAATTCTGAATGTAAGATGGTTGAAAAGGACCTTAATGTTCACTTAGTTGACATTTCTTGTTTGGAACTAAGAGCAACTGGGAGGCCCAGAGGCATCTGCCCCATAGACCCAGGTGCCGTGGCTGCAGGTGAGAAAAGGGTACCATCTACATCCCAGTGTGGACGAGGAGGATGTTCTCTGGACCCCAGACCTGTCTGAGAGCCAGGAGCATCTAATGAGGAGAAGTAAGGACAGTTACACACCAAAGTCCATGCCTGATGGAAACCAAAATCTAATGCATACTTTAAGAAAGCTCTCTTAATTTGGACTTATGGGAGGAAAACAGGAGGATGCATTTCAATTTAATACTGAATCTTTTGATCAAAGCTTTTAATATATCTGATAATTCTTCTAAGGGACTTCAAGAAATAGTTTGCTTTGTTGCCGTGGAAACAATAGCAACAGAAGACTTCCTCTTCCCTTCACTGAGGAAGGGCCAAAGTGGAGGCAGCATGGAAGCAAGGGCCTAATTTTCCTCATCTTTCTAATTGCATTGTGTGGTTGTGCTGAGTCGCTCAGTTGTGTCTGACTCTTTGTGACCCTGTGGACTGTAGCCTGCCAGGCTCCTCTGTCCGTGGGATTTTCCAGGCAAGAATCCTGGAGTGTGTTGCCATTTCCTCCTCCGGGAATCTTCCCACAGGGATTGAACCTGCATCTCCTGTTTCTCCTGCATTGCAGGTGGATTCTTTATCCACGGAACCATCAAGGGAATGTGTTGCTAAAGTACACTGTCCCTATTCTTTTTGCCAGCTTCAGTCAGTCAGTTCAGTCGCTGTCATGTCTGATTCTTTTCGACCCCATGGACTGTAGCATGCCAGGCTTCCCTGTCCATCACCAACTCCTGCAGCTTGCTCAAACTCATGTCCATAAAGTCAGCGATGCCATCCAACCATCTCATCCTTTGTCGTCCCCTTCTCCTCCTGCCCTCAATCTTTCCCAGCATCAGGGTCTTTTCCAATAAGTCAGATCTTTGCATCAGGTGGTCAAAGTATTGGAGTTTCAGCTTCAGCATCAGTCAGATTATAATTTTTTTACTTGTCTGTAGTTCTTAAACAACTACATCACCTTGTTCGATGAACACAACCAGGTCCATCTTATTAATCATTATATTCCCAGTGCTTAAGCAGGTTTTTCTGGGAATGAATGAATGAATATTTAACAGGCCAATACTGTGCCATATGTTTTTGGAAATGGTGGTGGTGGCTTAGCCTCTGAGTCATGTCTGACTCTTGTGACACCATGAAATGTAGCCCGTCAGGCTCCTCTGTCCATGGGATTTCCCAGGCAAGAATACTGGAGTGGGTTGCCATTTCCTACTCCAGGGGATCTTCCTGACCCAGGGATTGAACTCTTATCTCCTTCTTGGCAGGCAGATTCTTTACCTCTGAGCCATCAGGGAAGTCCTGTATTTGGAAATAGCCACCTGTTATTTCCTACTTGTCCTTCACAATCCAACTTAAATATCATCTTTTGTATAAAAAGATCCTCAACTTGCTCAGAAAGAATCAGAAATTGCTCTTCTGGGCTGCTTTTCCACTTTGTATTAATATAAGCCATGCTTATAGCCACCAGATTATTCAGGCATCTTTGTTCTACCATTTAACATCGAGAAGAATAGAACAAAAGTATAATTTGATCTGACAACAAAGGAATGATGCAATAATACAAGTTGAGTGCAGAAGGGCAGAATAAATGGCTTGGAGCTATCATAAGCAAAAAAATCCAACAAAACAAGAAAATACAGTGTGTAAAGATTAAAAAAAAAGAATAATTGTCAAATATAAGCCGTGCTGAGTCTGAATGCAGAATTCAGAAGTCACCCTATAAATCTAGAAAGCTAGCAATTCAGATCCAGCCCCAGTTTCTATTCAACTTGCTTTTCTCTGGAGTCACTGGGTTGCATGGTGTCTGAGAACGACTCTGAGGAGAATCTCTTTCATGTTTGTGTCGATGTATGTTTATGTGTACAGCGGGCAGTACCGTTTAGGTGGGACAGCCAGGAACTATCCCCTCAAAAACATTTTCAAAATAATCATAAAAACTCTCCTGGGATCCACTCAGCTGTTCTTATTTGTGGTTGGAACAATGGACCTTCTCAAAACAGATTTTATCAGCTGCCCTACTCACAGCAGGTATGGGGACATGTCTAAATTATTTGGGGGGAAGCGGGAGCTACCCAGTCCAATCCCGGTAGGACTGGCTAAACCGAGAAATAGTCCATTGTGAGCAACTACAGTAAGGCTCACCTCCCTCAGCCCTGGCAGGGCAAGGGCTTGCCCAGCCCCCTGCCAGACAGCGTCTTAGAAAGGCGAAAGGAATTCGGTATTATCAATGTGCTGGTTTATCAGATATGAATTCATTTGTTTTTCTCGAAATGACTTATCAGCCTGCGCAGAGCTGGCTGACCAACGTGTGAATTGTGCTCCCACCTCGGGCTTCTGAGTTCCTCAGAACCCAAGAATGTTTTATCTCTCTGTTTGGTTCCCCTGTTTGTGGGTTTTTTTTTTTAACTTCTTACCTATTGAGGTGCATTTCTGGGTCAGGATTTCTGTAAAGACACTAGGAAATTAGTGCTGCTGCAGGAAATGCCCAGCGTAGGCTGTCCGGGGGCCAGGGTTTCGGGTAGCAAGTCAGCTCTCGTGGGAAAAGAGCGGACAGTAGGAAGTAAGATGGATTGCCTGGAGTTGGCTCCTGGGCTGAGCCTCGGGGTCCTTCTTTGTGGGACCAATACCCCCCTCCCCTTCTCTGTGCACAATGGAAAATGTCTAACAGAAAAGACTGCAGCCTGTGTGCCAAACCAACACACCAGGAAAAAAAGGGAGCTTCCTTCAGCCTAATCCCATTACCTGCCTCACCTTACCTCTGGGGGTCCTGCATGTCCCACAGGGCTTGACATGGAGCAGTCTGACCAGGGCTTGTCCCTTCCAGACTCTTTGACGTCTGTCATCGGTTCACCTTGTTCTGTGTTTCCAAGACATCCTCTCACCTTACACCTTTCTGGGCCCCAAGGTCAATCTGTAGAAGTCGTCACCGTGACCTGCACACAGATGTGTGAGGGGAGGCTTCATTCAGAAAAGCCTGACTTGTTTCCAACCCCTTGAACAAGGGCTTCCCAGGTGGCGCCAGTGGTAAAGAACCCACTTGCTATGCAGGAGACATAAGGGACGCAGGTTCAATTGCTGAGTCGGGAAGGTCCCCTGGAGGGGGAAATGGCAACCCACTCCAGTATTCTTGCAGGGAGAATCCCATGGACAGAGAGGAGCCTAGCGGGCTATAGTCCATGGGGTCACAAAGAGTCGGGCACAACTGAAGCAACTTAGCATGTGAGCACAATTTAAAGTTCCAGAAATCTCTCTACAGGTGAAATAAATGATAAGGGCTGCCAATTTAGATTGCTTACTAGAAACATTTAGCGGTTAGAGGAGAAATAGAAGTCCTTCATTTTTGTGGTTCTTGCTTTAGTCTACATCGTTGTAATTCTACATTCCTTTTTGTATTTCTAAGACTTACATTTGCACAAACATGACACATCTCCTGCGAGGGAGACCTGAAATTGAACCTGAGAGGAGATTGTCAGAAATTGTTGTTACCCACAGAAACTCTTTCTCACCAGCATGGCCCCTGTGGTTTGCAGCAACAATGTTGGTGAGGGTCATAGAATTACAAGGACGACTCTGAGGCCAAGGCTAGACGCGCACTATCTAAGCAAGTTTATTCAGCCTTTCTTATGAAAACTTCCCAAGGAAGTGACTCCACAGACCTCCATAATGAGGTCTTACTGGAGTGTGGTGTCTGAGAATGGCAGTGAAGCGAGGAATTCAGAGTCAAGGTCAGGACTAGCGAGTGGGACACCTGGGTAGGAGTGTCCTCTTGGTTTAAAGCCAGCAGGAGCCAGGTGTGGGAACTCAGGTGGTCAAAGTCAACGGCCTACAGCAGTTCTGAGAGGTCAGAACAGGAAAGAAAGGCAGGGATCCGAGGTCATCAGTCACAGATTATTGGGAGGACAGGGAGCTGAGGTTCAGGCAGGGGAAATGCTGAAAAGCTAAGAAGAAAGTCAGGTAAGACCACCTGCCAGTAGATAATGCCGATATAACTGATGCTTAGACAGGGTCAAGCACAAACAGGGGTTGCCTGTATGGCCTGGGTGTGCGACTCTGGTTAGCATGTTCAGGGGAGCTATTTCCCTGGAACTACCTGGTGAAGACAAGGACCCTAACTTTAGGCATTCTTACAAGCATCAAACCTCTCCAGAAATACAAAAACCACCTCACCTCCTTCAGCCTCTGTTTCCATTTCTCTAAACTACCGAAGTCATTAACACCAAATCCTGTCCTGATTAGATTTTTCTAGAATGGCTGCTATCCAAGTTCACGACACCCTCTTAGTCCATGAAACTGTGAAACTGAAAAACTCAACAGGGAAGATACCAAGTTCTCTTAGCTGCAGCCAAGCTCCCCACCCCCACCTTAAAATTCGGAATCAATTTGTTTTCTTGAAGTTCATTTTTAAAACAAGCTACATTTCTAGGAAGGGCAAGGTGCTTCCTCTGCAAACCCAGCCAAACTTAAGTAGTCTCTTCTGACTTGGAGGTTGAAAAACCATCAGTGTAGATTTAGGAAAAAGCATGGGCCTTTATAAACCATATTTTAAAAATATATTTTAACATGTGATAATTCTCTACACAGCCAAAAATTAAATTTGCTATTGGTTTTTGCTACTTCCTGAAAAGGGGTAAAAATGAAGAAAAAAATCCTGCATGTGGCTTTCAGCCACTAAAATATAAAGAAATCTCAGTTATTTTGTATATGTTTTGATCAAAGGAGAGATACGTGTTGTGTTAAAGAATTCAATGACTTTTTCCTGTGAGGTTTTAAAGTCCTTGAAAATAATTTAGAGGCTTTCTACATGACTCAGGATAAATGTGGAGACCTTGGAAAACACTGGTAATTAGTGCTGCCGGAGGCTGTCCAGGGGCCAGTGTGTCGGGCAGGATTTCTGGTCTCATAGGAAAACACTGGACAATTAGAAGTGAGATGAATTGCCTGAAGATGGCTCCCGAGGCTGAGTGTCTGGGGCCCTTCCTCCTGAAGCCATTGTCTCATTGTGTTTTGGCTGTCTCTGGGCACCAGCTTGAAGACAGGGCCAGGGCCAGCTGTCTCGCGTGCTAAGCCAACATAGAATCAATCACTATGCCCTAATTCTCACGTTCATTGGAGCATTCGTCACTCTTACGGCACTTCTTTCTATGTCTGTCCTTAACTTGTGTCTCTCACATCACTCCGTGCTTCTGGAAGTATCTGGTAACTGGGTTAGTTCTATTATGTAGAGTTCAATGTTGTCTACAGGATAAAACTGAAACCTCTTCCTTTGGCATTCTAGGCCTGCTTCCTCTGCTAAACTAATCTCACTGTGTATGTACCACACAAACTAATTGCTATACCCGGAACACATCCAATATATCTCCATACCTGGGTCTTTACTCCTATCTCTACCCAGCTGCTGCTGCTGCTGCTGCTGCTGCTAGTCACTTCAGTCGTGTCTGACTCTGTGCGACCCCACAGACGGCAGCCCACCAGGCTCCCCTGTCCCCGGGATTCCATCTTCTCCAGTTACTGAAATCCCACTCATTTCTCAATACATAGATTAAATCCAACTTCCACCAGGAAATCTATTCAGAAGTTCATGAGAACTTATCATCTATGTCCCACCTGCTGGGCATTTATTGTCCCATGTTAATGTTTCAACTAAATTGTATATTGTTTCCTCACCTACATATTAAGGTTCTTAGGGACAGAGACTAGGTCTGAATTTTTAAATCAACCTTTCATTTATCAGCTGAGCTATTCACCTATCTAAGAAGCTTTTACTGAGCATCTAATACGGGCAAGCGGCATGTTGTAAGGAAAGAAAGATCCATTAGATATAGCCCTTAATTTCAAGGGTCTTCAAATGAATAAGAGAGCTCTTTCCATATAACAAAGTTAAAAACCTAACAAAGATTATTGATTGATGACCATTGAAAGAAGTTGTATTTCATGATTAACAAAGAATGTAGAAGTATCTTGCATCAGAATCATAGAGACAAGATCCCATTTTTGAAATTTAATACATGTATGACATCATAAAAGATTAATTTCGGCCAACCCAGCAAGACGATCAAAAGAGACTGTGTATCCTGTAACTAGTGTCTCTACCTGGGAACAGTCAGAAATAAGTGAAGCCTGTTAGCAGGGCATTGAGAACTTGACATACTTGTTCTGTAAGAGCTGCTGAAAGATGAGGTGCTTGGCAGGAACCTCTTCAGGGCAGAAGGAAAGCAACTGCTTGGCTCCTGTTTGCAGTATCTCAGTTGTGTCCTGGAAATGTGTGACCTCAGGAATGTCCTGTGAGATGATAACTGGGGCACAACCTCTGTCCTGAAGGCCTTCCTTGCTGATAAAACAGTGGTAAGAACAGGGCAGAGGAAATAACTTAGAAGCACCATCGGCCCCATGGGTTCTGATTTCCTCCGTTACCTTGAGGCCAGAATTAGCTTGATTCCTAAGAGAAGAGAATATCAGTGCTGTCAGCTCCCTTAAAAATGAACATTTTCTGAGAAGATTGGTAATAACTCTGATTGTATTTCTGCAGATGGTCTTTACTTATGATAAAACCCTGCTTTTTGATCATCCCCTCAGTCCTCTCCCCTTCCAAAAGGTAGATTATTCCATACTGATACAAAGGAAAGGAAAGGAAAGTCACTCAGTCGTGTCCGACTCTTTGCGACCCCAAGATTATTCCATAGGAATGAAATTGTTCCCAATACTCACGGCTTTCTGAAGTCGATGTTACCCTAACACTGCATCTCTTCTCTACTGCTTTCCCTAACATGTGTTTTTCCCTCAGTGGGGTCACATTGCTTCCTAGATTATCCCATGGCATCTCTACAATTTAATTTTTCCAAAAATCTGGTGTCCTGATGATGCTTCGGGTATTTTCCTTCTAGTTCCTTTACTTGGGCAATAGAAAATCAATAAAATCATTCCTTTGAATTCCAATTCTGCATCCATGAACTTACCTTCTGTAAGGACTCTGAGTAGAAAATGCTTAGAAAGGATCTGAGCATTTTTTAAAATAAATATTCTAAGAAACAAATATATTGAAAGAGAATTCTTCTAAATATATTTCTTGGAATTTTAAAAATACGTAGGTCTCCCATGTTAAATACTGTATTTGCTGAAAGCCCAAATTATTTCTGGTGAAATCCTTTGTTCTCATCTCAAATATGATGCATCAAAACAACAGTATTGATCCCTTCCAAGGAGTCCTAGTCCTTGAGTGAACCAAACCTCCCTTTCCATATATTATAAAACTATAATTGTTATATTGTATTATAGTTAAATAATCCCCTGGAGGAAGGCATGGCAACACACTCCAGTATTCTTGCCTGGGGAATCCCATGGACAGAGAAGCCTGGCGGGCTATAGTCCATGGGGTCACAAAGAGTCTGACATGACTGAAGCTACTTAGGGCGCACGCACTGTTAAATGATAATTAAAATGTCATTGAACTAACTTTAAGGGCAACGAACTATATATATGTGTGTGTGTGTGTGTGTGTGTGTGTGTGTATTTATTTATTCAACAAACATTTATTAAGACTCAGTATGTGCCAATGTCTAGGCATTTGAGATAAATTAAAAGTTCTGCCCTAATGGAATTTACTTTGCCCTAGAGGAGGATAGACATAAAACAGATAAATAAGATAGTATATTGGATGGTGATAAGTGTCTAGGAGATAAATAAAGCAAGAGAAAAGGATGGGAGCAAATCTGGTTGGTTGATGAAGGCCTCACTAAGAACGTGATAACTGAGAAAAGACCCAACTAGGTCAACGCATTAACTATGTGAAAATCCTGAAGCGACGAAAGCCCGAGGGAGGAGCTGCCTGCCACAAGTGAAGAGCAAGGGGCCAGTGAGGGTGCAGCAGAGTCCAGGAAGGTGAGGAGAACTGTGGTTGATGAGGCGAGAAGGGAGAGTGGTGGGATGTAATCGGCACGGCTTTGATGGCCTTTGGGGGTGTCAAGCTGGGAAGGCAGCAGGAAGTGTGGAACAGAGGTCTCTGCTCGGCCTTGGTTGGTGTTCAGTCATGTCTGACTCTTCATTTCATGGTATTGCAAGGTTGAGATGAAGTTGGCCTGACTGGCATTTCCCACTTAGAGAGGAAAAGCAAAATGGAGATCCCACTGAAATTAGAAGACATTCTAAAGAGAAAAATCAAGGGAAAGAAGACAAAGAAAATTCCTTTTTACTTATTGTACAACAATTTTTAAATGTTCCTAATATAAGTTTGTGTGAGAGCATCCTGCTATTTCTTCTTCATCTCAAAGACCCCACTTCTAACATCTCTTTTGGCCATTTATTCCTATTTATACAAAAAGTACTAAACAAATCCATCTATATATGCACAGTTCATTATTTTAAAAATATACATTTATATCTACATCACTGTGACTATAAAGTATAAATTTTAAAGGAATAAAATTAAAATCAAATATATTCTTAAAGTAATTTTTATTTCTTATTGGTACTACTTTGTTATATTTTGTTCTCTATTTATTAATAGTACCAAATAGTTTTTCGTTGTTGTTTAGTCACTAAATCGGAGAAGGCGATGGCACCCCACTTCAGTACTCTTCCTGGAAAATCCCATGGACGGAGGAGCCTGGTAGGCTGCAGTCCATGGGGTCGTGAAGAGTCGGACACAGCAGAGCGACTCCACTTTCACTTTTCACTTTCATGCATTGGAGAAGGAAATGGCAACCCACTCCAGTGTTCTTGCCTGGAGAATCCCAGGGATGGGGGAACCTGGTGGGCTGCCATCTATGGGGTCGCACAGAGTCTGACACAACTGAAGCGACTTAGCAGCAGCAGTCACTAAATCTTGTCTGACTCTTTTGTGACCCCGTGGACTGTAGGCCTCCAGTTTCCTCTGTCCATGGGCTTTCTCCAGAAAGAATATTGGATTGTGTTGCCATTTCCTTCACTGGGGTTGGGGGGCAGGTAGTCTTCTTGACCCAGGGATGCAACCTGCATCTCCTGCATTGGCAGGTGGGTTCTTTACCACTGAGCCACCAGGGAAGCCCCTACCAAATAATTTTTAGCTTCCACTTAAAATATTATTAATAATGTTTGAATTTTTTAAAAACATCTTTCTAATTGCAATGGTTGATACAAACTGAGGTTGAGGGCTGAAGTCCAGAAGCAGAGCTGGCCTAGAATGGAGGCCAGCCTTTAACATCCAGGCCTGGCTCCCAGTGGGGTGAGAGGCATGGTGAGTGAGGTTGGTGGGGCGGGGGTGAGGGGGGTGCTGTTAAGGCAGTGTGAGATGAGACACTCCAGGTACCTTTCAGACTGCTCTGTGCAAGAAGGAACTGGACTAGAGAACTAAAAGGGACCATTAAAAAAACAAAACTGGGAACTGCCGTGCCAACTGCTGAGAGAACAAGGAGAAACTAAGAACTCAAAACAGCTTGGTGTCCCAGGAACAAAATATGAGGGTGTTACCCGTCCAGTTCAGTGAGCTGAACAGAAAATGAACCGAAAAGCAGTGCGGGTCATGGCGACATGGCTGAGAGAGAACGCCAGGAGTGAGGGAGCCCTGGGGGAAGCGGAAGACCAGAGACCAGCAGGAAGGGGCGGGGAAAGGCGGCCATCTTTAAAGGTAGACGGACACGGAAACGCCTCCGAGGAAAGTTCTCTAAGGAGCCTGGGCTTCCGGTGACCTGCTAGCAGGCACGAAACTGTAGATTTCTGTTCTATGGCTGCTATTTATCAGCTGTTGTGGCTTAGGAAACTTCTTCAATAAGGGTTTTCTGTGAGAAAAGTTACTCTGGCTTTTCAGAAGAACTAGTAGAGAAACTTGATGAGTCTGTAAACTTCTCTCTCTTTCCTTCTTAATTTAAATGTAGGATGGAAGCAGATACCACCTTTAGTCTAGCCTAGATTTCAGAACTCTGGAGACAGTCTAGCATGGGGGTTAGAAGCATGCATGTATCTTGGGGCCAACAGACCCAAGTTCAAACTATTCACCAGACCTGAGATTGAGGCCCGGGTTATCTCGCTAATCTTCAGTTTTCTCAACAGTAGAATGGAAATTGTAATGGCATACAACTCTTAAAATAATTGGAAACTCTAAATGATAAAATACCCTCAGTAAACCTAGGATATTAACCATGTGGATCATACAAAACACCAGTAAATTGAAAGGAGGCAGCCCAGATAAGGAATAAATGTACAAGTATGGCAAAACAGACTTTAAACAGTGCCAAGTAAGGACAGCCCCAGAAAGTTAACGATGCAGACTGAGTGAGCTAGGAACCTGGGAATCTATGCTGCTGGTTCTCTATACACAGCAAAAGATCCACTGTACTCATTAAGCATCCATCTTAATGGTCTCCAGGGCAGACTCCTAAAATGCTCTTCCTCTTTTCAACACTTCAACTAAAGCAGTCACAAATAGGCTCTAGTATAAGGAGGAGGCATAGAGCACAAAATATGTTTGGGGAAGAACAGAATTCACCCACTGCCAGCCCCTGAACTAGTACACGCTGAGAGTGCCCACAGGTTTGTGCATATCTGTGCTCTTAAGTACATAACCTTCGTGTGTGTGTGTGTGTGTGTGTGTGTGTGTGTGTGTGTTGGTGGGAGGTAAGCATATTTCAGAAAGCATCTTTAATAATATTGTTTTATAACCTGGAATAATCAGGGAAACGTAATCCCTGATGAAGGTAAAATAGGATTTTATAATCTCCACAGGACAATCTTAGACTCCCTCTGATAGGTTAAAAATTAATAACTAGGGGGCTTTCCTGGTGGTCCAGTGGTTAAGAATCTGCCTGCCAATGCAGGAGACATCTGCCAACGCAGGTTCGATCCCCAGCCCGGGAAGATTCCACATGCTGCCCATGGGCCACAGCTACCAAAGCCCATGCGCCTAGAACCTGTGCTCCACAATGAGAAGCCCACACCCAACTAGAGAGCAACTCCCACTTGCTGCAACTAGAGAAATCCTGCAAGCAGCAATGAAGACCCAGGCACCATAAATAAATTAATTAATAAAAAATAAATGTAAATGATGGATCTTAAAAAAAAATAATAACTCAGTGGATAAGAATAGCTGTGAACTTCCAGGGAACGGAGGAAATACCAGCAAGTAGATGAATTCCCTATAATTTATGAATTCAAGACAGAAATCTGAGTTATTAATAGTTTCCATTAGAATTCAATTTTCCACGGTTCTCTAAACTTTGAAGAATTTACGATGCTGGTTTCACAATGTTTCATTTCGCTGTTATTACCATCAGTTTACATTTGTGTTTTGTTGTGAGTACGTTTATTTTCTGAGCCCCTACTTAGAGTGAAAATGGCGTTAATAATTTCCCAAAGACTTGTCCTCTCATGGAGCAGTGTGTGTGTATGTGTGAAAGAAAGACGAGGTGCTGGCTGTTTTTTCAAGACTCCAGTTTAACTCTGTATGCATAGGTTATAATGAATATACAAAGCTGTATGTACTTTGTTAAAATAAATTTGAAGGGGATCAATGGAAAAACATTCCGAATTTTACTGGAGTCTTAAAAATACATATTAGTTTCCATTGTACAGGGAGCTCCTGCTTCTTACTATCTGCCTTTCTTGTGAATTCTCAAACCTGATAAAAATCAGAAGCTTGTGATTCTCAAGGGTCCCCCCCACCCCAGGACAAATGGACAGGTCCTGAAAGAAACCAAGAGAGGATTTTTATAAAATTCAGAGTACATTTAAAATAATTAAAAATAGGATTTTTGGAGAACTAGACGTGTAGAGAATAATTATTTTGCCCAATGGTAGAAACAGAGACCAAGACGAGACTTAAACATGTCATTGTGCTTGGTCCAGTACTACAGATCATAAACATCTGCTGCTTGCAGAAAACATGAGATGAGCCCCTCACATGTTGCTACAGTTTACAAGAGCTCCCTTCTTATTTATCATTTCTGAAAAAGGATTATGTTGACCAAAGTGAGAAGTAGGCAGTGCTACAAAAGCTAAAGAGAGGATTAAGATGATTTGAAACTTAGATGCCTAGAATTTTTATATTCTATACAAATTTAAATAAAAATAAGAGTCACCACACTTGGAGCTCCACGAAATACTGGTGCTGAGGATGAAGGCGAAAGTAGTATTGTGTTGTTTCCGATTCCAGCATATGAACACTTGCAACGTTATTGTCTCTACTTACAGTGGACACCATTAAAATTCTGACCTCAGCATCCAAGCCCCCAGGAGAAGGCATGGTTGAATAAAGGCTTTTTTATGAAAATACAGGAATTTCCTAATTATGTTCGTTATTTTATCTCAACACCTGGGAAATGACCCTAACCTAAACAAATTGGTAAAAGGAGCCAACAAGCAACTGCTGTTGGCAGGAAAGTGACGCTGATTACAAAATTCAGACCTGGATTTCGGCGGTGAATTTGGACACGCCCACAAGGAAAGTAGGGCTTCCCTTGTGGCTCAGCTGGTAAAGAATCCGCCTGCAATGCAGGAGACCTGGGTTCGATCCCTGGGATGGGAAGATCCCCTGGAGAAGGCACAGGCTACCCACTCCAGTATTCTGGCCTGGAGAACTCCATGGATTGTATAGTCCATGGGGTTGCAATGAGTCAAATATGGCTGAGCAACTTTTCGCTGTTCACAAGGAAACTGGGGAGGGGAAGGGAAAGGGACATTACCATTGGAGGTCTGGCTCCTGGAATGATTCGGGTGTCCCATCCCCAGGCCAGACCAGCCTGGCGAGCTGCACGAAGAGAAGGATGCCCCAGTCATGGACAAAACTCTATCAGCTGGATGGCATGAAGCCACAGCCCTTGCTGCGGCCAGCTCAGCACTTCAGGAAAGGTTCTGCGACGTGCGGTGATGCTGAGAGCAAGAGCCAGGGTACACTGGTCTACCTCCAGCTGCTTTGTTCAAACAGACTGGGGAGGCTTTCCAGATGTGCAGAAAGCTGGTTATGCTTCACACAGAGAACTCTTTACGTCTTCGTAGCTCATTCATGAAGACCCCCTCAGAGAGAGGAGGAAGGCCCGGATCCTTCAACACTCTTATAAGACATGCATCCATGTCTTATACGGACACTATGTGTCTGTATCTTGTAAGCATCCCCAACAGCCTCCTTTGATGTCTGTCTGGCATGACGACAAGTTTAAGAGAGACAGAAAGCACTCCAAATGTTGGACCTGAAAGGACGCTTGTCCTGAAAGACAAGAGAAGAGTGGAGACCAAGGTGTCGGCCCGCCTCTTCCACAGGGTCCTTTCCTAGAGGCACAGGGCAAATGTTGGTGGACAAAATGCCTAGGAGCTTTAGGTGGCGGAGGAACAGGGAATCCCTGAAAGAGAAAGAAGCTGGCTGGCGTGGAAAGAAGACAGCGATGACATCAGTTTTGCATTTTGGAACCTCCGCCTCAGCAAGCAGAAGTGTGTACATCCTTTTGCAGAATTTGCATGAAAAAATGGCAACTGAACATGTGAAGACAGAAACCACCCATCTCAGCCCCACAATACCGTCTCCATTTGGCAAGGGTCTGCATCAGGGTGCCTGCCCAGCTATGCTCAAGGCTCACAACCTGCTTTGCAAATCAGTGACTTTCCCAGCGTCTTGTCAGCCAAGTGGAGTCCTACGTTCTCTTCCCTAAGTAACAAATCATCTCCAAACTTTTGCTAACCTTAAAGAGCTTACGGTTTACTTAAGAGTACAAATGTGCACCCAAATCCGGCAGACTATCACAGGTGTTATGACAGAGAACCGTGGCTCTTTAACCCAGATCCTAATGTGAACTCCAGACTTCGATATTCAGCTTTCTACGTGAGATCTTCACTGAGACACTGAGTGTGCAGCTCAAGTTTACTACGCTCCTCATTCCCTCCCAGAGCTGCTCCTCCTGCTGGATTCCACATGGCAGGAAATAGCAACCCCAGCCTCCCCAGTCGCTCAACCTAAAACTTTGAAATCATTTTTAATTTGCTCTCTCTCTCGCACTATCCACCTCCCTCACAGCTAACCTCTTAATAGATCTGTGGACTCTATTTTCAGAATGCATCCTAAATTCCAGCACTTCTCAGCACGTCCATTGCTGGAACCCAGGTAGACATCACCATGATCTTTTTCTGGTTCCTGCGACACCCTGTATCTGGCTTCTTTGTTTCTACCTTAGCTCTCAGCACAGATCCACGGTGATCCTCTTAAAACATGTCAAATCACGTTAGTGTTACACTTGAAACCCCGACAGTTTCACCATCAGGTCCAGTTTTTCACATATTATCCCCATACAGTGGAGATAGAATACTAACATTCAGTGGATTAGGTAATACTCGGTTCATTAAAAGAGCCGCATAACCATTTCATCTCCCATGATCAGGCATAAACTGGAATTGCTTTTTAAATGAAGATTTGTTGCCAGAGAAGGATACACACATGTTCAGTCCCTTCAGTTGTGTCTGACTGTGTGTGACCCCATGGCCTGTAGCCCACCAGGCTCCTCTGTCCATGGGATTCTCCAGGCTAGAATACTGAAGTGGGTTGCCATTTCCTCCTCCACAGGATCTGAAGTGAGGGAAAATCTCCAACGTACTTAAGGGAAAAAATTTTACAAAATGTAACCTTGGGGCTTCCCTAGTGGTCCAGTGGTTAAGAATCCGCCTTGTAATGCAAGGGACACCTATTTGATCCCTGGTCATGGAAGATCCCCGGAGAAGGCAATGGCACCCCATTCCAGTACTCTTGCCTGGAAAATCCCATGGACGGAGGAGCCTGGTAGGCTACAGTCCATGGGTTCGCTAAGTGTTGGACACGACTGAGCGACTTCACTTTCACTTTTCATTTTCATGTATTGGAGAAGGAAATGGCAACCCACTCCAGTGTTCTTGCCTGGAGAATCCCAGGGACACGGGAGCCTGGTGGGCTGCCGTCTATGGGGTCACATAGAGTCGGACATGACTGAAGCGACTTAGCAGCAGCAGCAGCGTGGAAGATCCCACATACCGTGGAGGAACTAAGCCTGTGCACCACAAGTACTGAGCTCACCCTCTGCAACTACTGAAGCCCATGAGCCTAGAGCCCGTGTTCTGCAATAAGAGAGGCCACCACAATGAGAAGCCCACACCCTGCAATTAAAGAGCAGCTCCCACTCACCGAAACTAGAGAAAAACTGCATGTTCAGCAGCAAAGACCCACCACAGCCAATAAATAAATAAATAAACCTTAAAAAAAAAAGTCACCCTAGATTTCCAGACTGCATTAAGCTATGATTTAAAAGCAAGTGAAAAATGAAGAAATTTTCTTTTGTAAGTAGATACAGTGACTAAGGGAGGATGGACCCTTGTTCATTAAACAAGGAAAGAAAAGAGTGAACACTAAAGGAAATAGTAAGCTCCAAAGGCAACAGAGTGGCATAAAATCATGGCAAGTATAAGGAAATGCTCAATGGAAACATAAATAATGTTGGCAACACTTTTTTCTTTTGTATTTAAAATGCACTGAACCTAAGACATACATCGGGCCTCCCTGGTGGCTCAGATGGTAAAGAATCTGCCTGCAGGGCTGGAGACTCAGATTTCAATGCCTGCAGTGTGGGAGACCCCAATTCAATTCAATTCCAGGGGTCAGGAAGATCCCCTGGAGAGGGCAATGGCTACCCACTCCAGTATTCTTGCCTGGAGAATTCCACGGACGGTGGAGCCTGGCAAGCTATAGTCCGTGTTGTTGAAAAGAGTTGGGCATGACTGAGTGGCTAAACAATTGAGGGGGAAAAGTTAGAGCATGCCTCAGAAGCTTCTGTTCTTTAGGGAGGAGTGTAAGGATACTGAGTAATGGTTTGTTTTGCCTTGTGTGGCCTTTTTTGCATACATGACAACGTTTATTTTATTTACGAAAATTGCATGTGTTTAAGATGTACAACGTGATTTGATACACATATGCATAATGAAATAATTATCAAGGTAATTAACATTGGTATCTTTTTTGTATGTGATGAGAGCACCTGAGATCTACTCTCAGTAAATGTTCGGCATTCAATGAGATATTATTTACTATAGTCTCCAGGCTGTACATGATATCTCTAGACTTACTCCTCCTACATAAGTGCCACCTTCTACCCTTTGATCAACATCCCTCCATTTCCCCTGCTTCCCAGTCTCTGGTAACCACCATTCTACTCTCTGCTTCTATGTATTAAGTTTCTTTAGATTGCACATGCAGATGAGATAATGCAGCCTTTTGTCTTTCTGTGTCTGGTTAATTTCATTTAGCCTAACATCTTCCAGAATTCATCCATGTTGTTGTAAATGGCATAATATCCATTTTGAAGGCTGAATAATATTCCATGGTATAAATGCGGCACAGTTTCTTTATCCATTTATCTGTCATTGGACACAGACTATTTCCCAATCTTGGCTATTGTGAATAATGCTGCAATGCACATGAGGGCATGAGAGTGGAGATGTCTCTTTAAGATGCTAATTTCATTTCCTTTTGGTATATATCCAGAAGAGGGACTGCTGGACCATATCGTAGTTCTATATTTAGCTTTCTGAGGAATCTCCATTGTTTTCCATAATTGCTACAACAATTTAAATTCCTACCAGCATACAAGATTCCATTTTCCTTCACATACTCACCAATACTTTTTTTTTACTTCATTAGAAAATTAAACTAAGCATGGAGGTAAGATTTAAGAATGACCATTGACAGGATTAGATTATAAAAATTAAAATATCTTTTCTTCATGTTGGTGAATAGTTATGGAGAGAAAAGCTCCTTGGAGGTAGTTAGAATGGTTCTTGTTGTAACAATTAACAATAAAAGCATTAGTATAACAAAGATCAAAGTAAATTTAAAAATTAAAGGGAGAGAATTAAGCAGTAGAGGTGAAACTGTAATGAGTTTGTAAATAAGAGAAAAACAAAACGAAAACTAAAAACAGATCAAACAGATAAAATGTCATAAGTAGGTAAAAATAATAATTAAAAGGGATACAGTACAGAGTTAGCTGAAAGACTCTAACTAGAGAGTTGTAAAAATTGCTAGATATCTAATATTTATTGAGTGCCTGTTTTGTCTCAATCACCATATAACAACTCTACATGTGATTACAAAGACATTGTCATTTTATTCTTCATCTCAAGGTGAAAGGGTTTAATATTCCAATATTCAGTGTAATATCTGCTATAGGCTTTTTTTCCTGTAGACATTTTTAAAAATCAGATTAAGGAAATTCTTTTTTATTTCCTGTTTTTAGAGCTTCTGTTAGATGCTTTTTTTCTTATACGTGTTATGATAATCATTGATTTTCTCAGTGCTAATATGGTGGAAAATCCAACTTAGTATGGTATATTATCCTTTACAATATCAATAAAATAAAATAGAGTTTGTTTCACTAAATTTTTAAAGGAACATTACATATATCTTCCTGAGAGCTATTGGTCTATAATAATCCTTTCTTGTAATGTCCTGGTCAGGTTTTAAAACCAATGCTATGCCACGTCTTGAAGAGTGTAAGTGTTCCTTCTTTTGCTTTCCTATCCTTCAAAATGGGATATAATTTCAGAGAGTGATATGTACAGACATTGACTATTCTGTTTGACAGGTTTTGACAACTGTGTGTACCCAAAACACGATATAAACATTGCATCAGTCTAGTAATTCCTCCCCATTTACTCCCACCCAGATGAAGGTTATTTTGTACCCTCAGCATTTGTTATTCTTTATTTCCTCTAACATTTCCATGTTTCCATCTGGAATCCCTTTTTGTTTTGGGTCTGAAGGATTGGACTTAATGCCCTTTAGTTTTTCCTTTGGTGCAGCCTGTTTTTCACTAATTATCCAATTGTTTGCCTGAAAATGTAAGTATTTCACCTTCATTTTTGAAGGAAGTTTTTTTCTGCATGTTAATTTTTTTTCTGAATTTAAATTGGCTATTGTTTTCCTTCAATGCTTGAAAAAATATTGTAGTTATTAAATCATGAGGGAACTGTTGCATCAGTAGACAAATCAATAGAATATAATAGGAAATCTAGATATAAATGCAAAGAGGTAGCTACTGGTAGTATGTGATAAAATTAGTATTTTAAATTCATGAGGAAAAAATACAGGTCATTAAGTTATGATGTTGAAACAACTAGAGAAATTTGGAAAAAGAGTAACATTTCATCCATGCCTTTTACCTTATATCAAAATTAATTCCAGGCTTATCACAGATTTAAACATAAAAATCAAAAGACAATACTAAAAGAAAAGGGAAGATTTAAAATACATACTCCTTAGAGTTAAATTGAAGTTAAATTCAGGCTTAAATTGAAGAAAGTAGGGAAAACCACTAGACCATTCAGGTATGACCTAAATCAAATCCCTTATGATTATACAGTGGAAATGAGAAATAGATTTAAGGGACTAGATCTGATAGATAGAGTGCCTGATGAACTATGGATGGAGGTTCATGACATTGTACAGGAGACAGGGATCAAGACCAGCCCCATGGAAAAGAAATGCAAAAAAGCAAAATGGCTGTCTGAGGAGGCCTTACCAATAGCTGTGAAAAGAAGAGAAGCCAAAAGCAAAGGAGGAAAGGAAAGATATAAGCATCTGAATGCAGAGTTCCAAAGAATAGCAAGAAGAGATAAGAAAGCCTTCCTCAGTGACCAAGGCAAAGAAATAGAGGAAAACAACAGAATGGGAAAGACTAGAGATCCCTTCAAGAAAATAAGAGATACCAAGGGAACATTTCATGCAAAGATGGGCTCGATAAAGGAAAGATATGGTATGGACCTAACAGAAGCAGAAGGGATTAAGAAGAGGTGGCAAGAATACACAGAAGAACTGTACAAAGAAGATCTTCATGACCCAGGTAATCACAATGGTGTGATCACTCAACTAGAGCCAGACATCCTAGAATGTGAAGTCAAGTGGGCCTTAGAAAACATCACTATGAACAAAGCTAGTTGAGGTGATGGAATTCCAGTTGAGCTATTTCAAATCCTGAAAGATGATGCTGTGAAAGTGCTGCACTCAATATGCCAGCAAATTTGGACAACTCAGCAGTGGCCACAGGACTGGAAAAGGTCAGTTTTCATTCCAATCCCAAAGAAAGGCAATGCCAAATAATGCTCAAACTACCATACAATTGCACTCATTTCACATGCTAGTAAAGTAATGCTCAAAATTCTCCAAGCCAGGCTTCAGCAGTAAGTGAACCGTGAACTTCCAGATGTTCAAGCTGGTTTTAGAAAAGGCAGAGGACCCAGAGATCAAATTGCCAACATCCACTGGATCATGGAAAAAGCAAGAGAGTTCCAGAAAAACATCTATTTCTGCTTTATTGACTATGCTAAAGCCTTTGACTGTGTGGATCACAATGAACTGTGGGAAATTCTGAAACAGATGGGAATACCAGACCACCTGACTTGCCTCTTGAGAAACCTATATGCAGGTCAGGAAGCAGCAGTTAGAACTGGACATGGAACAACACTCTGGTTCCAAATAGGAAAAGGAGTACATCAAGGCTGTATATTGGCACCCTGCTTATTTAACTTATATGCAGAATACATCATGAGAAACGCTGGGCTGGAAGAAGCACAAGCTGGAATCAAGATTGCCGGGAGGAATATCAATAACCTCAGATATGCAGATGACACCACCCTTATGGCAGAAAGTGAAGAAGAACTAAAAAACCTCTTGATGAAAGTGAAAGAGGAGAGTGAAAAAGTTGGCTTAAAGCTCAACATTCAGAAAACTAAGATCATGGCATCTGGTCCCATCATTTCATGGCAAATAGATGGGGAAACAGTGGAAACAGTGTCAGACTTTATTTTGGGGGGCTCCAAAATCACTACAGATGGTGACTGCAGCCATGAAATTAAAAGACGCTTACTCCTTGGAGGGAAAGTTATGACCAACCTAGATAGCATATTCAAAAGCAGAGACATTACTTTGCCAACAAAAGTCCGTCTAGTCAAGGCTATGGTTTTTCCAGTAGTCATGTATGGATGTAAGAGTTGGACTGTGAAGAAAGCTGAGCGCCGAAGAATTGATGCTTTTGAACTGTGGTGTTGGAGAAGACTCTTGAGAGTCCCTTGGACTGCAAGGAGATCCAACCAGTCCATCCTAAAGGAGATCAGCCCTGGGATTTCTTTGGAAGGAATGATGCTAAAGCTGAAACTCCAGTACTTTGGCCACCTCATGCGAAGAGTTGACTCATTGGAAAAGACACTGATGCTGGGAGGGATTGGGGGCAAGAGGAGAAGGGGACGACAGAGGATGAGATGGCTGGATGGCATCACTGACTCGATGGACCTCAGTTTGAGTGAACTCCGGGAGTTGGTGATGGACAGGGAGGCCTGGTGTGCTGCAATTCATGGGGTCGCAAAGAGTCAGACACAACCGAGCGACTGAACTGAACTGAACTGAACTCCTTAGAGTAAAGAGGGCTAAGCCCAAGTTGCTCAATCGTGTCTGACTCTTTGCAACCCCAGGGACTATACAGTCCATGGAATTCTCCAGGCCAGGATACTGCAGTAGGCAGTCTTTCCCTTCTCCAGGGGATCTTCCCAACCCAGAGATCGAACCCAGGTCTCCCACATTTAGGGCTGATTCTTTACCAACTGAGCCACAAGGGAAGCTCAAAGAGGGCTAAGTATACATCAAAATCCATATTGAATTAGAAGCCATAAAAGAAAATGTCAACAAATTTGAAAAGTTTTGCCTGGTAAATGATGATAAGTTAAAAGTCTCAAAATGCACCAAATTAAGAAATTCAGGGATTTCCCTGGAAGTCCAGTAGTTAAGGCTCCTCATGTCCAATGCAGGGAGTGTGTGGGTTTGATCCCGGGTCAGGGAACTAAGATCCCACATGTTTTGCAGTGTAACCAAAAAATAAAAATAAAAAAAGAAAGAGTACTGGTATTACATGAAGTAAAGAGCTAATTCTCCTAACATAGACTTCCCTGGTGGTCCAGTGGTTAAGACTATGCTTCCAATACAGGGGTCAGGGGTTTGATCCCTGGTCAGGGAGCTAAAATCCCACATGCCATAGAGCCAAGAAAAAAAAATCCTATAAATGAATATGACAAATATCAATAGTTAAATGGAAAAAATATACAAGTAATCAGTCACTGCAGATTCTTTTTTTTAATTTATTTAATTGGAGGATAATTACTTTACAATATTGTATTGGTTTTGCCATACATCAACATTCTTAAACATATGTTGTTTAGAGATTAGGTCATGTCCGACTCTTTGTGACCCCATGGACTGCAGCACACCAGGCTTCCCTGTCCCTCACCACCTCCCGGAGTTTGCTCAAACTCGGGTCCATTGAATCAGTGATGCCATCCAACCATCTCATCCTCTGTCGTCCCCTTCTCCTTCTGCCTTCAATCTTTCCCAGCATCAGGGTCTTTTCCACTGAGTTAGCTGAAAAGATGTTTATCTTCACTTGCAATAACAGGAATGCAAATATAAACTTCACTGACATACCATTTTCAACTTTCTTGTTTACAAGGACCAATTCGTTTACTTACACATAAGCTGGTGAAAATGTCAAGAAATAAGCACTTTTATTGTTTTGGGGAGTATAAACTGGTACAACTTCCGTGGAGGGAATGACTAAGATCATTTTCTCATTCCACAGATATGTATTAGGAATATCATTATGCTATTGGGACCAGGGATGTTCTTAGAGATCTTATATTTAGCTAAGAAAATACTAATTAAGTAAGCAGCTATAATAAAGTAATACATTTAATGAGAGAGCCGTAACTGGATGTCAGGAAGAGTATTCCAAGAGAAACAATGTTTAAGTTGAATCCTGAAAAGAGGATATTAGTTGAAAATACAGATTACTTCTCTACCCTTCTCTGCTTTGCTGTGTGTCAGACAGTCACATCTCCTACACCTCTTATCCTGTGGCTGCAATAAGAAGCCAGGTGGGGAGCCAAAGCAGTTCAGTTCAGTCGCTCAGTCGTGGCTGACACTTTGTGACCCATGGACTGCAGCATGCCAGGCTTCCCTGTCCATCACCAACTCCCAGAGCTTGCTTAAACTCATGTCCATAGAGTCGGTGATGCCATCCAACCATCTCATCCTCTGTCATCCCCTTTTCCTCCCGCCTTCAATCTTTCCCAGCATCAGGGTCTTTTCCAAGAAGTCAGTTATTCACATCAGGTGGCCAAATTATTAGAGTTTCAGCTTCAGTATCAATCCTTCCAATGAATATTCAGGATTGATTTTCTTTAGGATTGACTGGTTTGATCTCTTGCAGTCCAAGGGACTCTCAAGAGTCTTTTCTAGCACCACAGTTCAAAAGCATCAATTCTTCAGCACTCAGCTTTCTTTATAGTCCAACTCTCACAACCATACATGACTATTGGAAAAACCATAGCTTTGACTAGATGGACCTTTGTCAGTAAAGTAATGTCTCTGCTTTTTAATGTGCTGTCTAGGTTGGTCATAGCTTTTCTTCCAAGGAGCAAGCATCTTTTAATTTCATGGCTACAGTCTCCATCTGCAGTGAATTTGAAGCCCCCCCAAAAAAAGTCTCTCACTATTTCCACTGTTTCCCCATCTATATGACATGAAGTGATGAGACCAGATGCCATGATCTTAGTTTTCTGAATGTTGAGTTTTAAGCCACCTTTTTTACTCTCTTCTTTCACTTTCATCAAGAGGCTCTTCAGTTCTTCTTTGCTTTCTGCCATAAAGGTGGTGTCATCTGCATATCTGAGGTTATTGATATTTCTCCTGGCAAATCTTGATTCCAGCTTGTGCTTTATACAGCCCAGCATTTCTCATGATGTACTCTGCATATAAATTAAATAAGCAGAGTGACAATATACAGCCTTGATGTACTCCTTTCCCAACTTGGAACCAGTCTGTTGTTCCATGTCCAGTTCTAACTGTTGCTTCCTGACCTGCATACAGATTTCTCAAAAGGCAGGTCAGGTGGCCTAGTATTCCCATCTTTTGAAAAATTTTCCGCAATTTGTTGTGATTCACACAGTCAAAGGCTTTGACGAAGTCAATAAAACAGAAATAGATGTTTTTCCAGAACTCTCTAGCTTTTTTGATGATCCAGTGGATGCTAGCAATTTGATCTGATTCCTCTGCCTTTTCTAAAACCAGCTTGAACATCTGGAAGTTCAAGGTTCACGTACTGTTGAAGCCTGGCTGGAGAATTTTGAGCATTACTTTGCTAACGTGTGAGATGAGTGCAATTGTATGGTAGTCTGAGCATTATTTGGCATTGCCTTTCTTTGGGATTGGAATGAAAACTGACCTTTTCCAGTCCTGTGGCCACTGCTGAGTTGTCCAAATTTGCTGGCATATTGAGTGCAGCACTTTCACAGCATCATCTTTCAGGATTTGAAATAGCTCAACTGGAATTCCATCACCTCCACTAGCTTTGTTCGTAGTGATGCTTCCTAAGGCCCACTTGACATTGCATTCCAGGATGTCTGGCTCTAGGTGAGAGATCACACCATCATAGTTATCTAGGTCATGAAGTTCTTTTTTATACAGTTCTTCTGTTTATCCTTGTTACCTCTTCTTAATCCCTTCTGCTTCTGTTAGGTCCATACCATTTCTGTCCTTTATTGTGCCCATCTTTGCATGAAATGTTCCTGTGGTATCTCTAATTTTCTTGAAGAGATCTCTAGTCTTTCCCATTCTATTATTTTCCTCTATTTCTTTGCACTGATCGCTGAGGAAGGCTTTCTTATCTCTCCTTGTTATTCTTTGGAACTCTACATTCAAATGGGTATATATTTCCTTTCCTCCTTTGCCTTCAGCTTCTCTTCTTTTCTCAGCTATTTGTAAGGCATCCTCAGACAACAATTTTGCCTTTTTTCATTTCTTTTTCTTCAGGATGGTCTTGATCACTGCCTCCTGTATAATGTCATGAACCCATAGTTCTTCAGGAACTCTGTGTATCAGATCTAATCCCATGAATCTATTTGTCACTTCCACTGTGTAATTGTAAGGGACTTAATTAAGGTCATACCTGATGGTCTAGTGGTTTTCCCTACTTTCTTCAAGTCTGAATTTTGCAATAAGGAGTTCATGATCTGAGCCACAATCAGCTCCCGGGCTTGTTTTTGCTGACTGCTTCTCCATTTTTGGCTGCAAAGAACAGAATCTATGTGATTTTGGTATTGACCATCTGATGATGTCCATGTATAGAGTCTTCTCTTGTGTTGTTGGAAGAGGGTGTTTGCTATGACCAGCACGTACTCTTGGCAAAACTCTGTTAGCCTTTGCCCTGCTTCATTTGTACTCCAAGGCCAAATTTGCCTGTTACTCCAGGTATCTCTCGAATTCCTACTTTTACATTCCAGTCCCCAGATGGCAAGGAGAGAGGGAAAAAGCTTGATATTTGCCCCCACCTCCTTTTTCTTTCATAAGTTTCCAAGCAAGAGCTGCCTCTCCTCCATAGCTCCAGGTCTCACAAGATGTCTCCTCTCTCAGCTTCTGCTCATATTTTAGCATCTGCTTGGTTTCTGAGATCAAAGAATAGCATCTTCTCCTTTGGTTGCCTCCAGGCATAAGGATGGTAACTATTTCTTCTTCTTGGCAGCCTCTGACTTGTGTCACCTCCTCTGCTTGCTTCCTCAGTTCTTCCACCATGTCTGTGACCAATTCCCTATATTAAATTTCTTTCTGTCTGAAACTTCAGTGGTTTTTCATTTCCCTGAGTGGACCTTGACTGGTATACAAGAGAAGGAGGGCTACTGCTGCAAAGAGGATACACAACACCATAAAAGTAAGTCTAGATAGAGGAATAGAAAAAGAGAAATAGGATGGAGGGAGGGGTGGGAAAAGAGAAGTGATATGATTCAAAGTCAAGTTTTTCAGGTGGGATTTTCTTTTTTTTCAGGAGTATCACCCTAGGGGGTAGACGGGAAGACAGGGTCCAGTCCGTGGACTGCAGTGGTCATTTAGGCAAATAATGATGGTAGCGTGAAAGGAGATGGTAGCAGTGGAGATCGGGCATGAATGGGCCTGAAGAACACAGTAAGCCCCCTACGTACGAACCTTCAGGTTTCAAGCTCTCAAAGACACAAACGTGCATCTGCACGTCCGATCATGTGAGTTCACGTGTCTGGTGTACACTGTCGAGTGTGTGCGTCCTCTGCAAGTCGCTGTGCTTTTGTGTACTTTACTGAACAGTGCTGTGTATAGCTCAGTAGTGCAGTGTCTTTATTTCAAGCCCAGGATGTCCAGAAGCAAGGGGAAAAGCAGCTGTGATGTAGCTGATACCAGTGTACTTTTTCAAGATACAGTACTGTTAGATTTAAAATGTCTTCTTTAGTTACTGTGTTTGTCTCCTATGTATAATTTGTGTGCAAAGTATTATACACCTATTACAGCACAGTAGTATGTAGCCGACTGTGTTAGTTGGGAACTTTGTTGGATTTATAAACAAATTGATGCTGAAGCTCCAGTACTTTAGCCACCTGATGAGAAGAGCCAACTCTGGAAAAGACCCTGATGCTGGGAAAGATTGAGGGCAGGAGAAGGGGGCGATGGAGGAGGAGGTGGTTGGATGGCAGCATCCGCACCATGGACATGAGTTTGCGCAAACTCCAGGAGACGGTGAAGGACAGGGAAGCCTGGAGTGCTGCCATCCATGGGGTTGCTGAGAGCTGGAGGGAAGTGAGTGACTGAACAGCAGTGAACACGTTGGACTTCTGAACATGCTGTCAGAATGGAACTCATTTGTATGTAGAGGACTTATTGTTTTTAGGAATAAGAATGAGTACAACTTGGTGCTTAATTGAATAGACGGAGAGAGAGAAAGGAATGCAAAACCACTCCCTTTTCCCTCCATTCTCTGATCTGATTACACAGACAGTGTTACAGAACAAGCATTTTTTTCAGCACTCTTATTCGGGGATTCCTCACTGAGTTATTCGAAACCTGCCCTAATAAATCAGGTGAAACATTAGGGTATTTCCACATGCATTTTCAAGTCTTTCATACCTGGGATCCTGTGAGAGGTTATCAACCTAATACCTGCTGGACACGTGAGGTAGGTTGGTGCTACCTTGCCAGAGATAAATGAAGCCTCTGTTTGGGCCACTGGTTTATTGAGGTTAGTCATACAAAGGGATCCTTGTACAATCCAGACATATCCATAATAAGGAAAATGCCAAAGTCACTACTACAAAGTTCAATTAAAAAATTTATTGCTGCTTGTCCTAACCAGCGTCTAATCATTTATTGAAATTATTCTGGGAAATTGGAGTAAGTAAAAAAAATTTTTTTTAATAAAAAAATAAACAAAAGTAGATAAGAGTGATTCACATTGCAGTTAAGAAAGGAAGGAAAGGGTCACTCTAAAGAGAATAGGCTATAAATCTTCATCAAGCTTCTAAAGTTTGAAAGGTGAAGGTTTGTTGTTTACAATTTGTCTCCCTTTCATAATGAACTGTTGGAAAGAAGTCGTTTGGAAGGGTGAAGGAAGGACAGGGAGGAGTGGTCAGAAACCATAGAAGTCCTGATTTCCCACTGTGAAGCAGCTAGAATTTTTCCCCATCCTGAAGGCTCTTGAGGGTCCTGCAGTCCACTTCCTGCAGTGATAATGCAGTGGGATATTCAAGAACAACTCTGGAGTCATGCTGCAGGGAGTTCAAATCCCACCTCCACAGTCTGGGATTAGCATCAAGCTACTACGACCACTAATGGGTCAATTTCCTTAACGTCTCTCTTCCTCAGCATCCTCGTCTGTAACATGAGATGTCAGTAGCAAGATTAGTAAATGATTCCATATCCAATGGCATCAAAAGGAATAAAATAATAGGAATAAACTTAATCAAGGAGGCAAGGACTTGTACCCTGAAAACTACAAAAAAAAAAAAGCTGAAAGAAATTAAAGACAAAAATAAATCAATGACATTCTGTGTTCAAGGCTTGGAAGACAATATTGTTACTATGTCAGTACTACCCAAAGTGACCTACAAACTCTATGCAATTCCTATCAAACTCCCTGTGACCTTTTTTTTTTTGCAGACTTAGAAAAATTCATCCTAAACTTCATATGGACTCTCAAGGAACCCCTGAATAACCAACCAAAACCATCTTGAAAGAAGAATGAAGTTGGGGATCTCATTCTTCCCATATAAAGACAAACACTTGAAAGTGAAAGTACCAGTTTAGTCGTGTCCGACTCTTTGGGACCCCATGGACTGTAGTCCACCAGGCTCCTCTGTCCGTGGGATTTTCCAGGCAAGAAGACTGGAGTGGTACTAACAATAGTGTGGTAGTCCATGGGGTCGCACAGAGTCGGACACAACTGAAGCGACTTAGCAGGAGCAGCAGCATAAAGACAAACATTTAGAGCAACGCAGTTGAGTTGAAAACCTAGAAATCAACCTTGGAAAACAGGGTCAACGACTTTTGACAAGGATTCCAAGACCATTCAATGGAGAAAGGACTGTCTCTTCAACAACTGGTATTGGGAAAACTGAATGTCTGCACGCAAAAGAATGAAGCTGGACCCTTACCTTACATCCTAAACAAAAATTAACACAAAATGGATCAAAGACCTAAATGTAAGAGCTAAAACTATTAGAAGAATAGCAAGATTAAATGCATCTGAAGCCTGGAACCAAGCAAATGGTGCAATCTCTGCAAAAATCAAGTATGCACAGCCCCATCAGGCACAGACATCGGTTTGCCCTATTGAGCCATGCAGTGCGAGAAGGGCTTGTCAGAAACCAAACCAAAAAACTGAAAAAATAAAGTGGAGGAGGATAAAGACAAAGAGGCCACTAAAGTTACCCTAAGAATTGAATCAAATATTATAGTTCATGAAGAGTTGGAAGTCCCTCCACACATTGGAATAAATTCCAGTGAAGGGACATTTGCTACTCCACAAGACAATCCAGGATCTCTTTTAAGCTCTAATTCCTTCTCTATGTTTCTTCATAGTTATCTGCCTCTCTACAGCATCTACTGTTTGGGAGAGTTTCACTCTCCCTCAAGACAACTTTAATATGTATTTGGAAATATTTATCATGAATCTTTGGACAGCCATCTCCCCAGTCTTAGCCAGGAGGCAGACTCAGCTCAAAGCAGATGAGGACTGTTGGACAAAGCTGCTGAAAAGAAAGTTAACACACAATGAACCTATTTTATTGAAGGTACAAGGAAAATAAGAGTCCTCCTGCACTCTGTATATCCCAGAAAATAGAGCTTTGTGTGAATAATTGATTGATAAATCAAAGAATGCAAGAAGGGCAACCAGCGTAAGGAGTACAGAACCATACAGAAAATAGTCATTTACATTCCAAGCAAAGAAAAAAATTAAGTTAGACAGGTCTTAATATCTTTGTTTTAAGTGTCCAAAGGATTGTTGCAGAGAAGAAGGAGTCTTTCATTTTTAAAGTTACAAATTGAACCATAAAGGATATGAAATGGCCAGAAGAAGGATCCATCATATATGTTGTTTTAGAGATGGCAACTAAGATAAAATGTGCAGAAGTTAGAGTATTATAGACAGAGGCTCAAATTAAGGAAATTCTATTTTAAAATTAGAACCAAGAAAGAAAAATTTCCCCCGAAGCTCAAGCTCTCCCTTCTTTGCAAGGCCTGTAGCTCTGTTCTCTAAATAGCCTGCGTCGGGTGAGACCATCCACGTAGTATCCAGCACTGAGATGCTAGGACCATTGCTGTCTCACAAGGCAGCTTCTTCAGGTTTCAGAGCAATGTGAGACACTGCATCCTTTTTTTAAACTGAAGTAGAGTTGATTTACAATGTGCTAATTTCAGGGGTACAGCCAAGTGATTCAGTAATACATATATATCCTTTTTCAGATTCTTTTGCCATATTATTACAAAATATTGAGTACAGTTTCCTGTGCTATACAGTAGATCCTTGTTGGTTATCTACTTTATCTACAGTAGTTTTTAAAGTGAAAGTGAAGTTGCTCAGTCGTGTCTGACTCTTTGTGACTCCTATGGACTGCAGCCTGCCAGGCTCCTCCATCCATGGGATTTTCCAGGCAAGAATACTGGAGTGGGTTGCCATTTCCTTCTCCAGGGGATCTTCCCAACCCAGGGATCAAACCCGGGTCTCCTGTGTTACGGGCAGATTCTTAACCAGATGGCTCAGACAGTAAAGATTCTGCCTGCAATGTGGGAGACCTGGGTTCAATCCCTGGGTCGGGAAGATCCCCTGGAGAAGAGAAAGGGTACCCACTCCAGTATCCTGGCCTGGAGAATTCCATGGACTGCATAGTCCTTGGGGTTGCAAAGAGTCGGACATGATTGAACGACTTTCAGTGTGTATAAGTTACTCCCAAATTCCTAATTTATCCCCTCACCCCCACCACATTTCCCCTTCCGTACCCATACGTTTGTTTTCTATGCCTGTGAGTCTACTTCTGTTTCGTAAATAAGGCCATTTGTATCATTGTATTCTGATGAAACTCTTGTTCCTCAAAGATTATCTTGGATCATATGCATTGTTTATACAAAGATTATCTTGGATCCCACAGGGAATGATTTTCATCCCCTTCTCCTAGGATTCAGAAACAAACGGCTGAAGGACAAATAAAGAAACTTCCTTTGGCACACTTCTATTCTTATCAATTTGTATTTTTGCTGTATAGATTTCTAGTCACTACTCACATAGAACAACTCAGCTCCAGACATCATTTCATGGCAAATAGATGGGGAAACAATGGAAACAGTAACAGACTTTATTCTCTTGGGCTCCAAAATCACTGCAGATGGTGACTACAGTCATGAATTGCATAAAGGATGCTTGCTCCTTGGAAGAAAAGCTATGACCAACCTAGACAGCACATTAAAAAAAGCAGAGACATTACCTTGGCAACAAAGGTCCATCTAGTCAAAGCTATGATTTTTCCAGTAGTCATATATGGATGTGAGAGATGGGCCGTAAAGAAAGCTGAGCACTGAAGAATTGATGCTTTTGAACTGTGATGCTGGAGAAGACTCTTGAGAGTCCCCTGGACTGCAAGGAGATCCAACCAGTCCATCCTAAAGGAAATTAGTCCCAAATATTCATTGGAAGGACTGATACTGAGGCTGAAACTCCACTACTTTGGCTACCTGATGTGAAGAACTGTCTCACTGGAAAAGACCTTGATTCTGGGAAAGACTGAAGGTAGGAGGAGAAGGGGATGACAGAGGATGAGATGGTTGGATGGCATCACCAACTCGATGGACATGAGTTTGAGCAACTCCAGGAGTTGGTGATGGACAGGGAAGCCTGGCGTGCTGCAGTCCATGGGGCTGGACAGAGGGCTGGACAAAGTCGGACATAACTGAGCAACTGAACTGAACTGACTCAGACATGAGACTTCCAGACCCTGGAAATGTGAGTGAGAGATGTACAATCTTTTTTACCAAAAGTTTCCTTTGCCACACGTGGATCAAATTAAATAATATTGTACTACTGATTCAAGCAATGTCACCAAATTCATAGATGGTCCCTGTCCTGTCCCTAAATCACCCCAACACCTTCTGGCCGCATCCCTGTTTATTGTTCTGAAATGTGCAATGTGGAAAAGGTGGCATCACTAACCCTCCTCCGTGCACACAGCCCATGGGCATTCTCAGCACCAAGGAGAAGGTCAAAGATAATCACCAATTTTTCTAAATGAAAACCTAAATAAGCACTTAGGACAAACGCAAACACTTCATTACCCTCAGAATATATATGTCTGAAACAGACTGCTGATTCTGTCATGTCCCATTCAGAAAAATTAAGGAAAACATAATATGTAAGTCCATTGCTGTGAGTCTAGGAAGAGGGAAACCATGTTGCTGGGTAGACTGCAGTCTCGGGTGGAACCGGAGACACTCTGGTCCTTTTCCCCTACCCCACCTTCCCAAGCCAAGGTTGCTCAATGACTGTAGGCAACTCCTCCCCCTTTGCCTTAGTTTTTCTCAAGGATAACAGAGAAAATAATAGCCCTCTCTTCCTATGGATGTTCCCTTGCAGTATTTGCTAACCAGTCAAATCTTTAGGTGATGGGTCCTTTAATTCCTCTGGTTAAAGCTAACTTATAGAACTGTAACATTTTCCCCCATTTTTATGGTACAAGACTGAAATATTTACACCTTAACTCATCTGTGTTTTGTCCAGCTCTCTGTAACTCTGCAGGGCCTCAAGTTCAAATTATAGGAAATATTACTAATGCTGAAAACATGGGCTTGAGCAGAGTTTATGCCAAATGGTGATGCTACTGATTTCTTTTGGAAGCTCTCAACAGAAACAGGTTGGTTTTAAGAAAATAGTTGGAAGAAGTTCAATTGTACTCTTTGTAGATAGTGTTGTTACTTTACTCTGATTGGGTTACTGTTATAAGCATTTTAGCCATATCCTTTCTATTGTAACTGTCAGTAATACATTAAAAAGACATATGTGTTAGACCATCGGGAAAAAAAAAAGGAGAGAGAGACTGGATACATTTTCTATCTCTTCTCTTTATCCCACCAAATGGCTTTAGTTGGGCTCCCTGGAGTCCTTTACCTCATGTGCACACGGCCTTAGTATTACCTCTAACCTCTGCACCACCCACGAGAAATCAATATGCCTTTCTGTGTTTCCATGAATTAAACTGAAAACGAGGGTTTCACCGGGGTTCCTGGTATGCTTGCCGTCTAAGTCTCAGATTTGGCAAAAGGCAACGTGCTGCCGCCCTTAGTGAGCTGAGGCCTCTGATACGGTATCAGGTTCATAAAGACCTACCTCCAAGGTCACCTCAATTTCTGAGACATTTATGGCGTTTCTCTGTTGATTATTTACCCTGGGCGCTATCTTAAGAGCTGCAGTGACCTGCAGAGGTAATACTGGCAAACTGATGATTCAACCTTTTGTTGGAATAAGGTGCTCTAGGCAATGCGGTACATTTTCCTTGTGTTTTCACTCAAGCTCGGTTTTTAAGAAGGGATCTTAAGTGAGACCCTGCTTCTTCAGTCAAAGTAAAACACGCTCATAGATACACTCTACTCACTCATGGAAAACGCTGGGCAATTCTCACTTCTGCTTCTTGTCTCACTGGAAATAGAAAAAGGGATCTAACTGAGCAGGCTCCCCTGCTGTCATTCATTCAACAAGTATCCATCAGCTCCCTTCTCTGTGCTGAACACTGTGCTACAGGCTGAGTAGAGTCTATATAGAACAGATAGTTCCTGGCTTCCTGACCCTTACACCACTCGGTGTGCATGTGCGCTAAGCTGTTTCAGTCATGTGCAACTCTTTGTGACCTTAGGGACTGTAGCCCTCCAGGCTCCTCTGTCCATGGGATTTCCCCGTCATGAATACTGGAATGGGTTGCAAAAAAGATCCCCTCCTCCAGGGGATCTTTCCAACCCAGGGATCGAACCCACATCTGTTACATCTGCTATGTTGGCAGGCCGGTTCTTTACCACTAGGGCTACCTGGGAAGTACCCCCACTACACCACTGGGAGGGACCCTTCTGAAAACAGGAAAACAAATAAGTATTAACTGATAATTCTAAGAGGTAAGCAAGCAGAATATAGTGCTAGAGAATTACAGAGAAATAAGGTAGAGTTTACTCCATGTTAGGTGGTCAGCGAAAACCTGAAGGAACTTTAATGCTTGGTACTCAAAGTGTGATCTGCAGGCAAGCACAGTGACATTCCCTGGGAAATTTAGGAAAATGTAGACTCCTAGCCCCCAACCTCAGAGCCACTGAACCAAAAGCTGCATTTTTAACAATCAGGGTACTTGTTTTCATATTAAAGTTGAGGAGCATTGTCAAAGCACTGGTTCCAACCTTGAGAGCACACTGGAATCTGCTGGAATCAATCACACTGGAATCATAACTTTAGAAAATTAAGATGTCTGGGTCTCTCTTCCCCGGAGAAGAGTTTGGGATGAGCTGTAACATGGGCCTCAGGATTATTTTTAAGTTCCCCAGAAGATTCTGAAATGCAACAAAATTTGAGAATCAAATGAGTCAATCAAATGTGCTTTAGCACGGTGCCTGGCCCACTGTAGGTACTTGATAAATACTTGGGAATCAGTGCTCGATTCTTTAGTTTTCTCAGAGATTCCCTCCAGAGCCTGCAGGCGAGCACAAATGTTACCCTCCTCTGACTTTGTGCTTTAGAAGAGCCACTGTCCCCAGATACATGAAGCCAGACCCGCTAAACCAGTTGGAAAAATGAATTCAAGCACAAGTATCCCAGAGCCATCAAACTCTTCCCAATGCTGCATAACTATTCATTTGGGGCATTTTTTGGTGAAATCACAGGAGTCATAAGGGATCATCTTTCTAGTAGGAGAACACAGGTGAGGAAATGCAATCCTGGGTAGCACTGAGCATAATTTTTCCAATTCTCTGCACAAATGAGTGGGGAGAGCCCACACCAGAGAAAAACCTCTTCAGGCCAGTCTGGTAACATTCTTGACTAATGATCTCGGAACAGAATGTCCCTACACTGGCATTATCAGGGAAGACTTGAGGGAGGGGAGGTGTGAAGAGGGTACAGACTGTAATCAAACCAAAGATGTACAAGATACACAGCTGTGGGGAAGCCCCTGGGTACATTCTGCACCTGAGGGAGGTAAGATGTACCCAGCCAGCAATGCGTATGTTGGTGAGCACAACAGAGCCCCCCATGTCAAGGACGATTTGGTGACCAGGGACACAGTCAGCCTTCCATTCTCCCAGAATTGCCCAGACACCAGGGAGACTTGAAGCACACAGACAAACCCCTGAACTTGCCACAGGAGGTTGCAAAAGGTTTTCTAGCAAATAAACTTACTTTATTTCCTCCCTGTGGGTGTCCTAGGCTTTCAAGATCTCTTTTGAATAATGCTCTTCCAGGCAAAGGACAGGCAGGCAAGTTGGGTAATAATATCAGCTGACAGCGTGGAGGAAAGGGACAAGAAGGAAATTTCGGTGACACACATCTGTCTCTAAGGACTTCCTCAACCTCATGGGGGAAACAAAAGGTTTCGATCGATTGCGAACATAAAATAAGCAAAATCCCGACATAGAGGAGATACCACAAGCCCCAGAAATAGTTGGTTTAACCCTTTCAGGCTTTTCAAGAAACTACTGAATCAGCAGAATAAACACATTTCCAGCTGGGGGCTGCCCACTGTAGTAGTATCCACTAGATAAGGTCCCCATGCTTTCGGGAACATGAAAATGCTTAAACTCTGGGTCTAAGCAGAGTTGAAAATGACATAGGCAAAGAAATATGTGAATACGTTACTTCCTCAGAGATAAATGTCTTTGAAAACAGGAATGTAGAAATCTAATGTGGGCAGAGTAATACCAAGGAAACGGCATATTCTTTGAGAGTAAATCATTTCCTGTAATGTAAATAATTCAGATCCAGTGAGCTTGGTTTGTGAGTTTCCTAATGAACTGGCATATCTAGTTCTTCCAGTGGCTGTGTGTACATGGTACCAAACCACAAGTTCAGCCTCACGGGCTACAGCTCTTGGCCCATTCCACACCTGCACCTGCACCTGGTAGCTAAGAGACCAAAAAAAGAAAAAGAAAGAGAGAAACTCTAACACGCTGCCTGGGCCCACAGTGCGGTGCTGACCACCAACCCCCAGCTGGGTCTCACTGCTGCCCAGCGGGCACTCTACACGCTCACACCCCGTTTCCTCTCCATCATGCTTGCTGACTGTTCCCCACCTTCTCTCCCCTGAATCCTTCCTCTCTCTTCCTTATTCATCGCCCTAAGCTGAGACCTGCAAGGAGATCCAACCAGTCCATTCTGAAGGAGATCAGCCCTGGGATTTCTTTGGAAGGACTGATGCTAAAGCTGAAACTCCAGTACTTTGGCCACCTCATGCGAAGAGTTGACTCATTGGAAAAGACTCTGATGCTGGGAGGGATTGGGGGCAGGAGGAGAAGGGGACGACAGAGGATGAGATGGCTGGATGGCATCACGGACTTGATGGACGTGAGTCTGAGTGAACTCTGGGAGTTGGTGACGGACAGGGAGGCCTGGCGTGTTGTGATTCATGGGGTCGCAAAGAGTCGGACACGACTGAGCGACTGAACTGAACTGAACTGAAGCTGATACCTGCTTTGCTTCTTTTTCAAAGTTAATTTTTGTCGGCGTTTAGTTGCTTTAGAGTGTTGTGTTAGTGTCTACTGCATAGCAAAGTGAATCAGCTATATGGAGCCATGTATCCCCTCTGTTTTGAATTTTCTTCCCATTTAGGTCACCACAGAGCTCTGAGCGGAGTTCCCTGTGCTGCACAGCAGGCTCTCGCTGGTTGTCTGTTTTATGCATAGTCTCAATTATCTGTATATCAATCTCAGTCTCCAAGTCTGCCAACACCCCCCCCCTCCCCCCTCAGTGTCCATGTGTTTCTTCTCTATGTCTGGATCTATTTAATAAGATTGTCTATATTGTTTTCCTATATTCCACACATATGCATTAATCATATGTATATTTTTCTCTTTCTGATTTCCTTCACTCTATACGACAATCCCCAGGTCCATCCACATCTTGACAATTGAGTCGAGATGTTTTGTTCCTTTTTATGGCTGAGTAACATTCCATCATATCTAAGTACCACATCTTCTTTATCCATTCCTTTGTGATGGACATGTAGGTGACTTTCGTGTCCCAGCTATTGCAAGTAGCTACTTCGCTCCTTGTTTCGGTTTTTTAAAAGTAGCGCTCAGAAGAGAAACTCCCGCTCTCCCACCGTCCCTCTGCCCGACTGCTGGCATCTCTGGTCCTCCCTGCATTCTGCTTTCTCTCCTTTCTGCCACTGGATAAGCTGCCATTGCTGCTGACCAAGGCCAACCACAGCACTTAAGCATGAGATTCCATCTTCTCATGTTGTTATCTCAAGGAGTGGGCCAACCCTTCCCCCTCCCTTATCCCCTTGTCTGGATGCCCATGAGGATGCAAACATTCTGTAACAGCCTCCATCTTCTTAACCTTCTATTGACACCCCATCCCTGAGTCTCCCTCCATGACCACTGAATTTCTCTGCTTCTCTTTAGAATAAACGTTTATTCTCTTTAGAATAAAAACCTCAAAGGATTTTCAAACAAGTTGTTCCTGCTGTATCTTCAGCACCTAGGACAGAATCTGGAACAGAGTAGGTGCAAAACTTCATCAAATGAGGGAACAGACACAGGTATGGCTACAGCCATTTTATTCACTGTAGCACTAGGAACATATCATCAAGTCAAGTCAAGCTTACCTATCAAAATGGGTGTGCATATGGAATAGAGAATTCCACAATACAAAGAATGCACTGTATGCTAAGCATTGTGCCAGATAAATGACATTATGAGAAGACAGCAGTTGTTTTTTACTCTCCCTTCAAGAGAACTAAAGATCAGTAGAGAAGGTGGTACACAGATGCAAACCAAATAATATATTCAAGAAAAATACAGCAAATCTTACCTGGAGAGGGTTTAATAACAAAAGTATTTGTGGAGGCCCTGCTCTGTTGTGTTTTTAGTTAACGTTTTTTAAAGATTTTTTTTTTTATGTGAACCATTTTTAAACACTTTATTGAATTTGTTACAATCTTGCTTCTCTTTTACATTTTGGTTTTTTGGCTGCGAGGCATGTGAGATCTTAGCTCCCCAACCAGAGACTGAACCTGCAGCCCCTGCTCCTCTAGGCAATGACTTCACTACTAGACCCCCAGGGAAATCCCCTAACATTTATTGAGTTCTTAAAATAGGCCAGGAACAATGTGCCAGTATGAGTGTTTCACATTTATTAACTCATTTAAAGCTTACAGGTTCCCTTGTGGCTCAGCTGGTAAAGAATCCGCCTACAATGTGGGAGATCTAGGTTCCATCCCTGGGCTGGGAAGATCCCCTGGAGAAGGGAAAGGCTACCCACTCCAGTATTCTGGCCTGGAGAATTCCATGGACTGTATAGTCCATGGGGTAGCAAAGAGTCAGACACAACTGAGTGACCTTCACTTTCACACTTTCACTTTCTTTAAAGCTTATAAGAGTGTTATGAGAAAAATACTACTTAAAATCCCATTTTACAGAAGACAAAACTGAGTCACAGAGAGTCAAGTAACTGACCCATGATAGCACAGCATAGAATTAGTGTAATTGGATAAATAATAAACTGGAAACATTCAAACTAAAGAACAAGAAGAATTTAGACCTATCAATCATCGAAACAGACCTATTTGTTCATCAGCTACTTGCCACATGTACTACACAAAAGCAGTCTCTAATAGAGTATCATACTTTTGTATATAGACTCTACCTTCCAGAAACATCACTAACGGGGTGGCAGGGGCTTAGACCACTGCTTCTCAGATCTTATTATGAATAGAGATCAACTGGGGATCTTGTTAACATACAAACTCTAGGGTGTTCCTAGTGGCCCAGTGGTTAAGAATCTGCCTGAAAATGTAGGGGACGCAGGTTCCTTCCCTGGTCTGGAACCCACTACTGATACCCGCTTGTTCGTTCCTGGCAACAAGAGAAGCCGCTGCAACGAGAAGCCGGAGCCCTGCAACCGGAGAAAAGCCTTTGAGCGGAAACAAAGACCCAGCACAGCCAAAATAAATAAATAAATAATTTTTTTAAAATTACAGATTCTAATTTGGCAGATCTTGGTGGGTCCTGAAGCCCTGGCTTTCTCACAAACTAAAGGAGAGTTGGATCTGCTGGTCTAGGCTTGGTACTTTAAGCAGCATGCACTTAGACAAATTAGTACCTACATGCGGTCTTTATTTAATCAGCCACGCTGTAGCTGACAAGTAGGGAAGTCCCCTCCAACGAGCAAAGTATGAGCTATAGTGAAAGATAAGGTGCTTCTGCCTATTTTGACCATATATCAAGGGGAAAAGTCAAGACTTCTTGAAAAATCTCTTTTCAAGTGAACAGTTGTTGCCAATTTTTATGTCATTTATAGTTTCTTTAGAAAAAAATTACTCAGCGATGAAATTGGCTTAATCCCCAGACCTTTAACTTATCTATTGTTCCCACTAGACCAACAGCTAGCTCTTAAAATACCTTCTCAGTTTATCTTTAACCCAGAAGCATGGGGCTTTTCCTGGTCTTTGGCTGGCCCCTGGCTTCCCCAGCCTAAACAGAAGTCTACCCTGCTGTGGTCACCTTTCCTGCTGGCTGCTAAGGGAGCTTTAGGGAGACAAAAACAGAGGCTCCGGCTCCCCGCACCCCCATCCAGGAGGCCTTTATGCTTGGAGATTCCGCTGAGAGGCTCCTAAGGTGAAGTTGCCCCAGGAGCTGAGCGTCTCCTCTCATACTTCACAGGCACAGGGAGGTTAGAAGGTTAAGGTAGCCTGCCCTTCAAAGCGTTTCGCAAAGATTAACTAATCCAGACAACACCCAGCCTCTGGCAGAGCAGAGCAACAGGTGATCTACACTCACAAGGGGAAGCTAGCCCCAGGCAGTCAGGGGACTGGGATTTCTACAGACAGGAGGAGATTTCAAGCACAAATTGAACAGCATCCCAGAATCGTGTGTATATATATAACCATACAAATAGAATATATTACATATAGTAATATAATTACAAGAGTATATTTTATTTTACAGATTTATTCTATATGTATTTAATCCCATACAGGGGCTTCCCTGGTAGCTCAGTGGTAAAGAATCCACATGCTAATGGAGGAAATGAAGGTTTGATCCCTTGTTTGGGAAGATCCCCTGGAGAAGGGAATGGCTACCCACTCCAATATTCTTACCTGGAAAATCCCATGGACAGAGGAGCCTGGTGGGCTACAGTCCATAGGGCTGCAAATAGTTAGACATGACTTAGCAACTAAACAACAACAATCATATATATACTTGTGTGTGTGTGTTTGCATGCATGCTCAGTCGTGAAGTCATGCCTGACTCTTCGCTATACCATGGACTATTGCCCACCAGGCTCCTCTGTCCCTGGGATTCTCCAGGCAAGAATACTAAACTGGGTAGCCTTTCCCTTCTCCAGGTGATCTTCCTGACCCAGGGATGGAAACCAGATCTCTTACATCGCAGGCAGATTCTTTACCATCTGAGCCACCAGGGAAGCCCATGTATGTATATATATATATATATATATATATATATATATACACAAACATACATATTAGTATAGGCTGAATTTTGTCACTCCAAGACTCATATTGAAGTCCTAAACTTCAGTACCTTAGAATAGGACTAACTAAAATAAACTGAGGTCAATGGCATAGGCTCTAACTCAGTATGATTGGTGTTCTTACAAGATGTGGAAGCTAGTATACAGATGATGCAAGAGGAAACACCATGTGAGAACAAAGGGAGAAGACCACCATCTGCAAGCCAAAGAGAGATTTTAGAAGAAACCAACCACGCTGACACCTTGATCTTGAATGTTAGCCTTCGGGATTGTTAAAAAAAATACACTTTTGTCATCAGTTCAGTTCAGTTCAGTCACTCAGTCATGTCTGACTCTTTGCTACCCCATGGACTGCAGCACACCAGGCTTCCCTGTCCATCACCAACTCCCAGGGTTTAGTCAAACTCATGTCCATTGAGTCGTTGATGCCATCCAACCATCTCATTCTCTGCTGGCCCCTTCTCCACCTGCCTTCAATCTTTCCCAGCATCAGGGGCTTTTCCAATGAGTCAGTTCTTCGCAACAGGTGGCCAAAGTGTTGGAGATTCAGCTTCAACATCAGTTCTTCCATTGAATATTCAGGACTGATTTCCTTTAGGATAGACTGGTTGGACCTTCTTGCAGTCCAAGGGACTCTCAAGAGTCTTCTCCAACACCACAGTTCAAAAGCATCAATTCTTCGGTGCTCAGCCTTCTTCACAGTCCAGCTCTCACATCCATACATGATTACTGGAAGAACCATAGCTTTGACTAGACAGACCTTTGTTGGCAAAGTAATGTTGCTGCTTTTTAATATGCTGTCTAGGTTGGTCATAACTTTTCTTCCAAGCAGCAAGCGTCTTTTAATTTCATGGCTGCAGTCAACATCTGCAGTGATTTCGGAGCCTCCCAAAATAGTCTGTCACTATTTCCACTGATTCCCCATTTATTTGCCATGAAGTGATGGGACCGGATGCCATGATCTTCATTTTCTGAATGCTGAGTTTTAAGCCAACTTTTGCACTCTCATCTTTTACTTTCATCAAGAGGCTCTTTAGTTCTTTTTCACTTTCTGCCATAAGGGTGGTGTCATCTGCATATCTGAGGTTATTGATATTTCTCCTGGAAATTTTGATTGCAGTTTGTGCTTCTTCCAGCCCAGCGCTTCTCATGATGTACTCTGCATATAAGTTAAATAAGCAGGGTGACAATACACAACCTTGACATACTCCTTTCCCAATTTGGAACCAGTCTGTTGTTCCATGTCCAGTTCTAACTGTTGTTTCCTGACCTGCATACACATTTCTCAAGAGGCAGGTCAGGTGGTCTGGTATTCCCATCTTTTTCAGAATTTTCCACAGTTTGTTATGGTCCACACAGTCAAAGGCTTTGGCATAGTCAATAAATCAGAAGTAGATATTTTTCCAGAACTCTCTACCTTTTTCGATGATCCAGCGGATGTTGGCAATTTGGTCTTTGATTCCTCTGCCTTTTCTAAAACCAGCTTGAACATCAGGAAGTTCACGGTTCACGTATTGCTGAAGCCTGGCTTGGAGAATTTTGAGCATTACTTTACTAGTGTGTGAGATGAATGCAATTGTGTGGTAGTTTGAGCATTCTTTGGCATTGCCTTTCTTTGGGATTGGAATGAAAACTGACCTTTTCCAGTCCTGTAGCCACTGCTGCATTTTCCAAATTTGCTGGCATACTTAGTGCACCACTTTCATAGCATCACCTTTCAGGATTTGAAATAGCTCAACTGGAATTCCATCACCTCAACTAGCTTTGTTCATAGTGATGCTTCCTAAGGCACACTTGACTTCACATTCCAGGATGTCTGGCTCTAGGTTGGTGATCACACTATCATGATTATCTGGGTCGTAAAGTGCTTTTCTGTATAGTTCTTCTGTGTATTCTTGCCACCTCTTCTTAATACCTTCTGCTTCTGTTAAGTCCATACCATTTCTGTCCTTTATCGAGCCCATCTTTGCATGAAGTGTTCCCTTGATATCTCTGATTTTCTTGAAGAGATCTCTAGACTTTCCCATTCTATTGTTTTCCTCTATTTCTTTGCATTGATCACTGAGGAAGGCTTTCTTATCTCTCCTTGCTCTTCTTTGGAACTCTGCATTCAGATGGGTATACCTTGCCTTTTCTCCTTTGCCTTTTGCTTCTCTTCTATTCACAATTATTTGTAATGGAAGCCCCCTGATCACTTGTATTTTTGTCATGGCAGCCCGAGCAAACTGTCACACACGTGCACACACACCCTTGTCCTTTATTGTTTAGTTACTCAGTCGTGTCCAACTCTTTTGCCACCCCATGGACTGTAGTCTGCCAGGCTCCTCTGGCCATGGGATTTCTCGGGCAAGAGTATTGGGGTGGGCTGCCATTTCCTGCTCCAGGGGGTCTTTCCCAAGGATCACACCTGAGAGTCCTGCATTGGCGGGCAGTTCTTTACCACTGAGCCACCTGGGAAGCACAGACACACGCACTGACCACAAAATCTGGAAAAAGAGACAAATATATTTCAAAAGATTTAGTGCCGTCACATTACCATAAGTGATGAAATAGTATTATCTAAGAGTCAAGACTTTATGCCCACCCTCTACAGGTAGGAACCCTCACACATGTCTTGCCTTGTCCTTGGTCTAGGAGAGAGAATGGAGTTTTAAATAAAAAGCCAACTAATGAGGTGAGAAAGGACTCTGGAATGCTACCACGTTGCTTTCTGCCAAATTGGGAGTGGAAAGGAGTGTTCTCGGTCCTGAATGACAACTTCTTTGGAGTTATCTTTCCTCTGTTGGCCCTTGAGTTCTCTTCGACATTATTCCGTTAAGTGGCCCAAACTCACACCTTCACTTTAACTAGATATGCTCCTTGCCTTGGACTTCTTTGTTCTTTGCCAACATCCTTCCTAAACTCTCTGCAGTGAAGCCTTGGGTTGGGGGAGACTTACTCTGTTTGGGGATGGTTAATCATTTCCAAGAATTTGAGAATACTTTGATCATCATTATGTACAGAAACTGAAACATAAAAATGAAAACAAAACCCCAGAAACAAGAAGAAAGATGACAGAAAGGAGAGTAACTCAGCTTGACCAGTCCAGCTGTGGAAAATATATGACTTTAGAGGAAAAGAAAAAACTTCTCCTTTTCTGTCATAGTAATGATTGTAAAAACAACAGTCATCATTTTGCTAAATGAGGAAGTCTAAAAATAAGTATTTTAGACTAAGTTACCCACTTACCATGAGATCTCAGGTCACTGAAAGTGAAATGAAGGGAACTCAGATATTTAAAGAATATGTTATGTAAACCAGGGACTTTTTGTGGCTTTCATGTAATTTTCATCATAATCACATGAAGTAGATTTCGTTATCCTCAATTTGTACGTAAAGAACTACGGAGAAATTAAATATAGACATTACCAGTTGAATGACTCAACAGACGTTAGCATTTTCTCTTACTTCCCTTCATCGTGGAATACGGAAAAGGTAGACATTCGTTTTCTCTCTTATTGTCTCTAGGGATGCCTAATGGTATGACAAAGTTCTAGTTGATGCTATCTAAGCATATGCAGAAGATTACCAAATTGATAGTCTAAGTCCAGATTTTTGTATACAACTTCCTGCTCAATATCCTTGTGTCAGAACCTCGGCCTGGCAGGTTCCATCTGTCCTGAGCTTCCTAGCCACATCTGCCATCTGAGTAAATGCCAACTCTGTTTGCCCACGTGCACACACCTACCAGTGTGGTCATCCTTTCTCCCTTTCTTTCACCCTGCATCCATATCCAGTCCGCCTTCAGATCCAGTAGCTCGGTTGCTTCTCCTCGCCCCTACGGCTGCCGTCTGCTCCAAGTCACCAATATCTGTTGCTTAGAAACCTCCTTCCTGTTGTTCAGTTGCTAAGTTGTGTCTGCCTCGTTGCGACCCCATGGACTGTAGTGTGCCAGGCTCCTGTGTTCTCCACTGTCTCTCAGAGTTTGCTCAAATTCACGTTCATCGAGTCAGTGATGCTACCTACCCAACTCATCCTCTGCCACCCTTTTCTCCTTTTGTGTTCAGTCTTTCCCAGCGTCAGGGTCTTTTCCAATGGGTCAGCCCTTCACATCAGGTGGCCAAAGTATTGGGGCTTCAGCTTTAGCAAGAGTCCTTCCAATGAATATTCAGGGTTGATTTTCTTTAGGATTGACTGGTTTGATCTTGTTGTCCAAGGGACTCTCAAGAGTCTTCTCCAGCACCACTCTTCAAAAGCATCAATTCGTTGGTGCTCAGACTTTTTTATGGTCCAACTCCCACATCCTTACATGATTACTGAAAAAAAACCATAGCTTTGGTGATACTGACTGTGTCTATGCTTGCATCCTGTCTCCTCCTTGAGTGGTGTCTCAACACGGTACCCAGAATGAGTCTGTTACATTGTGAATCAGACCACGTCCTTCTTCTGCTCACAATGGTTCTATAGCTTTTTGTCTCATTCACAGTAGAAGCCAAAGTCATCACAGAAGCTCAGAAGCCCCATATAACCTGGCTCCCTTACCTACTTGATCTCATATTACACCCTCTCCCCTTGGCTCTGATTCAGCCACACTGATCTTGCATCAGAACTTTGTACTTAATAAATTCCTTCTCTGGAAAAAATTTTCCACAGTCTAGTTGCATGTTTCACTCCTTAAATACCTTCTTGTCTTTATTCAAATATGACCCTCTCGGTGGCTCCTTTTCTCACTCATTCTATTTAGGCTGTTTTTTTTTTTTTTTTTTTTTTTTTTGAGGTGGGGCACCGCTATTCGAGACCTTTAGTTCCCTGTCCAGGGACTGAACCTGTGCCCCTTGCAGGGAAAGCTCAGAGTCTTCACCGGACTGCCAGTGAAGTCCTTTACTCCATTTAAAGTGCAACTGCTCCCTGCTACCACCGACCAGAACATGCTGCCCTCTTCCCGGCTTTATTTTGTCTATAGCATTTACCATCATCAGGTCCTATATATTTAACTTATTTGTCTTGTGTTTACTGTCTGTCTCTCCCCAGTAAAATGTCAGCTTCATTTGGGCAAAAATTTGTTTTATTATCTATAGGATCACCTAGAACAATGCCTGACCTGAAATAGCTGCTCAATAAATATATGATTAATTGACTAATTAGTTCATTAATGCTAGGGGACTAGGGGGAAATAACTGTCTCCTTTATGTAAAGGATAGGTAACAGAAAAGCCACTGCTAGATTTTAAAATGCTGAGAATAAACGGAAAAATGTTAGGTCATGTTGTGCCACGTAAGCATCCTCTGCAATCTCTTATCTCTAAACATGTCATAACTATTATCTTATTCAGTAAACCAAGTGCCAGAATACTAAGCCCCATGGGCAAACTTTGGTTTCCAGCCTGTTTTGTATAAATAAAATTTCATTGGAATAGAGTCACACATATTTACATAATGTCTATGGCAGAGTTATATGGCTCACAAAGCCTGATAGATTTACTATCTGCCTCTTTACAGAAAAAGTTTTTCAACTCTTGGTGTAAGCAAGAGTTAACAGAGTTTTATTTTCAGTCAACTGCATTTTGGGTCCATGTGCTGTTCAGCTGTCCTGCTGTGGGGAGCAAAACTGAACGACAACCCCAGCTGCTGCCCCCTGGATTCATGAGCACATGTTTGGGCTCCGTGCTTCAGGCAAACTGCTTTTAACCGATGGCTAAGCACAGATATCATTTCTGCAAGATTCAGGGATCTTCTGACAAGTGACTTTGGCTCAAAGACACCCAACTGTGTGGCCAAAACTTCCTTGCAAGAGTTCAGGAATTGAAGACTCTTCTGAACCACACTTTCCTCCTTCTCTCCTTCCTAGGGGTCAGACTACTGCTCTCCCCACATACTCTTCTACCTTCTTTTTCATCCTTCACAAGTGCTTTCTCCAATAAATCTCTGCCACGTCTGGTCTTAGTTTGCCTTCCGCTTCTCAGAGGACCTCTAATAGCATTAGTGTTCTTAACCCAATGCTTGTGTTAGTCCAAATCCTTGACTGTAGTCACAGAGCTGCTAAGAAGTGATTTTTAGACTCGAACCAACATGGACCTGACTCAAAAGCTCATCCTTCCTCAATATTGTTCTAATGTTATTAGTCCTCTAGCCACTAATTTCGTTCCCTCCTTATATTCATTCATTCAATAAGGAATTCATAGCACCTTTATGGTTACGTGAAGTGAAGTTGCTCAGTCATGGGCCATATTTTATTCAGTCTCTACTCCAACACCTTGCAGAGCTTATCAAACAGTTGGCAACTTTGGATTGGATGAATGAATAAATGGCTGAACAAATATTTATTGGATATATTGGATATCTAAAATGTATGCCTTTGGTTAAAGGTTTTACTGTGCATACAATCTAGTTGAAGAAATGCTATACAAACGACCAGGTACGAGAATAACTCAGTTGTGTTGCCTAAAATGTAAGAGTCTGGCAACAATAGGATCAGCAAGGAGGTTATTACAATAGCACTGACAGGCTATAATAAGGGGCTGAACTTGGTCACACAATGGGGATTGAATTAAAAGGAACATAGAGTGAGATTTTACAAAAATGCATGTTCAGCAGGCTATTAATTGGTCACAGAAGTCAAGCAAGAATAAGGAGCAAGATGACTCAAAGGTTCTGAGCCTGGAGGACTGGACACAAACCAGTGTCATTTGCCAATATAAGGATTTTTAAGAAGTGGAGCTAGTTTGTTAGGCAAGAGTTTACCAATTCTGTTCGGAAATGGGAGGACCGTTCAATAGGAACCACTTAAAAGATGATTAGAAAAGTGAGATTAGCACAGGAAGGGCTGACAAGGGACAGAAACAGTTTTGAAAGCCATCCTACTCAGAGAAGACAGTTGTAATTATGAGTGAATGAGTTAGGACTGTCACTGTTGTTTAGTCCCTAAGTCATGCCCAACTCTTCGAGACACCATGGACTGTAGCCTGCCAGGCTCCTCTGTTATGGGAGTTCCCAGGCAAGAATGCTGGCATGAGTTGCCATTTCCATCTCCAGGAGATCTTCCAAATCCAGGAATTGAACCCGGGTCTCCTGCATCTCCTGTGTTGGCAAGAGGATTCTTTACTGCTGTGCCACCAGAGAAGCCCCAAATTCTAGGATGGAGTGTATGGAGGAAAAAAAATTAAAATCAGGTGTGATACTTACATGTAGGAGATGAGAAGTGAAAAAAAAAAACTAAAGAAAGTAGTAAAGGAATAAACAAGGAAAGAATGAGAACGAAAATAGCGAGGTGGTCCAGAGATCACAGAAAAGAGAGTTTCACAAAGAGGGTGGTCAATGATTGCAAAGAATGCAGATAATATAGATAATATGGATTAGAGATTTGGGAGCACATGAAAAAGCTTAACTAAATGAGAGCTTGAGAATCAGCATGACCAAGCATTAGTTTATTGGTTTAGTTTGGTCTGTTTGTCTTTGCTTTCTTTTTCTTTAAAGAAAAGTGGACTTCATGTTTTCTTGTAAAACCCCTAAGGAGGCAAGAAGTTGAAGAGAATGAAAAAGGAGATGACTGAGGTAGCAGGTTTCAGTGGAAGAAGGGTGGGGTGGGGGATAATAATGAGGAGTCTAGTTTTGAAAAGGAAGATGAATCAATGCTCCCTTCAAGTCAGAAAGGAAGGACGAGAGCATCTGTCCTCCACCTGAGTGCTATTAAGCGTTGGAGACACACTGTCATTTAACTCTGACATTTGACAACCCTGAAAGAAGGTTAGATCTGATCTAAACCAACTCCTCACTTATGCAGATGATACTACTCTAACGGCAGAAAGTGAAGAGGAACTAAAGAGCCTCTTGATGAAGGTGAAAGAGGAGAGTGAAAAAGCTGGCTTAAAACTCAGCATTCTTAAAAAAAAACTAAGATCATGGCATCCAGTCCTATCACTTTAATGCAAATGGATGGGGGAAAAGTGGAAATAGTGTCAGATTTTATTTTCTTGGGCTCCAAAATCATTGCAGATGGGGACTGCAGCCATGAAATTAAAAGATGTTTGCTCCTTGGAAGAAAAGCTATGACCAACCTAGACAGCATTTTAAAAAGCAAAAACAGTGTGTTAAAGACCATAGTCAAAGCTATGGTTTTTCTAGAGTAGTCATGTAAGGATGTGAGAGTTGGACCATAAAGAAGGCTGAACACTGAAGAATTGATGTTCTCTAACAGTGGTGCTGGAGAAGACTCTCGAGAGTCTCTTGGACTACAAGGAGGTCCAACCAGTCCATCCTAAAAGAAATCAGTCCTTAATATTCATTGGAAGGACTGATGCTGAAGCTGAAACTCCAATACTTTGGCCACCTCATGCAAAGAGTTGACTCATTGGAAAAGACCCTGATGTTGGGAAAGACTGAGGGCAGGAGGAGAAGGGAAACGACAGGGGATGAGAGGGTTGGATGGCATCACTGACTTAATGGGCATGAGTCTGAGCAAGCTCTGGGATATAGTGAAGGCCAGGGAAGCCTGGAGTGCTGCAGTTCATGGGGTCACAAAGAGTTGGACACGACTTAGTGACTGAACAACAAAAACAGCAATCCAACCTTATTGACACTGAGCCTAACAGATATATCTTTCTTTTGTATTTGAATATGCTGTGTACCAGAGAAGGCAATGGCACCCCACTCCAGTACTCTTGCCTGGAAAATCCCATGGATGGAGGAGCCTGGCAGGCTGCAGTCCATGGGGTGGCTAGAGTCAGACACGACTGAGAGACTTCCCTTTCACTTTTCGCTTTCATGCATTGGAGAAGGAATTGGCAACCCACTCCAGTGTTCTTGCCTGGAGAATCCCAGGGACGGGGGAGCCTGGTGGGCTGCCATCTATGGGGTGGCACAGTCGGACACGACTGAAGCGACTTAGCAGCAGCAGCATGCTGTGTACCCATGTTAAAAACATAATGCTCATCCAGCTAAAACTTTCATGACTACGCAGATGGAAGTGATAAAGGAAAAAATCAAGTCATCACATATGAATGCAGAAACTGCCTTGATTTCATCAAAATAAAAATGGTAAAAAGCAGTAGGAAACAGACTACTTTCTGTCTGGATGGTGGATGTCTGAGCAAGTCGCCTACATTTGCTTCTAAACGGTGACCTTCCTGATGAACTTTCTGTGGGTTATTAAAAACAAACATTTTATTCAAAGTCTTAAATACCTTCACGTAGATTTCAGGTTGCCATTACAGACAGTCTCAAAGGTACTTTAGTTGCAGTTCATATGTTGCTGGAGGTCTTACACTAGGTTGTGAATTATCATCAATGCCCTTTCTCAAATGTGTCAATATATGTCAGTTTCTCAATTAGTATTTTTCTAAGTTTTTTCTTCACTTTTCTGATTTCTTGAACTATTACATTTTAATGTGGGGATGGTCTGGGAGATTGGAATTGGCATATATACACTATTATGTATAAAACAGATAACCAATGAGGACCTATTGTATAGCACAAGGAATTCTACTCAATGCTCTCTGGTGACCTAAACAGGAAGGAAATCCAAAAGAGAGGATATATGCATACCCATAGCTGAATCACTCTGCTGTACAGCAGAAATTAACACAACATTATAAAGCAACTATAGTTCAGTCAAAAAAAAATTTTTTTTAATAATTTAATGTGGAAGTATGCCACAGTGATGCCACAAACTTTAAGTCAAAACTATTAACCCAACCGACAGATTTTATCAGTGGGGGGATGGGGACAGGCTGGCGAGGAGGGAAATGAAGAAAAAGACCTGGGAGGGCTTGCTTGTTTACTCATAACAAGAAAAATTTTCAAGAGTAAATGCCACCCTCCCAGATTCTTTCTAGTGTTTCCAGTCAGTGGGGTTGTTTTAATGAGCCCAAATTGAGATTAAAGCAATTGCTGCAATTTTGATTTCAAAAGCCTTTGCCAATAACGATGTCTCCATTTGGGGGAGGTGAAGTGGAACAAACTGGAGGTTAGGAATCAAGACACTTTGATTTGATTCCTGGCTCTGATCACTCACTCCGCTGTAACCTTGGGCCAGCGGTTCTTCCCAGGTACCGGTACACGGCACAGGGGCCCCCAGGAAGCGAGAAGTGCTCCCAGAAGCGCTGCCTTAGGCAAATCATTTCAATTTTGTGAAATTCCACTTCCTTAAGTCTAACAAGAGGGCATGGGACTCACTGGGGAATTCTGAATTCTTGCCGCAGATTAAAAAAACACCAAATTCTTTTCAAAAATAAAAATTAAAAATTAAAAAAACACCTGAGGCACTTAAAAAAAAAAACAAACGATACAGGGTCTCATCCCAGACCCACTGTATCAGAATCTCTGAGGGTGGGGTCCACACACTGGTGCTTCTTTACGATACCTCAGGTGCTTCTAGAGTTCAGCCAGAGTCCAGAACCACTGCACTGAGCTTCAGGCTCAAATTTCAATAGACTAACAATTTACAAGGGACAGAAAGTAAGAAGTAATCAAACTAGGGGCCTAATTTACGAGAGTGGTTTCCTACATGAGGAGTTTGGGTCTTGAGAGCCACAGAGAGAGCAGAGAAGAAGTAGAGAATCCAGGTGAGTGGAAAGTTCTAGCAAGCCTTAAGGGCAGACCTCCAGCTAGTCTTGTGAAGTGCAGGACAAGCACATTACATGAGTTGAAACAAAAGCTGTGCTGAGGAGAAATTAGAGAGGAAGGAGAGATGTAAAAATGAAACCAGTTGATGGAGGTGTAAGGTGGTAGTCTGGGTTCTTTCTTGTGTCACCAGAGCACTGCAGACAGCTTTTCCACAAGCTTGCTCTGGCCGTCACCAGAGGGCGGAGAGAAGGTTGAATGCAAGTCAAGTCATGAGGAGCTGCTACCACCATTCAGACGGGAACCTTTGGGGTGGTTAGTAGTAACCATTATGAACTAGAGCTGATTCATGGCATTTTTTAGATGGTGATGG